>NW_027206710.1:354959-709919 GCF_032191515.1 Phaenicophaeus curvirostris
AGCAGCTTCCCTGCGGGAGATATTCTCTTTGCCAAAATCGCATTATTAGGCGAAAGTAAGATACAATTCAGTACTCTATCCTAAAGCTTGCTGTTAGGAGGGAATCTGCAGCTTGCAGTGAAAGCGCTTCCAGACGGGAGTCTAATGAGGGCAAACATTTGATGGTAGCAGCTTCCCTGCGGGAGATACTCTCTTTGCCCAAATCGCCTTATTAGCCGCAGTTAAGTTACAATTCAGTACCCTATCCTAAAGCTTGCTGTTAGGAGGGAATCTGCAGCTTGCAGTGAAAGCGCTTCCAGAGGGGAGTCTAATGAGGGCAAACATTTGATGGTAGCATCTTCCCTGCGGGAGATAGTCTCTTTGCCAAAATCGCCTTATTAGCAGCAGTTAAGTTACAATTCAGTACCCTATCCTAAAGCTTGCTGTTAGGAGGGAATCTGCAGCTTGCAGTGAAAGCGCTTCCAGAGGGGAGTCTAATGAGGGCAAACATTTCATGGTAGCAGCTTCCCTGTGGGAGATACTCTCTTTGCCAAAATCGCCTTATTAGGCGAAAGTAAGTTACAATTCAGTACCCTATCCTAAAGCTTGCTGTTAGGAGGGAATCTGCAGCTTGCAGTGAAAGCGCTTCCAGAGGGGAGTCTAATGAGGGCAAACATTTGATGGTAGCAGCTTCCCTGCGGGAGATAGTCTCTTTTCCAAAATCGCATTTTTAGGCGAAAGTAAGTTACAATTCAGTACCCTATCCTAAAGCTTGCTGTTAGGAGGGAATCTGCAGCTTGCAGTGAAAGCGCTTCCAGAGGGGAGTCTAATGAGGGCAAACATTTGATGGTAGCAGCTTCCCTGCGGGAGATAATCTCTTTCACATAATCGCCTTATTATCCGCAGTTAAGTTACAATTCAGTACCCTATCCTAAAGCTTGCTGTTAGGAGGGAATCTGCAGCTTGCAGTGAAATCGCTTCCAGAGGGGAGTCTAATGAGGACAAACATTTGATGGTAGAAGCTTCCCTGCGGGAGATAGTCTCTTTGCCATAATCGCATTATTAGGCGAAAGTAAGTTACAATTCAGTACCCTATCCTAAAGCTTGCTGTTAGGAGGGAATCTGCAGCTTGCAGTGAAAGCGCTTCCAGAGGGGAGTCTAACGAGGGCAAACATTTGATGGTAGCAGCTTCCCTGCGGGAGATACTCTCTTTGCCAAAATCGCATTATTAGGCGAAAGTAAGTTACAATTCAATACCCTATCCTAAAGCTTGCTGTCAGGAGGGAATCTGCAGCTTCCAGTGAAAGCGCTTCCAGAGGGGAGTCTAATGAGGGCAAACATTTGATGGTAGCAGCTTCCCTGCGGGAGATACTCTCTTTGCCAAAATCTCCTTATTAGCCGCAGTTAAGTTACAATTCAGTACCCTATCCTAAAGCTTGCTGTTAGGAGGGAATCTGCAGCTTGCAGTGAAAGCGCTTCCAGAGGGGAGTCTAATGAGGGCAAACATTTGATGGTAGCAGCTTCCCTGCGGGAGATAGTCTCTTTGCCAAAATCGCATTATTAGGCGAAAGGAAGTTACAATTCAGTACTCTATCCTAAAGCTTGCTGTTAGGAGGGAATCTGCAGCTTGCAATGAAAGCGCTTCCAGAGGGGAGTCTAACGAGGGCAAATATTTGATGGTAGCAGCTTCCCTGCGGGAGATAGTCTCTTTGCCAAAATCGCTTTATTGGGCGAAAGTAAGTTACAATTCAGTACCCTATCCTAAAGCTTGCTGTTAGGAGGGAATCTGCAGCTTGCAGTGAAAGCGCTTCCAGAGGGGAGTCTAATGAGGGCAAACATTTGATGGTAGCAGCTTCCCTGCGGGAGATACTCTCTTTGCCAAAATCGCATTATTAGGCGAAAGTAAGTTACAATTCAGTACCCTATCCTAAAGCTTGCTGTTAGGAGGGAATCTGGAGCTTGCAATGAAAGCGCTTCCAGAGGGGAGTCTAACGAGGGCAAATATTTGATGGTAGCAGCTTCCCTGCGGGAGATACTCTCTTTGCTAAAATCGCTTTATTAGGCCAAAGTAAGTTACAATTCAGTACCCTATCCTAAAGCTTGCTGTTAGGAGGGAATCTGCAGCTTGCAGTGAAAGCGCTTCCAGAGGGGAGTCTAATGAGGGCAAACGTTTGATGGTAGCAGCTTCCCTGCGGGAGATACTCTCTTTGCCAAAATCGCCTTATTAGGCGAAAGTAAGATACAATTCAGTACCCTATCCTAAAGCTTGCTGTTAGGAGGGAATCTTCAGCTTGCAGTGAAAGAGCTTCCAGAGGGGAGTCTAATGAGGGCAAACATTTGGTGGCAGGAGCTTCCCTGCGAGTTATAGTCTCTTTGCCAAAATCGCATTATTAGGCGAAAGTAAGTTACAATTCAGTACCCTATCCTAAAGCTTGCTGTTAGGAGGGAATCTGCAGCTTGCAGTGAAAGCGCTTCCAGAGGGGAGTCTAATGAGGGCAAACATTTGATGGTAGCAGCTTCCCTGCGGGAGATACTCTATTTGCCAAAATCGCCTTATTAGCCGCAGTTAAGTTACAATTCAGTACCCTATCCTAAAGCTTGCTGTTAGGAGGGAATCTGCAGCTTGCAGTGAAAGCGCTTCCAGAGGGGAGTCTAATGAGGGCAAACATTTGATGGTAGCAGCTTCCCTGCGGGAGATACTCTCTTTGCCAAAATCGCCTTATTAGCCGCAGTTAAGTTACAATTCAGTACACTGTCCTACAGCTTGCTGTTAGGAGGGAATCTGCAGCTTGCAGTGAAAGCGCTTCCAGAGGGGAGTCTAATGAGGGCAAACATTTGATGGTAACAGCTTCCCTGCGGGAGATATTGTCTTTGCTAAAATCGCCTTTTTAGCCTCAGTTAAGTTACAATTCAGTACACTATCCTAAAGCTTGCTGTTAGGAGGGAATCTGCAGCTTGCAGTGAAAGCACTTCCAGAGGGGAGTCTAACGAGGACAAACATTTGATGGTAGCAGCTTCACTGCGGGAGATACTCTCTTTGCCAAAATCGCATTATTAGGCGAAAATAAGTTACAATTCAGCACCCTATCCTAAAGCTTGCTGTTAGGAGGGAATCTGCAGCTTGCAGTGAAAGCGCTTCCAGAGGGGAGTCTAATGAGGGCAAACATTTGATGGTAGCAGCTTCCCTGCGGGAGATACTCTCTTTGCCAAAATCGCCTTATTATCCGCAGTTAAGTTACAATTCAGTACCCTTTCCTAAAGCTTGCTGTTAGGAGGGAATCTGCAGCTTGCAGTGAAAGCGCTTCCAGAGGGGAGTCTAATGAGGGCAAACATTTGATGGTAGCAGCTTCCCTGCGGGAGATACTCTCTTTGCCAAAATCGCATTATGAACCGCAGTTAACTTTCAATTCAGTACCCTATCCTAAAGCTTGCTGTTAGGAGGGAATCTGCAGCTTGCAGTGAAAGCGCTTCCAGAGGGGAGTCTAATGAGGGCAAACATTTGATGGTAGCAGCTTCCCTGCGGGAGATATTCTCTTTGCCAAAATCGCATTATTAGGCGAAAGTAAGATACAATTCAGTACTCTATCCTAAAGCTTGCTGTTAGGAGGGAATCTGCAGCTTGCAGTGAAAGCGCTTCCAGACGGGAGTCTAATGAGGGCAAACATTTGATGGTAGCAGCTTCCCTGCGGGAGATACTCTCTTTGCCAAAATCGCCTTATTAGCCGCAGTTAAGTTACAATTCAGTACCCTATCCTAAAGCTTGCTGTTAGGAGGGAATCTGCAGCTTGCAGTGAAAGCGCTTCCAGAGGGGAGTCTAATGAGGGCAAACATTTGATGGTAGCATCTTCCCTGCGGGAGATAGTCTCTTTGCCAAAATCGCCTTATTAGCAGCAGTTAAGTTACAATTCAGTACCCTATCCTAAAGCTTGCTGTTAGGAGGGAATCTGCAGCTTGCAGTGAAAGCGCTTCCAGAGGGGAGTCTAATGAGGGCAAACATTTCATGGTAGCAGCTTCCCTGTGGGAGATACTCTCTTTGCCAAAATCGCATTAATAGGCGAAAGTAAGTTACAATTCAGTACCCTATCCTAAAGCTTGCTGTTAGGAGGGAATCTGCAGCTTGCAGTGAAAGCGCTTCCAGAGGGGAGTCTAATGAGGGCAAATATTTGATGGTAGCAGCTTCCCTGCGGGAGATACTCTCTTTGCCATAATCGCCTTATTATCCGCAGTTAAGATACAATTCAGTACCCTATCCTAAAGCTTGCTGTTAGGAGGGAATCTGCAGCTTGCAGTGAAATCGCTTCCAGAGGGGAGTCTAATGAGGACAAACATTTGATGGTAGCACCTTCCCTGCGGGAGATACTCTCTTTGCCAAAATCGCATTATTAGGCGAAAGTAAGTTACAATTCAGTACCCTATCCTAAAGCTTGCTGTTAGGAGGGAATCTGCAGCTTGCAGTGAAAGCGCTTCCAGAGGGGAGTCTAACGAGGGCAAACATTTGATGGTAGCAGCTTCCCTGCGGGAGATACTCTCTTTGCCAAAATCGCATTATTAGGCGAAAGTAAGTTACAATTCAGTACCCTATCCTAAAGCTTGCTGTTAGGAGGGAATCTGCAGCTTGCAGTGAAATCGCTTCCAGAGGGGAGTCTAATGAGGACAAACATTTGATGGTAGAAGCTTCCCTGCGGGAGATACTCTCTTTGCCAAAATCGCATTATTAGGCGAAAGTAAGTTACAATTCAGTACCCTATCCTAAAGCTTGCTGTTAGGAGGGAATCTGCAGCTTGCAGTGAAAGCGCTTCCAGAGGGAAGTCTAACGAGGGCAAACATTTGATGGTAGCAGCTTCCCTGCGGGAGATACTCTCTTTGCCAAAATCGCATTATTAGGCGAAAGTAAGTTACAATTCAGTACCCTATCCTAAAGCTTGCTGTTAGGAGGGAATCTGCAGCTTGCAGTGAAAGCGCTTCCAGAGGGGAGTCTAAGGAGGGCAAACATTTGATGGTAGCAGCTTCCCTGCGGGAGATACTCTCTTTGCCAAAATCGTATTATTAGGCAAAAGTAAGTTACAATTTAGGACACTATCCTTAAGCTTGCTGTTAGGAGGGAATCTGCAGCTTGCAGTGAAAGCGCTTCCAGAGGGGAGTCTAATGAGGGCAAAGATTTGATGGTAGCAGCTTCCCTGCGGGAGATAGTCTCTTTGCCAAAATCGCATTATTAGGCGAAAGTAAGTTACAATTCAGAACCCTATCCTAAAGCTTGCTGTTAGGAGGGAATCTGCAGCTGCAGTGAAAGCGCTTCCAGAGGGGAGTCTAATTAGGGCAAAGATTTGATGGTAGCAGCTTCCCTGCGGGAGATACTCTCTTTGCCAAAATCGCATTATTAGGCGAAAGTAAGTTACAATTCAGTATCCTATCCTAAAGCTTGCTGTTAGGAGGGAATCTGCAGCTTGCAGTGAAAGCGCTTCCAGAGGGGAGTCTAAGGAGGGCAAACATTTGATGGTAGCAGCTTCCCTGCGGGAGATACTCTCTTTCCCAAAATCACCTTACTATCCGCAGTTAAGTTACAATTCAGTACCCTATCCTAAAGCTTGCTGTTAGGAGGGAATCTGCAGCTTGCAGTGAAATCGCTTCCAGAGGGGAGTCTAATGAGGACAAACATTTGATGGTAGCACCTTCCCTGCGGGAGATACTCTCTTTGCCAAAATCGCATTATTAGGCGAAAGTAAGTTACAATTCAGTACCCTATCCTAAAGCTTGCTGTTAGGAGGGAATCTGCAGCTTGCAGTGAAAGCGCTTCCAGAGGGGAGTCTAACGAGGGCAAACATTTGATGGTAGCAGCTTCCCTGCGGGAGATACTCTCTTTGCCAAAATCGCATTATTAGTCGAAAGTAAGTTACAATTCAGTACCCTATCCTAAAGCTTGCTGTTAGGAGGGAATCTGCAGCTTGCAGTGAAATCGCTTCCAGAGGGGAGTCTAATGAGGACAAACATTTGATGGTAGAAGCTTCCCTGCGGGAGATACTCTCTTTGCCAAAATCGCATTATTAGGCGAAAGTAAGTTACAATTCAGTACCCTATCCTAAAGCTTGCTGTTAGGAGGGAATCTGCAGCTTGCAGTGAAAGCGCTTCCAGAGGGAAGTCTAACGAGGGCAAACATTTGATGGTAGCAGCTTCTCTGCGGGAGATACTCTCTTTGCCAAAATCGCATTATTAGGCGAAAGTAAGTTACAATTCAGTACCCTATCCTAAAGCTTGCTGTTAGGAGGGAATCTGCATCTTGCAGTGAAAGCGCTTCCAGAGGGGAGTCTAATGAGGGCAAACATTTGATGGTAGCAGCTTCCCTGCGGGAGATACTCTCTTTGCCAAAATCGCCTTATTAGCCGCAGTTAAGTTACAATTCAGTACCCTATCCTAAAGCTTGCTGTTAGGAGGGAATCTGCAGCTTGCAGTGAAAGCGCTTCCAGAGGGGAGTCTAATGAGGGCAAACATTTGATGGTAGCAGCTTCCCTGCGGGAGATAGTCTCTTTGCCAAAATCGCATTATTAGGCGAAAGTAAGTTACAATTCTGTACACTATCCTAAAGCTTGCTGTTAGGA
Organism: Phaenicophaeus curvirostris; assembly: GCF_032191515.1. NCBI lineage: Eukaryota > Metazoa > Chordata > Aves > Cuculiformes > Cuculidae > Phaenicophaeus > Phaenicophaeus curvirostris. The sequence continues at coordinate 361,532 of NW_027206710.1, forward strand.
AGGAATCTGCAGCTTGCAGTGAAAGCGCTTCCAGAGGGGAGTCTAATGAGGGCAAACATTTGATGGTAGCAGCTTCCCTGCGGGAGATACTCTCTTTGCCAAAATCGCATTATTAGGGGAAAGTAAGTTACAATTCAGTACCCTATCCTAAAGCTTGCTGTTAGGAGGGAATCTGCCGCTTGCAGTGAAAGCGCTTCCAGAGGGGAGTCTAATGAGGGCAAACATTTGATGGTAGCAGCTTCCCTGCGGGAGATACTCTCTTTGCCAAAATCGCATTATTAGGCGAAAGTAAGATACAATTCAGTACCCTATCCTAAAGCTTGCTGTTAGGAGGGAATCTGCAGCTTGCAGTGAAAGAGCTTCCAGAGGGGAGTCTAATGAGGGCAAACATTTGGTGGCAGGAGCTTCCCTGCGAGTTATAGTCTCTTTGCCAAAATCGCATTATTAGGCGAAAGTAAGTTACAATTCAGTACCCTATCCTAAAGCTTGCTGTTAGGAGGGAATCTGCAGCTTGCAGTGAAAGCGCTTCCAGAGGGGAGTCTAATGAGGGCAAACATTTGATGGTAGCAGCTTCCCTGCGGGAGATACTCTCTTTGCCAAAATCGCCTTATTAGGCGAAAATAAGTTACAATTCAGTACCCTATCCTAAAGCTTGCTCTTAGGAGGGAATCTGCAGCTTGCAGTGAAAGCGCTTCCGGAGGGGAGTCTAATGAGGGCAAACATTTGATGGTAGCAGCTTCCCTGCGGGAGATACTCTCTTTGCCAAAATCGCCTTATTAGCCGCAGTTAAGTTACAATTCAGTACCCTATCCTAAAGCTTGCTGTTAGGAGGGAATCTGCAGCTTGCAGTGAAAGCGCTTCCAGAGGGGAGTCTAATGAGGGCAAACATTTGATGGTAGCAGCTTCCCTGCGGGAGATATTCTCTTTGCCAAAATCGCCTTATGAGCCGCAGTTAACTTTCAATTCAGTACCCTATCCTAAAGCTTGCTGTTAGGAGGGAATCTGCAGCTTGCAGTGAAAGCGCTTCCAGAGGGGAGTCTAATGAGGGCAAACATTTGATGGTAGCAGCTTCCCTGCGGGAGATATTCTCTTTGCCAAAATCGCATTATTAGGCGAAAGTAAGATACAATTCAGTACCCTATGCTAAAGCTTGCTGTTAGGAGGGAATCTGCAGCTTGCAGTGAAAGCGCTTCCAGAGGGGAGTCTAATGAGGGCAAACATTTCATGGTAGCAGCTTCCCTGCGGGAGATACTCTCTTTGCCAAAATCGCATTAATAGGCGAAAGTAAGTTACAATTCAGTACCCTATCCTAAAGCTTGCTGTTAGGAGGGAATCTGCAGCTTGCAGTGAAAGCGCTTCCAGAGGGGAGTCTAAGGAGGGCAAACATTTGATGGTAGCAGCTTCCCTGCGGGAGATACTCTCTTTGCCAAAATCGCCTTATTAGCCGCAGTTAAGTTACAATTCAGTACCCTATCCTAAAGCTTGCTGTTAGGAGGGAATCTGCAGCTTGCAGTGAAAGCGCTTCCAGAGGGGAGTCTAAGGAGGGCAAACATTTGATGGTAGAAGCTTCCCTGCGGGAGATACTCTCTTTGCCAAAATCGCCTTATTAGCAGCAGTTAAGTACAATTCAGTACCCTATCCTAAAGCTTGCTGTTAGGAGGAAATCTGCAGCTTGCAGTGAAAGAACTTCCAGAGGGGAGTCTAACGAGGGCAAACATTTGATGGTAGCAGCTTGCCTGCGGGAGATACTCTCTTTGCCAAAATCGCCTTATTAGCCGCAGTTAAGTTACAATTCAGTACCCTATCCTAAAGCTTGCTGTTAGGAGGGAATCTGCAGCTTGCAGTGAAAGCGCTTCCAGAGGGGAGTCTAATGAGGGCAAACATTTGATGGTAGCAGCTTCCCTGCGGGAGATACTCTCTTTGCCATAATCGCATTATTAGGCGAAAGTAAGTTACAATTCACTACCCTATCCTAAAGCTTGCTGTTAGGAGGGAATCTGCAGCTTGCAGTGAAAGCGCTTCCAGAGGGGAGTCTAATGAGGGCAAATATTTGATGGTAGCAGCTTCCCTGCGGGAGATACTCTCTTTGCCAAAATCGCCTTATGAGCCGCAGTTAAGTTACAATTCAGTACCCTATCCTAAAGCTTGCTGTTAGGAGGGAATCTGCAGCTTGCAGTGAAAGCGCTTCCAGAGGGGAGTCTAATGAGGGCAAACATTTGATGGTAGCAGCTTCCCTGCGGGAGATACTCTCTTTGCCAAAATCGCATTATTAGGCGAAAGGAAGTTACCATTCAGTACCCTATCCTAAAGCTTGCTGTTAGGAGGGAATCTGCAGCTTGCAATGAAAGCGCTTCCAGAGGGGAGTCTAACGAGGGCAAATATTTGATGGTAGCAGCTTCCCTGCGGGAGATACTCTCTTTTCCAAAATCGCTTTATTGGGCGAAAGTAAGTAACAATTCAGTACCCTATCCTAAAGCTTGCTGTTAGGAGGGAATCTGCAGCTTGCAGTGAAAGCGCTTCCAGAGGGGAGTCTAATGAGGGCAAACATTTGATGGTAGCAGCTTCCCTGCGGGAGATACTCTCTTTCCCAAAATCGCATTATTAGGCGAAAGTAAGATACAATTCAGTACCCTATCCTAAAGCTTGCTGTTAGGAGGGAATCTGCAGCTTGCAGTGAAAGCACTTCCAGAGGGGAGTCTAACGAGGACAAACATTTGATGGTAGCAGCTTCCCTGCGGGAGATACTCTCTTTGCCAAATTCGCATTATTAGGCGAAAATAAGTTACAATTCAGTACCCTATCCTAAAGCTTGCTGTTAGGAGGGAATCTGCAGCTTGCAGTGAAAGCGCTTCCAGAGGGGAGTCTAATGAGGGCAAACATTTGATGGTAGCAGCTTCCCTGCGGGAGATACTCTCTTTGCCAAAATCGCCTTATTATCCGCAGTTAAGTTACAATTCAGTACCCTATCCTAAAGCTTGCTGTTAGGAGGGAATCTGCAGCTTGCAGTGAAAGCGCTTCCAGAGGGGAGTCTAATGAGGGCAAACATTTGATGGTAGCAGCTTCCCTGCGGGAGATATTCTCTTTGCCAAAATCGCCTTATGAGCCGCAGTTAACTTTCAATTCAGTACCCTATCCTAAAGCTTGCTGTTAGGAGGGAATCTGCAGCTTGCAATGAAAGCGCTTCCAGAGGGGAGTCTAACGAGGGCAAATATTTGATGGTAGCAGCTTCCCTGCGGGAGATACTCTCTTTTCCAAAATCGCATTATTGGGCGAAAGTAAGTTACAATTCAGTACCCTATCCTAAAGCTTGCTGTTAGGAGGGAATCTGCAGCTTGCAGTGAAAGCGCTTCCAGAGGGGAGTCTAATGAGGGCAAACATTTGATGGTAGCAGCTTCCCTGCGGGAGATACTCTCTTTGCCAAAATCGCATTATTAGGCGAAAATAAGTTACAATTCAGTACCCTATCCTAAAGCTTGCTGTTAGGAGGGAATCTGCAGCTTGCAGTGAAAGCGCTTCCAGAGGGGAGTCTAATGAGGGCAAACATTTGATGGTAGCAGCTTCCCTGCGGGAGATACTCTCTTTGCCAAAATCGCCTTATTATCCGCAGTTAAGTTACAATTCAGTACCCTATCCTAAAGCTTGCTGTTAGGAGGGAATCTGCAGCTTGCAGTGAAAGCGCTTCCAGAGGGGAGTCTAATGAGGGCAAACATTTGATGGTAGCAGCTTCCCTGCGGGAGATATTCTCTTTGCCAAAATCGCCTTATGAGCCGCAGTTAACTTTCAATTCAGTACCCTATCCTAAAGCTTGCTGTTAGGAGGGAATCTGCAGCTTGCAGTGAAAGCGCTTCCAGAGGGGAGTCTAATGAGGGCAAACATTTGATGGTAGCAGCTTCCCTGCGGGAGATATTCTCTTTGCCAAAATCGCATTATTAGGCGAAAGTAAGATACAATTCAGTACCCTATGCTAAAGCTTGCTGTTAGGAGGGAATCTGCAGCTTGCAGTGAAAGCGCTTCCAGAGGGGAGTCTAATGAGGGCAAACATTTGATGGTAGCAGCTTCCCTGCGGGAGATATTCTCTTTGCCAAAATCGCATTATTAGGCGAAAGTAAGATACAATTCAGTACCCTATGCTAAAGCTTGCTGTTAGGAGGGAATCTGCAGCTTGCAGTGAAAGCGCTTCCAGAGGGGAGTCTAATGAGGGCAAACATTTCATGGTAGCAGCTTCCCTGCGGGAGATACTCTCTTTGCCAAAATCGCATTAATAGGCGAAAGTAAGTTACAATTCAGTACCCTATCCTAAAGCTTGCTGTTAGGAGGGAATCTGCAGCTTGCAGTGAAAGCGCTTCCAGAGGGGAGTCTAAGGAGGGCAAACATTTGATGGTAGCAGCTTCCCTGCGGGAGATACTCTCTTTGCCAAAATCGCCTTATTAGCCGCAGTTAAGTTACAATTCAGTACCCTATCCTAAAGCTTGCTGTTAGGAGGGAATCTGCAGCTTGCAGTGAAAGCGCTTCCAGAGGGGAGTCTAAGGAGGGCAAACATTTGATGGTAGAAGCTTCCCTGCGGGAGATACTCTCTTTGCCAAAATCGCCTTATTAGCAGCAGTTAAGTACAATTCAGTACCCTATCCTAAAGCTTGCTGTTAGGAGGAAATCTGCAGCTTGCAGTGAAAGAACTTCCAGAGGGGAGTCTAACGAGGGCAAACATTTGATGGTAGCAGCTTGCCTGCGGGAGATACTCTCTTTGCCAAAATCGCCTTATTAGCCGCAGTTAAGTTACAATTCAGTACCCTATCCTAAAGCTTGCTGTTAGGAGGGAATCTGCAGCTTGCAGTGAAAGCGCTTCCAGAGGGGAGTCTAATGAGGGCAAACATTTGATGGTAGCAGCTTCCCTGCGGGAGATACTCTCTTTGCCATAATCGCATTATTAGGCGAAAGTAAGTTACAATTCACTACCCTATCCTAAAGCTTGCTGTTAGGAGGGAATCTGCAGCTTGCAGTGAAAGCGCTTCCAGAGGGGAGTCTAATGAGGGCAAATATTTGATGGTAGCAGCTTCCCTGCGGGAGATACTCTCTTTGCCAAAATCGCCTTATGAGCCGCAGTTAAGTTACAATTCAGTACCCTATCCTAAAGCTTGCTGTTAGGAGGGAATCTGCAGCTTGCAGTGAAAGCGCTTCCAGAGGGGAGTCTAATGAGGGCAAACATTTGATGGTAGCAGCTTCCCTGCGGGAGATACTCTCTTTGCCAAAATCGCATTATTAGGCGAAAGGAAGTTACCATTCAGTACCCTATCCTAAAGCTTGCTGTTAGGAGGGAATCTGCAGCTTGCAATGAAAGCGCTTCCAGAGGGGAGTCTAACGAGGGCAAATATTTGATGGTAGCAGCTTCCCTGCGGGAGATACTCTCTTTTCCAAAATCGCTTTATTGGGCGAAAGTAAGTAACAATTCAGTACCCTATCCTAAAGCTTGCTGTTAGGAGGGAATCTGCAGCTTGCAGTGAAAGCGCTTCCAGAGGGGAGTCTAATGAGGGCAAACATTTGATGGTAGCAGCTTCCCTGCGGGAGATACTCTCTTTCCCAAAATCGCATTATTAGGCGAAAGTAAGATACAATTCAGTACCCTATCCTAAAGCTTGCTGTTAGGAGGGAATCTGCAGCTTGCAGTGAAAGCACTTCCAGAGGGGAGTCTAACGAGGACAAACATTTGATGGTAGCAGCTTCCCTGCGGGAGATACTCTCTTTGCCAAATTCGCATTATTAGGCGAAAATAAGTTACAATTCAGTACCCTATCCTAAAGCTTGCTGTTAGGAGGGAATCTGCAGCTTGCAGTGAAAGCGCTTCCAGAGGGGAGTCTAATGAGGGCAAACATTTGATGGTAGCAGCTTCCCTGCGGGAGATACTCTCTTTGCCAAAATCGCCTTATTATCCGCAGTTAAGTTACAATTCAGTACCCTATCCTAAAGCTTGCTGTTAGGAGGGAATCTGCAGCTTGCAGTGAAAGCGCTTCCAGAGGGGAGTCTAATGAGGGCAAACATTTGATGGTAGCAGCTTCCCTGCGGGAGATATTCTCTTTGCCAAAATCGCCTTATGAGCCGCAGTTAACTTTCAATTCAGTACCCTATCCTAAAGCTTGCTGTTAGGAGGGAATCTGCAGCTTGCAATGAAAGCGCTTCCAGAGGGGAGTCTAACGAGGGCAAATATTTGATGGTAGCAGCTTCCCTGCGGGAGATACTCTCTTTTCCAAAATCGCATTATTGGGCGAAAGTAAGTTACAATTCAGTACCCTATCCTAAAGCTTGCTGTTAGGAGGGAATCTGCAGCTTGCAGTGAAAGCGCTTCCAGAGGGGAGTCTAATGAGGGCAAACATTTGATGGTAGCAGCTTCCCTGCGGGAGATACTCTCTTTGCCAAAATCGCATTATTAGGCGAAAATAAGTTACAATTCAGTACCCTATCCTAAAGCTTGCTGTTAGGAGGGAATCTGCAGCTTGCAGTGAAAGCGCTTCCAGAGGGGAGTCTAATGAGGGCAAACATTTGATGGTAGCAGCTTCCCTGCGGGAGATACTCTCTTTGCCAAAATCGCCTTATTATCCGCAGTTAAGTTACAATTCAGTACCCTATCCTAAAGCTTGCTGTTAGGAGGGAATCTGCAGCTTGCAGTGAAAGCGCTTCCAGAGGGGAGTCTAATGAGGGCAAACATTTGATGGTAGCAGCTTCCCTGCGGGAGATATTCTCTTTGCCAAAATCGCCTTATGAGCCGCAGTTAACTTTCAATTCAGTACCCTATCCTAAAGCTTGCTGTTAGGAGGGAATCTGCAGCTTGCAGTGAAAGCGCTTCCAGAGGGGAGTCTAATGAGGGCAAACATTTGATGGTAGCAGCTTCCCTGCGGGAGATATTCTCTTTGCCAAAATCGCATTATTAGGCGAAAGTAAGATACAATTCAGTACCCTATGCTAAAGCTTGCTGTTAGGAGGGAATCTGCAGCTTGCAGTGAAAGCGCTTCCAGAGGGGATTCTAATGAGGGCAAACATTTCATGGTAGCAGCTTCCCTGCGGGAGATACTCTCTTTGCCAAAATCGCATTAATAGGCGAAAGTAAGTTACAATTCAGTACCCTATCCTAAAGCTTGCTGTTAGGAGGGAATCTGCAGCTTGCAGTGAAAGCGCTTCCAGAGGGGAGTCTAAGGAGGGCAAACATTTGATGGTAGCAGCTTCCCTGCGGGAGATACTCTCTTTGCCAAAATCGCCTTATTAGCCGCAGTTAAGTTACAATTCAGTACCCTATCCTAAAGCTTGCTGTTAGGAGGGAATCTGCAGCTTGCAGTGAAAGCGCTTCCAGAGGGGAGTCTAAGGAGGGCAAACATTTGATGGTAGAAGCTTCCCTGCGGGAGATACTCTCTTTGCCAAAATCGCCTTATTAGCCGCAGTTAAGTACAATTCAGTACCCTATCCTAAAGCTTGCTGTTAGGAGGAAATCTGCAGCTTGCAGTGAAAGAACTTCCAGAGGGGAGTCTAACGAGGGCAAACATTTGATGGTAGCAGCTTGCCTGCGGGAGATACTCTCTTTGCCAAAATCGCCTTATTAGCCGCAGTTAAGTTACAATTCAGTACCCTATCCTAAAGCTTGCTGTTAGGAGGGAATCTGCAGCTTGCAGTGAAAGCGCTTCCAGAGGGGAGTCTAATGAGGGCAAACATTTGATGGTAGCAGCTTCCCTGCGGGAGATACTCTCTTTGCCAAAATCGCATTATTAGGCGAAAGTAAGTTACAATTCACTACCCTATCCTAAAGCTTGCTGTTAGGAGGGAATCTGCAGCTTGCAGTGAAAGCGCTTCCAGAGGGGAGTCTAATGAGGGCAAATATTTGATGGTAGCAGCTTCCCTGCGGGAGATACTCTCTTTGCCAAAATCGCCTTATGAGCCGCAGTTAAGTTACAATTCAGTACCCTATCCTAAAGCTTGCTGTTAGGAGGGAATCTGCAGCTTGCAGTGAAAGCGCTTCCAGAGGGGAGTCTAATGAGGGCAAACATTTGATGGTAGCAGCTTCCCTGCGGGAGATACTCTCTTTGCCAAAATCGCATTATTAGGCGAAAGGAAGTTACAATTCAGTACCCTATCCTAAAGCTTGCTGTTAGGAGGGAATCTGCAGCTTGCAATGAAAGCGCTTCCAGAGGGGAGTCTAACGAGGGCAAATATTTGATGGTAGCAGCTTCCCTGCGGGAGATACTCTCTTTTCCAAAATCGCTTTATTGGGCGAAAGTAAGTAACAATTCAGTACCCTATCCTAAAGCTTGCTGTTAGGAGGGAATCTGCAGCTTGCAGTGAAAGCGCTTCCAGAGGGGAGTCTAATGAGGGCAAACATTTGATGGTAGCAGCTTCCTTGCGGGAGATACTCTCTTTCCCATAATCGCATTATTAGGCGAAAGTAAGATACATTTCAGTACCCTATCCTAAAGCTTGCTGTTAGGAGGGAATCTGCAGCTTGCAGTGAAAGCACTTCCAGAGGGGAGTCTAACGAGGACAAACATTTGATGGTAGCAGCTTCCCTGCGGGAGATACTCTCTTTGCCAAATTCGCATTATTAGGCGAAAATAAGTTACAATTCAGTACCCTATCCTAAAGCTTGCTGTTAGGAGGGAATCTGCAGCTTGCAGTGAAAGCGCTTCCAGAGGGGAGTCTAATGAGGGCAAACATTTGATGGTAGCAGCTTCCCTGCGGGAGATACTCTCTTTGCCAAAATCGCCTTATTATCCGCAGTTAAGTTACAATTCAGTACCCTATCCTAAAGCTTGCTGTTAGGAGGGAATCTGCAGCTTGCAGTGAAAGCGCTTCCAGAGGGGAGTCTAATGAGGGCAAACATTTGATGGTAGCAGCTTCCCTGCGGTAGATATTCTCTTTGCCAAAATCGCCTTATGAGCCGCAGTTAACTTTCAATTCAGTACCCTATCCTAAAGCTTTCTGTTAGGAGGGAATCTGCAGCTTGCAGTGAAAGCGCTTCCAGAGGGGAGTCTAATGAGGGCAAACATTTGATGGTAGCAGCTTCCCTGCGGGAGATATTCTCTTTGCCAAAATCGCATTATTAGGCGAAAGTAAGATACAATTCAGTACCCTATGCTAAAGCTTGCTGTTAGGAGGGAATCTGCAGCTTGCAGTGAAGCGCTTCCAGAGGGGAGTCTAATGAGGGCAAACATTTGATGGTAGCAGCTTCCCTGCGGGAGATATTCTCTTTGCCAAAATCGCATTAATAGGCGAAAGTAAGTTACAATTCAGTACCCTATCCTAAAGCTTGCTGTTAGGAGGGAATCTGCAGCTTGCAGTGAAAGCGCTTCCAGAGGGGAGTCTAATGAGGGCAAACATTTGATGGTAGCAGCTTCCCTGCGGGAGATACTCTCTTTGCCAAAATCGCATTATTAGGCGAAAGTAAGTTACAATTCACTACCCTATCCTAAAGCTTGCTGTTAGGAGGGAATCTGCAGCTTGCAGTGAAAGCGCTTCCAGAGGGGAGTCTAATGAGGGCAAACATTTGATGGTAGAAGCTTCCCTGCGGGAGATACTCTCTTTGCCAAAATCGCCTTATTAGCCGCAGTTAAGTACAATTCAGTACCCTATCCTAAAGCTTGCTGTTAGGAGGAAATCTGCAGCTTGCAGTGAAAGAACTTCCAGAGGGGAGTCTAATGAGGGCAAACATTTGATGGTAGCAGCTTCCCTGCGGGAGATACTCTCTTTGCCAAAATCGCCTTATGAGCCGCAGTTAAGTTACAATTCAGTACCCTATCCTAAAGCTTGCTGTTAGGAGGGAATCTGCAGCTTGCAGTGAAAGCGCTTCCAGAGGGGAGTCTAATGAGGGCAAACATTTGATGGTAGCAGCTTCCCTGCGGGAGATAGTCTCTTTTCCAAAATCGCATTATTAGGCGAAAGGAAGTTACAATTCAGTACCCTATCCTAAAGCTTGCTGTTAGGAGGGAATCTGCAGCTTGCAATGAAAGCGCTTCCAGAGGGGAGTCTAACGAGGGCAAATATTTGATGGTAGCAGCTTCCCTGCGGGAGATACTCTCTTTTCCAAAATCGCTTTATTGGGCGAAAGTAAGTAACAATTCAGTACACTATCCTAAAGCTTGCTGTTAGGAGGGAATCTGCAGCTTGCAGTGAAAGCGCTTCCAGAGGGGAGTCTAATGAGGGCAAACATTTGATGGTAGCAGCTTCCCTGCGGGAGATACTCTCTTTCCCAAAATCGCATTATTAGGCGAAAGTAAGATACAATTCAGTACCCTATCCTAAAGCTTGCTGTTAGGAGGGAATCTGCAGCTTGCAGTGAAAGCACTTCCAGAGGGGAGTCTAACGAGGACAAACATTTGATGGTAGCAGCTTCCCTGCGGGAGATACTCTCTTTGCCAAATTCGCATTATTAGGCGAAAATAAGTTACAATTCAGTACCCTATCCTAAAGCTTGCTGTTAGGAGGGAATCTGCAGCTTGCAGTGAAAGCGCTTCCAGAGGGGAGTCTAATGAGGGCAAACATTTGATGGTAGCAGCTTCCCTGCGGGAGATACTCTCTTTGCCAAAATCGCCTTATTATCCGCAGTTAAGTTACAATTCAGTACCCTATCCTAAAGCTTGCTGTTAGGAGGGAATCTACAGCTTGCAGTGAAAGCGCTTCCAGAGGGGAGTCTAATGAGGGCAAACATTTGATGGTAGCAGCTTCCCTGCGGTAGATATTCTCTTTGCCAAAATCGCCTTATGAGCCGCAGTTAACTTTCAATTCAGTACCCTATCCTAAAGCTTGCTGTTAGGAGGGAATCTGCAGCTTGCAGTGAAAGCGCTTCCAGAGGGGAGTCTAATGAGGGCAAACATTTGATGGTAGCAGCTTCCCTGCGGGAGATATTCTCTTTGCCAAAATCGCATTATTAGGCGAAAGTAAGATACAATTCAGTACCCTATGCTAAAGCTTGCTGTTAGGAGGGAATCTGCAGCTTGCAGTGAAAGCGCTTCCAGAGGGGAGTCTAATGAGGGCAAACATTTGATGGTAGCAGCTTCCCTGCGGGAGATACTCTCTTTGCCAAAATCGCATTAATAGGCGAAAGTAAGTTACAATTCAGTACCCTATCCTAAAGCTTGCTGTTAGGAGGGAATCTGCAGCTTGCAGTGAAAGCGCTTCCAGAGGGGAGTCTAATGAGGGCAAACATTTGATGGTAGCAGCTTCCCTGCGGGAGATACTCTCTTTGCCAAAATCGCATTATTAGGCGAAAGTAAGTTACAATTCACTACCCTATCCTAAAGCTTGCTGTTAGGAGGGAATCTGCAGCTTGCAGTGAAAGCGCTTCCAGAGGGGAGTCTAAGGAGGGCAAACATTTGATGGTAGCAGCTTCCCTGCGGGAGATACTCTCTTTGCCAAAATCGCCTTATTAGCCGCAGTTAAGTTACAATTCAGTACCCTATCCTAAAGCTTGCTGTTAGGAGGGAATCTGCAGCTTGCAGTGAAAGCGCTTCCAGAGGGGAGTCTAATGAGGGCAAACATTTGATGGTAGCAGCTTCCCTGCGGGAGATATTCTCTTTGCCATAATCGCCTTATTCGCAGCAGTTAAGTTACAATTCAGTACCCTATCCTAAAGCTTGCTGTTAGGAGGGAATCTGCAGCTTGCAGTGAAAGCGCTTCCAGAGGGGAGTCTAATGAGGGCAAACATTTGAAGGTAGCAGCTTCCCTGCGGGAGATACTCTGTTTGCCAAAATCGCATTATTAGGCGAAAGTAAGTTACAATTCAGTACCCTATCCTAAAGCTTGCTGTTAGGAGGGAATCTGCAGCTTGCAGTGAAAGCACTTCCAGACGGGAGTCTAACGAGGGCAAACATTTGATGGTAGCAGCTTCCCTGCGGGAGATACTCTCTTTGCCAAAATCGCCTTATTAGGCGAAATTAAGTTACAATTCAGTACCCTATCCTAAAGCTTGCTGTTAGGAGGGAATCTGCAGCTTGCAGTGAAAGCGCTTCCAGAGGGGAGTCTAATGAGGGCAAACATTTGATGGTAGCAGCTTCCCTGCGGGAGATATTCTCTTTTCCAAAATCGCATTATTAGGCGAAAGTAAGTTACAATTCAGAACCCTATCCTAAAGCTTTCTGTTAGGAGGGAATCTGCAGCTTGCAGTGAAAGCGCTTCCAGAGGGGAGTCTAATGAGGGCAAAGATTTGATGGTAGCAGCTTCCCTGCGGGAGATACTCTCTTTGCCAAAATCGCATTATTAGGCGAAAGTAAGTTACAATTCAGTACCCTATCCTAAAGCTTACTGTTAGGAGGGAATCTGCAGCTTGCAGTGAAAGCGCTTCCAGAGGGGAGTCTAATGAGGGCAAACATTTGATGGTAGCTGCTTCCCTGCGGGAGATATTCTCTTTTCCAAAATCGCCTTATTAGGCGAAAGTAAGTTACAATTCAGAACCCTATCCTAAAGCTTGCTGTTAGGAGGGAATCTGCAGCTTGCAGTGAAAGCGCTTCCAGAGGGGAGTCTAATGAGGGCAAATATTTGATGGTAGCAGCTTCCCTGCGGGAGATATTCTCTTTGCCATAATCGCCTTATTCGCAGCAGTTAAGTTACAATTCAGTACCCTATCCTAAAGCTTGCTGTTAGGAGGGAATCTGCAGCTTGCAGTGAAAGCGCTTCCAGAGGGGAGTCTAATGAGGGCAAACATTTGATGGTAGCAGCTTCCCTGCGGGAGATACTCTCTTTGCCAAAATCGCATTATTAGGCGAAAGTAAGTTACAATTCAGTACCCTATCCTAAAGCTTGCTGTTAGGAGGGAATCTGCAGCTTGCAGTGAAAGCGCTTCCAGAGGGGAGTCTAATGAGGGCAAACATTTGATGGTAGCAGCTTCCCTCTGCGAGATATTCTCTTTGCCAAAATCGCCTTATTCTCCGCAGTTAAGTTACAATTCAGTACCCTATCCTAAAGCTTGCTGTTAGGAGGGAATCTGCAGCTTGCAGTGAAAGCGCTTCCACAGGGTAGTCTAATGAGGGCAAACATTTGATGGTAGCAGCTTCCCTGCGGGAGATAGTCTCTTTCCCAAAATCGCATTATTAGGCGAAAGTAAGTTACAATTCAGTACCCTATCCTAAAGCTTGCTGTTAGGAGGGAATCTGCAGCTTGCAGTGAAAGCGCTTCCAGAGGGGAGTCTAATGAGGGCAAACATTTGATGGTAGCAGCTTCCCTGCGGGAGATACTCTCTTTGCCACAATCGCCTTATTAGCCGCAGTTAAGTTACAATTCAGTACCCTATCCTAAAGCATGCTGTTAGGAGGGAATCTGCAGCTTGCAGTGAAAGCGCTTCCAGAGGGGAGTCTAATGAGGGCAAACATTTGGTGGCAGCAGCTTCCCTGCGGGAGATAGTCTCTTTGCCAAAATCGCACTATTAGGCGAAAGTAAGTTACAATTCAGTACCCTATCCTAAAGCTTGCTGTTAGGAGGGAATCTGCAGCTTGCAGTGAAAGCGCTTCCAGAGGGGAGTCTAATGAGGGCAAACATTTGATGGTAGCAGCTTCCCTGCGGGAGATATTCTCTTTGCCATAATCGCCTTATTATCCGCAGTTAAGTTACAATTCAGTACCCTATCCTAAAGCTTGCTGTTAGGAGGGAATCTGCAGCTTGCAGTGAAAGCGCTTCCAGAGGGGAGTCTAATGAGGGCAAACATTTGATGGTAGCAGCTTCCCTGCGGGAGATACTCTCTTTGCCAAAATCGCATTATTAGGCGAAAGTAAGTTACAATTCAGTACCCTATCCTAAAGCTTGCTGTTAGGAGGGAATCTGCAGCTTGCAGTGAAAGCGCTTCCAGAGGGGAGTCTAATGAGGGCAAACATTTGATGGTAGCAGCTTCCCTGCGGGAGATACTCTCTTTCCCAAAATCGCATTATTAGGCGAAAGTAAGTTATAATTCAGTACCCTATCCTAAAGCTTGCTGTTAGGAAGGAATCTGCAGCTTGCAGTGAAAGCGCTTCCAGAGGGGAGTCTAATGAGGGCAAACATTTGATGGTAGCAGCTTCCCTGCGGGAGATACTCTCTTTTCCAAAATCGCATTATTAGGCGAAAGTAAGTTACAATTCAGTACCCTATCCTAAAGCTTGCTGTTAGGAGGGAATCTGCAGCTTGCAGTGAAATCGCTTCCAGAGGGGAGTCTAATGAGGGCAAACATTTGATGGTAGAAGCTTCCCTGCGGGAGATAGTCTCTTTGCCATAATCGCATAATTAGGCGAAAGTAAGTTACAATTCAGTACCCTATCCTAAAGCTTGCTGTTAGGAGGGAATCTGCAGCTTGCAGTGAAAGCGCTTCCAGAGGGGAGTCTAATGAGGGCAAACATTTGATGGTAGCAGCTTCCCTGCGGGAGATAGTCTCTTTGCCATAATCGCATAATTAGGCGAAAGTAAGTTACAATTCAGTACCCTATCCTAAAGCTTGCTGTTAGGAGGGAATCTGCAGCTTGCAGTGAAAGCGCTTCCAGAGGGGAGTCTAATGAGGGCAAACATTTGATGGTAGCAGCTTCCCTGCGGGAGATATTCTCTTTGCCAAAATCGCCTTATTAGCCGCAGTTAAGTTACAATTCAGTACCCTATCCTAAAGCTTGCTGTTAGGAGGGAATCTGCAGCTTGCAGTGAAAGCGCTTCCAGAGGGGAGTCTAATGAGGGCAAACATTTGATGGTAGCAGCTTCCCTGCGGGAGATACTCTCTTTCCCAAAATCGCATTATTAGGCGAAAGTAAGTTACAATTCAGTATCCTATCCTAAAGCTTGCTGTTAGGAGGGAATCTGCAGCTTGCAGTGAAAGCGCTTCCAGAGGGGAGTCTAATGAGGGCAAATATTTGATGGTAGCAGCTTCCCTGCGGGAGATACTCTCTTTGCCAAAACCGCATTATTAGCCACAGTTAAGTTACAATTCAGTACCCTATCTTAAAGCTTGCTGTTAGGAGGGAATCTACAGCTTGCAGCGAAAGCGCTTCCAGAGGGGAGTCTAATGAGGGCAAACATTTGATGGTAGCAGCTTCCCTGCGGGAGATACTCTCTTTGCCAAAATCGCACTATTAGGCGAAAGTAAGTTACAATTCAGTACCCTATCCTAAAGCTTGCTGTTAGGAGGGAATCTGCAGCTTGCAGTGAAAGCGCTTCCAGAGGGGAGTCTAATGAGGGCAAGCATTTGATGGTAGCAGCTTCCCTGCGGGAGATATTCTCTTTGCCAAAATCGCCTTATTAGCCGCAGTTAAGTTACAATTCAGTACACTGTCCTACAGCTTGCTGTTAGGAGGGAATCTGCAGCTTGCAGTGAAAGCGCTTCCAGACGGGAGTCTAATGAGGGCAAACATTTGATGTTAGCAGCTTCCCTGTGGGTGATACTCTCTTTGCCAAAAACGCCTTATTAGCCGCATTTAAGTTACAATTCAGTACCCTATCCTAAAGCTTGCTGTTAGGAGGGAATCTGCAGCTTGCAGTGAAAGCGCTTCCAGAGGGGAGTCTAATGAGGGCAAACATTTGATGGTAGCAGCTTCCCTGCGGGAGATACTCTCTTTGCCAAAATCGCCTTATTAGGCGAAAGTAAGTTACAATTCAGTACCCTATCCTAAAGCTTGCTGTTAGGAGGGAATCTGCAGCTTGCAGTGAAAGCGCTTCCAGCGGGGAGTCTAATGAGGGCAAACATTTGATGGTAGCAGCTTCCCTGCGGGAGATACTCTCTTTTCCAAAATCGCATTATTAGGCGAAAGTAAGTTACAATTCAGTACCCTATCCTAAAGCTTGCTGTTAGGAGGGAATCTGCAGCTTGCAGTGAAAGTGCTTCCAGAGGGGAGTCTAATGAGGGCAAACATTTGATGGTTGCAGCTTCCCTGCGGGAGATATTCTCTTTGCCAAATCGCCTTATTAGCCGCGGTTAAGTTACAATTCAGTACCCTATCCTAAAGCTTGCTGTTAGGAGGGAATCTGCAGCTTGCAGTGAAAGCGCTTCCAGAGGGGAGTCTAATGAGGGCAAATATTTGGTGGCAGCAGCTTCCCTGCGGGAGATACTCTCTTTGCCAAAATCGCATTATTAGGCGAAAGTAAGTTACAATTCAGTACCCTATCCTAAAGCTTGCTGTTAGGAGGGAATCTGCAGCTTGCAGTGAAAGCGCTTCCAGAGGGGAGTCTAATGAGGGCAAGCATTTGATGGTAGCAGCTTCCCTGCGGGAGATATTCTCTTTGCCAAAATCGCCTTATTAGCCGCAGTTAAGTTACAATTCAGTACACTGTCCTACAGCTTGCTGTTAGGAGGGAATCTACAGTTTGCAGTGAAAGCGCTTCCAGAGGGGAGTCTAATGAGGGCAAACATTTGATGGTAGCAGCTTCCCTGCGGGAGGTATTCTCTTTGCCAAAATCGCATTATTAGGCGAAAGTAAGTTACAATTCAGTACCCTATCCTAAAGCTTGCTGTTAGGAGGGAATCTGCAGCTTGCAGTGAAAGCGCTTCCAGAGGGGAGTCTAATGAGGGCAAACATTTGATGGTAGCAGCTTCCCTGCGGGAGATATTCTCTTTGCCAAATCGCCTTATTAGCCGCGGTTAAGTTACAATTCAGTACCCTATCCTAAAGCTTGCTGTTAGGAGGGAATCTGCAGCTTGCAGTGAAAGCGCTTCCAGAGGGGAGTCTAATGAGGGCAAACATTTGGTGGCAGCAGCTTCCCTGCGGGAGATACTCTCTTTGCCAAAATCGCCTTATTAGCCGCAGTTAAGTTACAATTCAGTACCCTATCCTAAAGCTTGCTTTTAGGAGGGAATCTACAGCTTGCAGTGAAAGCGCTTCCAGAGGGGAGTCTAATGAGGGCAAACATTTGATGTTAGCAGCTTCCCTGCGGGAGATATTGTCTTTGCTAAAATCGCCTTTTTAGCCTCAGTTAAGTTACAATTCAGTACACTACCCTAAAGCTTGCTGTTAGGAGGGAATCTGCAGCTTGCAGTGAAAGCGCTTCCAGAGGGGAGTCTAATGAGGGCAAACATTTGATGGTAGCAGCTTCCCTGCGGGAGATACTCTCTTTGCCAAATCGCCTTATTAGGCGAAAGTAAGTTACAATTCAGTACCCTATCCTAAAGCTTGCTGTTAGGAGGGAATCTGCAGCTTGCAGTGAAAGCGCTTCCAGAGGGGAGTCTAATCAGGGCAAACATTTGATGGTAGCAGCTTCCCTGCGGGAGATAGTCTCTTTGCCAAAATTGCATAATTAGGCGAAAGTAAGTTACAATTCAGTACCCTATCCTAAAGCTTGCTGTTAGGAGGGAATCTGCAGCTTGCAGTGAAAGCGCTTCCAGAGGGGAGTCTAATGAGGGCAAACATTTGATGTTAGCAGCTTCCCTCCGGGAGATACTCTCTTTGCCAAAATCGCATTATTAGGCGAAAGTAAGTTACAATTCAGTACCCTATCCTAAAGCTTGCTGTTAGGAGGGAATCTACAGTTTGCAGTGAAAGCGCTTCCAGAGGGGAGTCTAATGAGGGCAAACATTTGATGGTAGCAGCTTCCCTGCGGGAGGTAGTCTCTTTGCCAAAATCGCATTATTAGGCGAAAGTAAGTTACAATTCAGTACCCTATCCTAAAGCTTGCTGTTAGGAGGGAATCTGCAGCTTGCAGTGAAAGCGCTTCCAGAGGGGAGTCTAATGAGGGCAAACATTTGATGGTAGCAGCTTCCCTGCGGGAGATAGTCTCTTTGCCAAAATCGCATTATTAGGCGAAAGTAAGTTACAATTCAGTACCCTATCCTAAAGCTTGCTGTTAGGAGGGAATCTGCAGCTTGCAGTGAAAGCGCTTCCAGAGGGGAGTCTAATGAGGGCAAGCATTTGATGGTAGCAGCTTCCCTGCGGGAGATATTCTCTTTGCCAAAATCGCCTTATTAGCCGCAGTTAAGTTACAATTCAGTACACTGTCCTACAGCTTGCTGTTAGGAGGGAATCTGCAGCTTGCAGTGAAAGCGCTTCCAGAGGGGAGTCTAATGAGGGCAAGCATTTGATGGTAGCAGCTTCCCTGCGGGAGATATTCTCTTTGCCAAAATCGCCTTATTAGCCGCAGTTAAGTTACAATTCAGTACACTGTCCTACAGCTTGCTGTTAGGAGGGAATCTGCAGCTTGCAGTGAAAGCGCTTCCAGACGGGAGTCTAATGAGGGCAAACATTTGATGTTAGCAGCTTCCCTGTGGGTGATACTCTCTTTGCCAAAATCGCCTTATTATCCGCATTTAAGTTACAATTCAGTACCCTATCCTAAAGTTTGCTGTTAGGAGGGAATCTGCAGCTTGCAGTGAAAGCGCTTCCAGAGGGGAGTCTAATGAGGGCAAACATTTGATGGTAGCAGCTTCCCTGCGGGAGATACTCTCTTTGCCAAATCGCCTTATTAGGCGAAAGTAAGATACAATTCAGTACCCTATCCTAAAGCTTGCTGTTAGGAGGGAATCTGCAGCTTGCAGTGAAAGCGCTTCCAGAGGGGAGTCTAATCAGGGCAAACATTTGATGGTAGCAGCTTCCCTGCGGGAGATAGTCTCTTTGCCAAAATCGCATTATTAGGCGAAAGTAAGTTACAATTCAGTACCCTATCCTAAAGCTTGCTGTTAGGAGGGAATCTGCAGCTTGCAGTGAAAGCGCTTCCAGAGGGGAGTCTAATGAGGGCAAACATTTGATGTTAGCAGCTTCCCTCCGGGAGATACTCTCTTTGCCAAAATCGCATTATTAGGCGAAAGTAAGTTACAATTCAGTACCCTATCCTAAAGCTTGCTGTTAGGAGGGAATCTACAGTTTGCAGTGAAAGCGCTTCCAGAGGGGAGTCTAATGAGGGCAAACATTTGATGGTAGCAGCTTCCCTGCGGGAGGTAGTCTCTTTGCCAAAATCGCATTATTAGGCGAAAGTAAGTTACAATTCAGTACCCTATCCTAAAGCTTGCTGTTAGGAGGGAATCTGCAGCTTGCAGTGAAAGCGCTTCCAGAGGGGAGTCTAATGAGGGCAAACATTTGATGTTAGCAGCTTCCCTGCGGGAGATACTCTCTTTGCCAAAATCGCATTATTAGGCGAAAGTAAGTTACAATTCAGTACCCTATCCTAAAGCTTGCTGTTAGGAGGGAATCTGCAGCTTGCAGTGAAAGCGCTTCCAGAGGGGAGTCTAATGAGGGCAAGCATTTGATGGTAGCAGCTTCCCTGCGGGAGATATTCTCTTTGCCAAAATCGCCTTATTAGCCGCAGTTAAGTTACAATTCAGTACACTGTCCTACAGCTTGCTGTTAGGAGGGAATCTGCAGCTTGCAGTGAAAGCGCTTCCAGAGGGGAGTCTAATGAGGGCAAACATTTGATGGTAGCAGCTTCCCTGTGGGTGATACTCTCTTTGCCAAAATCGCCTTATTAGCCGCATTGAAGTTACAATTCAGTACCCTATCCTAAAGCTTGCTGTTAGGAGGGAATCTGCAGCTTGCAGTGAAAGCGCTTCCAGAGGGGAGTCTAATGAGGGCAAACATTTGATGGTAGCAGCTTCCCTGCGGGAGATAGTCTCTTTGCCAAAATCGCATTATTAGGCGAAAGTAAGTTACAATTCAGTACCCTATCCTAAAGCTTGCTGTTAGGAGGGAATCTGCAGCTTGCAGTGAAAGCGCTTCCAGAGGGGAGTCTAATGAGGGCAAGCATTTGATGGTAGCAGCTTCCCTGCGGGAGATATTCTCTTTGCCACAATCGCCTTATTAGCCGCAGTTAAGTTACAATTCAGTACACTGTCCTACAGCTTGCTGTTAGGAGGGAATCTGCAGCTTGCAGTGAAAGCGCTTCCAGACGGGAGTCTAATCAGGGCAAACATTTGATGTTAGCAGCTTCCCTGTGGGTGATACTCTCTTTGCCAAAATCGCCTTATTATCCGCATTTAAGTTACAATTCAGTACCCTATCCTAAAGCTTGCTGTTAGGAGGGAATCTGCAGATTGCAGTGAAAGCGCTTCCAGAGGGGAGTCTAATGAGGGCAAACATTTGATGGTAACAGCTTCCCTGCGGGAGACATTCTCTTTGCTAAAATCGCCTTATTAGCCTCAGTTAAGTTACAATTCAGTACCCTATCCTAAAGCTTGCTGTTAGGAGGGAATCTGCAGCTTGCAGTGAAAGCGCTTCCAGAGGGGAGTCTAATGAGGGCAAACATTTGATGGTAGCAGCTTCCCTGCGGGAGATACTCTCTTTGCCAAAATCGCATTATTAGGCGAAAGTAAGTTACAATTCAGTACCCTATCCTAAAGCTTGCTGTTAGGAGGGAATCTACAGCTTGCAGTGAAAGCGCTTCCAGAGGGGAGTCTAATGAGGGCAAACATTTGATGGTAGCAGCTTCCCTGCGGGAGATATTCTCTTTGCCAAAATCGCATTATTAGGCGAAAGTAAGTTACAATTCAGTACCCTATCCTAAAGCTTGCTGTTAGGAGGGAATCTGCAGCTTGCAGTGAAAGCGCTTCCAGAGGGGAGTCTAATGAGGGCAAGCATTTGATGGTAGCAGCTTCCCTGCGGGAGATATTCTCTTTGCCAAAATCGCCTTATTAGCCGCAGTTAAGTTACAATTCAGTACACTGTCCTACAGCTTGCTGTTAGGAGGGAATCTGCAGCTTGCAGTGAAAGCGCTTCCAGACGGGAGTCTAATGAGGGCAAACATTTGATGTTAGCAGCTTCCCTGTGGGTGATACTCTCTTTGCCAAAATCGCCTTATTATCCGCATTTAAGTTACAATTCAGTACCCTATCCTAAAGCTTGCTGTTAGGAGGGAATCTGCAGCTTGCAGTGAAAGCGCTTCCAGAGGGGAGTCTAATGAGGGCAAACATTTGATGGTAACAGCTTCCCTGCGGGAGATATTCTCTTTGCTAAAATCGCCTTATTAGCCTCAGTTAAGTTACAATTCAGTACCCTATCCTAAAGCTTGCTGTTAGGAGGGAATCTGCAGCTTGCAGTGAAAGCGCTTCCAGAGGGGAGTCTAATGAGGGCAAACATTTGATGGTAGCAGCTTCCCTGCGGGAGATACTCTCTTTGCCAACATCGCATTTTTAGGCGAAAGTAAGTTACAATTCAGTACCCTATCCTAAAGCTTGCTGTTAGGAGGGAATCTGCAGCTTGCAGTGAAAGCGCTTCCAGAGGGGAGTCTAATGAGGGCAAAGATTTGATGGTAGCAGCTTCCCTGCGGGAGATATTCTCTTTGCAATAATCGCATTATTAGGCGAAAGTAAGTTACAATTCAGTACCCTATCCTAAAGCTTGCTGTTAGGAGGGAATCTGCAGCTTGCAGTGAAAGCGCTTCCAGAGGGGAGTCTAATGAGGGCAAACATTTGATGGTAGCAGCTTCCCTGCGGGAGATACTCTCTTTGCTAAAATCGCATTATTAGGCGAAAGTAAGTTACAATTCAGTACCCTATCCTAAAGCATGCTGTTAGGAGGGAATCTGCAGCTTGCAGTGAAAGCGCTTCCAGAGGGGAGTCTAACGAGGGCAAACATTTGACGGTAGCAGCTTCCCTGCGGGAGATACTCTCTTTGCCAAAATCGCATTATTAGAAGAAAGTAAGATACAATTCAGTACCCTATCCTAAAGCTTGCTGTTAGGAGGGAATCTGCAGCTTGCAGTGAAAGCGCTTCCAGAGGGGAGTCTAATGAGGGCAAACATTTGATGGTAGCAGCTTCCCTGCGGGAGATACTCTCTTTGCCAAAATCGCCTTATGAGCCGCAGTTAAGATACAATTCAGTACCCTATCCTAAAGCTTGTTGTTAGGAAGGAATCTGCAGCTTGCAGTGAAAGCGCTTCCAGAGGGGAGTCTAATGAGGGCAAACATTTGATGGTAGCAGCTTCCCTGCGGGAGATAGTCTCTTCGCCAAAATCGCATTATTAGGCGAAAGTAAGTTACAATTCAGTACCCTATCCTAAAGCTTGCTGTTAGGAGGGAATCTGCAGCTTGCAGTGAAAGCGCTTCCAGAGGAGAGTCTAATGAGGGCAAATATTTGATGGTAGCAGCTTCCCTGTGGGAGATATTCTCTTGTCCAAAATCGCATTATTAGGCGAAAGTAAGATACAATTCAGTACCCTATCCTAAAGCTTGCTGTTAGGAGGGAATCTGCAGCTTGCAGTGAAAGCGCTTCCAGAGGGGAGTCTAATGAGGGCAAACATTTGATGGTAGCAGCTTCCCTGCGGGAGATACTCTCTTTGCCAAAA
Source organism: Phaenicophaeus curvirostris (assembly GCF_032191515.1). Taxonomy (NCBI): domain Eukaryota; kingdom Metazoa; phylum Chordata; class Aves; order Cuculiformes; family Cuculidae; genus Phaenicophaeus; species Phaenicophaeus curvirostris. Next base: position 383,705 of record NW_027206710.1, read on the forward strand.
TCGCCTTATTAGCAGCAGTTAAGTTACAATTCAGTACCCTATCCTAAAGCTTGCTGTTAGGAGGGAATCTGCAGCTTGCAGTGAAAGCGCTTCCAGAGGGGAGTCTAATGAGGGCAAGCATTTGATGGTAGCAGCTTCCCTGCGGGTGATACTCTCTTTTCCAAAATCGAATTATTAGGCGAAAGTAAGTTACAATTCAGTACACTGTCCTAAAGCTTGCTGTTATGAGGGAATCTGCAGCTTGCAGTGAAAGCGCTTCCAGAGGGGAGTCTAATGAGGGCAAACATTTGATGGTAGCAGCTTCCCTGCGGGAGATACTCTCTTTGCCAAAATCGCATTATTAGGCGAAAGTAAGTTACAATTCAGTACCCTATCCTAAAGCTTGCTGTTAGGAGGGAATCTGCTGCTTGCAGTGAAAGCGCTTCCAGAGGGGAGTCTAACGAGGGCAAACATTTGATGGTAGCAGCTTCCCTGCGGGAGATAGTCTCTTTGCCAAAATCGCATTACTAGGCGAAAGTAAGTTACAATTCAGTACCCTATCCTAAAGCTTGCTGTTAGGAGGGAATCTACAGCTTGCAGTGAAAGCGCTTCCAGAGGGGAGTCTAATGAGGGCAAACATTTGATGGTAGCAGCTTCCCTGCGGGAGATATTCTCTTTGCCAAATTCTCCTTATTAGCCGCAGTTAAGTTACAATTCAGTACCCTATCCTAAAGCTTGCTGTTAGGAGGGAATCTACAGCTTGCAGTGAAAGCGCTTCCAGAGGGGAATCTAATGAGGGCAAACATTTGATGGTAGCAGCTTCCCTGCGGGAGATACTCTCTTTGCCAAAATCGCATTATTAGGCGAAAGTAAGATACAATTCAGTACCCTATCCTAAAGCTTGCTGTTAGGAGGGAATCTGCAGCTTGAAGTGAATGCGCTTCCAGAGGGTAGTCTAACGAGGGCAAACATTTGATGGTAACAGCTTCCCTGCGGGAGATACTCTCTTTGCCAAAATCGCATTATTAGGCGAAAGTAAGTTGCAATTCAGTACCCTATCCTAAAGCTTGCTGTTAGGAGGGAATCTTCAGCTTGCAGTGAAAGCGCTTTCAGAGGGGAGTCTAATGAGGGCAAACATTTGATGGTAGCAGCTGCCCTGCGGGAGATACTCTCTTTGCCAAAATCGCATTATTAGGCGAAAGTAAGTTACAATTCAGTACCCTATCCTAAAGCTTGCTGTTAGGAGGGAATCTGCAGCTTGCAGTGAAAGCGCTTCCAGAGGGGAGTCTAACGAGGGCAAACATTTGATGGTAAAAGCTTCCCTGCGGGAGATACTCTCTTTGCCAAAATCGCATTATTCGCCGCAGTTAAGATACAATTCAGTACCCTATCCTAAAGCTTGCTGTTAGGAGGGAATCTGCAGCTTGCAGTGAAAGCGCTTCCAGAGGGGAGTCTAATGAGGGCAAACATTTGATGGTAGCAGCTTCCCTGCGGGAGATACTCTATTTGCCAAAATCGCACTATTAGCCTCAGTTAAGTTACAATTTAGTACCCTATCCTAAAGCTTGCTGTTAGGAGGGAATCTGCAGCTTGCAGTGAAAGCGCTTCCAGAGGGGAGTCTAATGAGGGCAAACATTTGATGGTAGCAGCTTCCCTGCGGGAGATAGTCTCTTTGCCAAAATCGCATTCTTCGGGGAAAGTAAGTTACAATTCAGTACCCTATCCTAAAGCTTGCTGTTAGGAAGGAATCTGCCGCTTGCAGTGAAAGCGCTTCCAGAGGGGAGTCTAATGAGGGCAAACATTTGGTGGCAGCAGCTTCCCTGCGATTTATAGTCTCTTTGCCAAAATCGCATTATTAGGCGAAAGTAAGTTACAATTCAGTACCCTATCCTAAAGCTTGCTGTTAGGAGGGAATCTGCAGCTTGCAGTGAAAGCTCTTCCAGAGGGGAGTCTAACGAGGGCAAACATTTGATGGTAGCAGCTTCCCTGCGGGAGATAGTCTCTTTGCCAAAATCGCCTTATTAGGCGAAAGTAAGTTACAATTCAGTACCCTATCCTAAAGCTTGCTGTTAGGAGGGAATCTGCAGCTTGCAGTGAAAGCGCTTCCAGAGGGGAGTCTAATGAGGGCAAACATTTGATGGTAGCAGCTTCCCTGCGGGAGATAGTCTCTTTGCCAAAATCGGCTTATTAGCCGCAGTTAAGTTACAATTCAGTACCCTATCCTAAAGCTTGCTGTTAGGAGGGAATCTGCAGCTTGCAGTGAAAGCGCTTCCAGAGGGGAGTCTAATGAGGGCAAACATTTGATGGTAGCAGCTTCCCTGCGGGAGATACTCTCTTTGCCAATATCGCATTATTAGGCGAAAGTAAGATACAATTCAGTACCCTATCCTAAAGCTTGCTGTTAGGAGGGAATCTGCAGCTTGCAGTGAAAGCGCTTCCAGAGGGGAGTCTAATGAGGGCAAACATTTGATGGTAGCAGCTTCCCTGCGGGAGATACTCTCTTTGCCAAAATCGCCTTATTAGCCGCAGTTAAGTTACAATTCAGTACCCTATCCTAAAGCTTGCTGTTAGGAGGGAATCTGCAGCTTGCAGTGAAAGCGCTTCCAGAGGGGAGTCTAATGAGGGCAAACATTTGATGGTAGCAGCTTCCCTGCGGGATATATTCTCTTTGCCAAAATCGCATTATTAGGCGAAAGTAAGTTACAATTCAGTACCCTATCCTAAAGGTTGCTGTTAGGAGGGAATCTGCAGCTTGCAGTGAAAGCGCATCCAGAGGGGAGTCTAATGAGGGCAAACATTTGATGGTAGCAGCTTCCCTGCGGGAGATACTCTCTTTGCCAAAATCGCATTATTAGGCGAAAGTAAGATACAATTCAGTACCCTATCCTAAAGCTTGCTGTTAGGAGGGAATCTGCAGCTTGCAGTGAAAGCGCTTCCAGAGGGGAGTCTAATGAGGGCAAACATTTGATGGTAGCAGCTTCCCTGCGGGAGATACTCTCTTTCCCAAAATCGCATTATTAGGCGAAAGTAAGTTACAATTCAGTACACTATCCTAAAGGTTGCTTTTAGGAGGGAATCTGCAGCTTGCAGTGAAAGCGCTTTCAGAGGGGAGTCTAATGAGGGCAAACATTTGATGGTAGCAGCTTCCCTGCGGGAGATACTCTCTTTGCCAAAATCGGCTTATTAGCCGCAGTTAAGTTACAATTCAGTACCCTATCCTAAAGCTTGCTGTTAGGAGGGAATCTGCAGCTTGCAGTGAAAGCGCTTCCAGAGGGGAGTCTAATGAGGGCAAACATTTGATGGTAGCAGCTTCCCTGCGGGAGATACTCTCTTTCACCAAATCGCATTATTAGGCGAAAGTAAGTTACAATTCAGTACCCTATCCTAAAGCTTGCTGTTAGGAGGGAATCTGCAGCTTGCAGTGAAAGCGCTTCCAGAGGGGAGTCTAACGAGGGCAAACGTTTGATGGTAACAGCTTCCCTGCGGGAGATAGACTCTTTGCCAAAATCACATTATTAGGCGAAAGTAAGTTACAATTCAGTACCCTATCCTAAAGCTTGCTGTTAGGAGGGAATCTGCAGCTTGCAGTGAAAGCGCTTCCAGAGGGGAGTCTAAGGAGGGCAAACATTTGGTGGCAGCAGCTTCCCTGCGAGTTATAGTCTCTTTGCCAAAATCGCATTATTAGGCGAAAGTAAGTTACAATTCAGTACCCTATCCTAAAGCTTGCTGTTAGGAGGGAATCTGCAGCTTGCAGTGAAAGCGCTTCTAGAGGGGAGTCTAATGAGGGCAAACATTTGATGGTAGCAGCTTCCCTGCGGGAGATAGTCTCTTTGCCAAAATCGCCTTATTATCCGCAGTTAAGTTACAATTCAGTACCCTATCCTAAAGCTTGCTGTTAGGAGGGAATCTGCAGCTTGCAGTGAAAGCGCTTCCAGAGGGGAGTCTAATGAGGGCAAACATTTGATGGTAGCAGCTTCCCTGCGGGAGATACTCTCTTTGCCAAAATCGCATTATTAGGCGATAGTAAGATACAATTCAGTACCCTATCCTAAAGCTTGCTGTTAGGAGGGAATCTGCAGCTTGCAGTGAAAGCGCTTCCAGAGGGGAGTCTAATGAGGGCAAACATTTGATGGTAGCAGCTTCCCTGCGGGAGATACTCTCTTTGCCAAAATCGCCTTATTAGCCGCAGTTAAGTTACAATTCAGTACCCTATCCTAAAGCTTGCTGTTAGGAGGGAATCTGCAGCTTGCAGTGAAAGCGCTTCCAGAGGGGAGTCTAATGAGGGCAAACATTTGATGGTAGCAGCTTCCCTGCGGGATATATTCTCTTTGCCAAAATCGCATTATTAGGCGTAAATAAGTTACAATTCAGTACCCTATACTAAAGCTTGCTGTTAGGAGGGAATCTGCAGCTTGCAGTGAAAGCGCTTCCAGAGGGGAGTCTAAGGAGGGCATACATTTGATGGTAGCAGCTTCCCTGCGGGAGGTAGTCTCTTTGCTAAAATCGCATTATTAGGCGAAAGTAAGATACAATTCAGTACCCTATCCTAAAGCTTGCTGTTAGGAGGGAATCTGCAGCTTGCAGTGAAAGCGCTTCCAGAGGGGAGTCTAATGAGGGCAAACATTTGATGGTAGCAGCTTCCCTGCGGGAGATACTCTCTTTCCCAAAATCGCATTATTAGGCGAAAGTAAGTTACAATTCAGTACACTATCCTAAAGGTTGCTGTTAGGAGGGAATCTGCAGCTTGCAGTGAAAGCGCTTTCAGAGGGGAGTCTAATGAGGGCAAACATTTGATGGTAGCAGCTTCCCTGCGGGAGATACTCTCTTTGCCAAAATCGGCTTATTAGCCGCAGTTAAGTTACAATTCAGTACCCTATCCTAAAGCTTGCTGTTAGGAGGGAATCTGCAGCTTGCAGTGAAAGCGCTTCCAGAGGGGAGTCTAAGGAGGGCAAACATTTGATGGTAGCAGCTTCCCTGCGGGAGATACTCTCTTTGCCAAAATCGCTTTATTAGGCGAAAGTAAGTTACAATTCAGTACTCTATCCTAAAGCTTGCTGTTAGGAGGGAATCTGCAGCTTGCAGTGAAAGCGCTTCCAGAGGGGAGTCTAATGAGGGCAAACATTTGATGGTAGCAGCTTCCCTGCGGGAGATACTCTCTTTCACCAAATCGCATTATTAGGCGAAAGTAAGTTACAATTCAGTACCCTATCCTAAAGCTTGCTGTTAGGAGGGAATCTGCAGCTTGCAGTGAAAGCGCTTCCAGAGGGGAGTCTAACGAGGGCAAACGTTTGATGGTAACAGCTTCCCTGCGGGAGATAGACTCTTTGCCAAAATCACATTATTAGGCGAAAGTAAGTTACAATTCAGTACCCTATCCTAAAGCTTGCTGTTAGGAGGGAATCTGCAGCTTGCAGTGAAAGCGCTTCCAGAGGGGAGTCTAATGAGGGCAAACATTTGGTGGCAGCAGCTTCCCTGCGAGTTATAGTCTCTTTGCCAAAATCGCATTATTAGGCGAAAGTAAGTTACAATTCAGTACCCTATCCTAAAGCTTGCTGTTAGGAGGGAATCTGCAGCTTGCAGTGAAAGCGCTTCTAGAGGGGAGTCTAATGAGGGCAAACATTTGATGGTAGCAGCTTCCCTGCGGGAGATAGTCTCTTTGCCAAAATCGCCTTATTATCCGCAGTTAAGTTACAATTCAGTACCCTATCCTAAAGCTTGCTGTTAGGAGGGAATCTGCAGCTTGCAGTGAAAGCGCTTCCAGAGGGGAGTCTAATGAGGGCAAACATTTGATGGTAGCAGCTTCCCTGCGGGAGATACTCTCTTTGCCAAAATCGCATTATTAGGCGATAGTAAGATACAATTCAGTACCCTATCCTAAAGCTTGCTGTTAGGAGGGAATCTGCAGCTTGCAGTGAAAGCGCTTCCAGAGGGGAGTCTAATGAGGGCAAACATTTGATGGTAGCAGCTTCCCTGCGGGAGATACTCTCTTTGCCAAAATCGCCTTATTAGCCGCAGTTAAGTTACAATTCAGTACCCTATCCTAAAGCTTGCTGTTAGGAGGGAATCTGCAGCTTGCAGTGAAAGCGCTTCCAGAGGGGAGTCTAATGAGGGCAAACATTTGATGGTAGCAGCTTCCCTGCGGGATATATTCTCTTTGCCAAAATCGCATTATTAGGCGTAAATAAGTTACAATTCAGTACCCTATACTAAAGCTTGCTGTTAGGAGGGAATCTGCAGCTTGCAGTGAAAGCGCTTCCAGAGGGGAGTCTAAGGAGGGCAAACATTTGATGGTAGCAGCTTCCCTGCGGGAGGTAGTCTCTTTGCTAAAATCGCATTATTAGGCGAAAGTAAGATACAATTCAGTACCCTATCCTAAAGCTTGCTGTTAGGAGGGAATCTGCAGCTTGCAGTGAAAGCGCTTCCAGAGGGGAGTCTAATGAGGGCAAACATTTGATGGTAGCAGCTTCCCTGCGGGAGATACTCTCTTTCCCAAAATCGCATTATTAGGCGAAAGTAAGTTACAATTCAGTACACTATCCTAAAGGTTGCTGTTAGGAGGGAATCTGCAGCTTGCAGTGGAAGCGCTTTCAGAGGGGAGTCTAATGAGGGCAAACATTTGATGGTAGCAGCTTCCCTGCGGGAGATACTCTCTTTGCCAAAATCGGCTTATTAGCCGCAGTTAAGTTACAATTCAGTACCCTATCCTAAAGCTTGCTGTTAGGAGGGAATCTGCAGCTTGCAGTGAAAGCGCTTCCAGAGGGGAGTCTAATGAGGGCAAACATTTGATGGTAGCAGCTTCCCTGCGGGAGATACTCTCTTTGCCAAAATCGGCTTATTAGCCGCAGTTAAGTTACAATTCAGTACCCTATCCTAAAGCTTGCTGTTAGGAGGGAATCTGCAGCTTGCAGTGAAAGCGCTTCCAGAGGGGAGTCTAATGAGGGCAAACATTTGATGGTAGCAGCTTCCCTGCGGGAGATACTCTCTTTGCCAAAATCGCATTATTAGGCGAAAGTAAGATACAATTCAGTACCCTATCCTAAAGCTTGCTGTTAGGAGGGAATCTGCAGCTTGCAGTGAAAGCGCTTCCAGAGGGGAGTCTAATGAGGGCAAACATTTGATGGTAGCAGCTTCCCTGCGGGAGATACTCTCTTTGCCAAAATCGCCTTATTAGCCGCAGTTAAGTTACAATTCAGTACCCTATCCTAAAGCTTGCTGTTAGGAGGGAATCTGCAGCTTGCAGTGAAAGCGCTTCCAGAGGGGAGTCTAATGAGGGCAAACATTTGATGGTAGCAGGTTCCCTGCGGGATATATTCTCTTTGCCAAAATCGCATTATTAGGCGTAAATAAGTTACAATACAGTACCCTATCCTAAAGCTTGCTGTTAGGAGGGAATCTGCAGCTTGCAGTGAAAGCGCTTCCAGAGGGGAGTCTAACGAGGGCAAACATTTGATGGTAGCAGCTTCCCTGCGGGAGATACTCTCTTTGCCAAAATCGCATTATTAGGCGAAAGTAAGATACAATTCAGTACCCTATCCTAAAGCTTGCTGTTAGGAGGGAATCTGCAGCTTGCAGTGAAAGCGCTTCCAGAGGGGAGTCTAATGAGGGCAAACATTTGATGGTAGCAGCTTCCCTGCGGGAGATACTCTCTTTGCCAAAATCGCCTTATTAGCCGCAGTTAAGTTACAATTCAGTACCCTATCCTAAAGCTTGCTGTTAGGAGGGAATCTGCAGCTTGCAGTGAAAGCGCTTCCAGAGGGGAGTCTAATGAGGGCAAACATTTGATGGTAGCAGCTTCCCTGCGGGATATATTCTCTTTGCCAAAATCGCATTATTAGGCGAAAGTAAGTTACAATTCAGTACCCTATCCTAAAGCTTGCTGTTAGGAGGGAATCTGCAGCTTGCAGTGAAAGCGCTTCCAGAGGGGAGTCTAATGAGGGCAAACATTTGATGGTAGCAGCTTCCCTGCGGGAGATAGTCTCTTTGCCAAAATCGCAGTATAAGGCGAAAGTAAGATACAATTCAGTACACTATCCTAAAGCTTGCTGTTAGGAGGGAATCTGCAGCTTGCAGTGAAAGCGCTTCCAGAGGGGAGTCTAATGAGGGCAAACATTTGATGGTAGCAGCTTCCCTGCGGGAGATACTCTCTTTGCCAAAATCGCTTTATTAGGCGAAAGTAAGTTACAATTCAGTACTCTATCCTAAAGCTTGCTGTTAGGAGGGAATCTGCAGCTTGCAGTGAAAGCGCTTCCAGAGGGGAGTCTAATGAGGGCAAACATTTGATGGTAGCAGCTTCCCTGCGGGAGATACTCTCTTTGCCAAAATCGCCTTATTAGGCGCAGTTAAGTTACAATTCAGTACCCTATCCTAAAGCTTGCTGTTAGGAGGGAATCTGCAGCTTGCAGTGAAAGCGCTTCCAGAGGGGAGTCTAACGAGGGCAAACGTTTGATGGTAACAGCTTCCCTGCGGGAGATAGTCTCTTTGCCAAAATCACATTATTAGGCGAAAGTAAGTTACAATTCAGTACCCTATCCTAAAGCTTGCTGTTAGGAGGGAATCTGCAGCTTGCAGTGAAAGCGCTTCCAGAGGGGAGTCTAATGAGGGCAAACATTTGGTGGCAGCATCTTCCCTGCGAGTTATAGTCTCTTTGCCAAAATCGCATTATTAGGCGAAAGTAAGTTACAATTCAGTACCCTATCCTAAAGCTTGCTGTTAGGAGGGAATCTACAGCTTGCAGTGAAAGCGCTTCCAGAGGGGAGTCTAATGAGGGCAAACATTTTATGGTAGCAGCTTCCCTGCGGGAGATATTCTCTTTGCCAAAATCGCCTTATTAGCCGCAGTTAACTTACAATTCAGTACCCTATCCTAAAGCTTGCTGTTAGGAGGGAATCTGCAGCTTGCAGTGAAAGCGCTTCCAGAGGGGAGTCTAATGAGGGCAAACATTTGATGGTAGCAGCTTCCCTACGGGAGATAGTCTCTTTGCCAAAATCGCCTTATTATCCGCAGTTAAGTTACAATTCAGTACCCTATCCTAAAGCTTGCTGTTAGGAGGGAATCTGCAGCTTGCAGTGAAAGCGCTTCCAGAGGGGAGTCTAATGAGGGCAAACATTTGATGGTAGCAGCTTCCCTGCGGGAGATAGTCTCTTTGCCAAAATCGCATTATTAGGCGAAAGTAAGATACAATTCAGTACACTATCCTAAAGCTTGCTGTTAGGAGGGAATCTGCAGCTTGCAGTGAAAGCGCTTCCAGAGGGGAGTCTAATGAGGGCAAACATTTGATGGTAGCAGCTTCCCTGCGGGAGATACTCTCTTTGCCAAAATCGCTTTATTAGGCGAAAGTAAGTTACAATTCAGTACTCTATCCTAAAGCTTGCTGTTAGGAGGGAATCTGCAGCTTGCAGTGAAAGCGCTTCCAGAGGGGAGTCTAATGAGGGCAAACATTTGATGGTAGCAGCTTCCCTGCGGGAGATACTCTCTTTCCCCAAATCGCATTATTAGGCGAAAGTAAGTTACAATTCTGTACCCTATCCTAAAGCTTGCTGTTAGGAGGGAATCTGCAGCTTGCAGTGAAAGCGCTTCCAGAGGGGAGTCTAATGAGGGCAAACATTTGATGGTAGCACCTTCCCTGCGGGAGATACTCTCTTTGCCAAAATCGCCTTATTAGGCGCAGTTAAGTTACAATTCAGTACCCTATCCTAAAGCTTGCTGTTAGGAGGGAATCTGCAGCTTGCAGTGAAAGCGCTTCCAGAGGGGAGTCTAACGAGGGCAAACGTTTGATGGTAACAGCTTCCCTGCGGGAGATAGTCTCTTTGCCAAAATCACATTATTAGGCGAAAGTAAGTTACAATTCAGTACCCTATCCTAAAGCTTGCTGTTAGGAGGGAATCTGCAGCTTGCAGTGAAAGCGCTTCCAGAGGGGAGTCTAATGAGGGCAAACATTTGGTGGCAGCATCTTCCCTGCGAGTTATAGTCTCTTTGCCAAAATCGCATTATTAGGCGAAAGTAAGTTACAATTCAGTACCCTATCCTAAAGCTTGCTGTTAGGAGGGAATCTACAGCTTGCAGTGAAAGCGCTTCCAGAGGGGAGTCTAATGAGGGCAAACATTTTATGGTAGCAGCTTCCCTGCGGGAGATATTCTCTTTGCCAAAATCGCCTTATTGGCCGCAGTTAACTTACAATTCAGTACCCTATCCTAAAGCTTGCTGTTAGGAGGGAATCTGCAGCTTGCAGTGAAAGCGCTTCCAGAGGGGAGTCTAATGAGGGCAAACATTTGATGGTAGCAGCTTCCCTGCGGGAGATAGTCTCTTTGCCAAAATCGCCTTATTATCCGCAGTTAAGTTACAATTCAGTACCCTATCCTAAAGCTTGCTGTTAGGAGGGAATCTGCAGCTTGCAGTGAAAGCGCTTCCAGAGGGGAGTCTAATGAGGGCAAACATTTGATGGTAGCAGCTTCCCTGCGGGAGATACTCTCTTTGCCAAAATCGCATTATTAGGCGAAAGTAAGATACAATTCAGTACCCTATCCTAAAGCTTGCTGTTAGGAGGGAATCTGCAGCTTGCAGTGAAAGCGCTTCCAGAGGGGAGTCTAATGAGGGCAAACATTTGATGGTAGCAGCTTCCCTGCGGGAGATAGTCTCTTTGCCAAAATCGCATTATTAGGCGAAAGTAAGATACAATTCAGTACCCTATCCTAAAGCTTGCTGTTAGGAGGGAATCTGCAGCTTGCAGTGAAAGCGCTTCCAGAGGGGAGTCTAATGAGGGCAAACATTTGATGGTAGCAGCTTCCCTGCGGGAGATACTCTCTTTCCCAAAATCGCATTATTAGGCGAAAGTAAGTTACAATTCAGTACACTATACTAAAGGTTGCTGTTAGGAGGGAATCTGCAGCTTGCAGTGAAAGCGCTTTCAGAGGGGAGTCTAATGAGGGCAAACATTTGATGGTAGCAGCTTCCCTGCGGGAGATACTCTCTTTGCCAAAATCGGCTTATTAGCCGCAGTTAAGTTACAATTCAGTACCCTATCCTAAAGCTTGCTGTTAGGAGGGAATCTGCAGCTTGCAGTGAAAGCGCTTCCAGAGGGGAGTCTAATGAGGGCAAACATTTGATGGTAGCAGCTTCCCTGCGGGAGATACTCTCTTTGCCAAAATCGCATTATTAGGCGAAAGTAAGATACAATTCAGTACCCTATCCTAAAGCTTGCTGTTAGGAGGGAATCTGCAGCTTGCAGTGAAAGCGCTTCCAGAGGGTAGTCTAATGAGGGCAAACATTTGATGGTAGCAGCTTCCCTGCGGGAGATACTCTCTTTGCCAAAATCGCCTTATTAGCCGCAGTTAAGTTACAATTCAGTACCCTATCCTAAAGCTTGCTGTTAGGAGGGAATCTGCAGCTTGCAGTGAAAGCGCTTCCAGAGGGGAGTCTAATGAGGGCAAACATTTGATGGTAGCAGGTTCCCTGCGGGATATATTCTCTTTGCCAAAATCGCATTATTAGGCGTAAATAAGTTACAATTCAGTACCCTATCCTAAAGCTTGCTGTTAGGAGGGAATCTGCAGCTTGCAGTGAAAGCGCTTCCAGAGGGGAGTCTAAGGAGGGCAAACATTTGATGGTAGCAGCTTCCCTGCGGGAGATAGTCTCTTTGCCAAAATCGCATTATTAGGCGAAAGTAAGATACAATTCAGTACCCTATCCTAAAGCTTGCTGTTAGGAGGGAATCTGCAGCTTGCAGTGAAAGCGCTTCCAGAGGGGAGTCTAATGAGGGCAAACATTTGATGGTAGCAGCTTCCCTGCGGGAGATACTCTCTTTGCCAAAATCGCCTTATTAGCCGCAGTTAAGTTACAATTCAGTACCCTATCCTAAAGCTTGCTGTTAGGAGGGAATCTGCAGCTTGCAGTGAAAGCGCTTCCAGAGGGGAGTCTAATGAGGGCAAACATTTGATGGTAGCAGCTTCCCTGCGGGATATATTCTCTTTGCCAAAATCGCATTATTAGGCGAAAGTAAGTTACAATTCAGTACCCTATCCTAAAGCTTGCTGTTAGGAGGGAATCTGCAGCTTGCAGTGAAAGCGCTTCCAGAGGGGAGTCTAATGAGGGCAAACATTTGATGGTAGCAGCTTCCCTGCGGGAGATAGTCTCTTTGCCAAAATCGCATTATAAGGCGAAAGTAAGATACAATTCAGTACACTATCCTAAAGCTTGCTGTTAGGAGGGAATCTGCAGCTTGCAGTGAAAGCGCTTCCAGAGGGGAGTCTAATGAGGGCAAACATTTGGTGGCAGCATCTTCCCTGCGAGTTATAGTCTCTTTGCCAAAATCGCATTATTAGGCGAAAGTAAGTTACAATTCAGTACCCAATCCTAAAGCTTGCTGTTAGGAGGGAATCTACAGCTTGCAGTGAAAGCGCTTCCAGAGGGGAGTCTAATGAGGGCAAACATTTTATGGTAGCAGCTTCCCTGCGGGAGATATTCTCTTTGCCAAAATCGCCTTATTAGCCGCAGTTAACTTACAATTCAGTACCCTATCCTAAAGCTTGCTGTTAGGAGGGAATCTGCAGCTTGCAGTGAAAGCGCTTCCAGAGGGGAGTCTAATGAGGGCAAACATTTGATGGTAGCAGCTTCCCTACGGGAGATAGTCTCTTTGCCAAAATCGCCTTATTATCCGCAGTTAAGTTACAATTCAGTACCCTATCCTAAAGCTTGCTGTTAGGAGGGAATCTGCAGCTTGCAGTGAAAGCGCTTCCAGAGGGGAGTCTAATGAGGGCAAACATTTGATGGTAGCAGCTTCCCTGCGGGAGATACTCTCTTTGCCAAAATCGCATTAATAGGCGAAAGTAAGATACAATTCAGTACCCTATCCTAAAGCTTGCTGTTAGGAGGGAATCTGCAGCTTGCAGTGAAAGCGCTTCCAGAGGGGAGTCTAATGAGGGCAAACATTTGATGGTAGCAGCTTCCCTGCGGGAGATACTCTCTTTGCCAAAATCGGCTTATTAGCCGCAGTTAAGTTACAATTCAGTACACTATCCTAAAGCTTGCTGTTAGGAGGGAATCTGCAGCTTGCAGTGAAAGCGCTTCCAGAGGGGAGTCTAATGAGGGCAAACATTTGATGGTAGCAGCTTCCCTGCGGGATATATTCTCTTTGCCAAAATCGCATTATTAGGCGAAAGTAAGTTACAATTCAGTACCCTATCCTAAAGCTTGCTGTTAGGAGGGAATCTGCAGCTTGCAGTGAAAGCGCTTCCAGAGGGGAGTCTAATGAGGGCAAACATTTGATGGTAGCAGCTTCCCTGCGGGAGATAGTCTCTTTGCCAAAATCGCATTATAAGGCGAAAGTAAGATACAATTCAGTACACTATCCTAAAGCTTGCTGTTAGGAGGGAATCTGCAGCTTGCAGTGAAAGCGCTTCCAGAGGGGAGTCTAATGAGGGCAAACATTTGGTGGCAGCATCTTCCCTGCGAGTTATAGTCTCTTTGCCAAAATCGCATTATTAGGCGAAAGTAAGTTACAATTCAGTACCCAATCCAAAGCTTGCTGTTAGGAGGGAATCTACAGCTTGCAGTGAAAGCGCTTCCAGAGGGGAGTCTAATGAGGGCAAACATTTTATGGTAGCAGCTTCCCTGCGGGAGATATTCTCTTTGCCAAAATCGCCTTATTAGCCGCAGTTAAGTTACAATTCAGTACCCTATCCTAAAGCTTGCTGTTAGGAGGGAATCTGCAGCTTGCAGTGAAAGCGCTTCCAGAGGGGAGTCTAATGAGGGCAAACATTTGATGGTAGCAGCTTCCCTACGGGAGATAGTCTCTTTGCCAAAATCGCCTTATTATCCGCAGTTAAGTTACAATTCAGTACCCTATCCTAAAGCTTGCTGTTAGGAGGGAATCTGCAGCTTGCAGTGAAAGCGCTTCCAGAGGGGAGTCTAATGAGGGCAAACATTTGATGGTAGCAGCTTCCCTGCGGGAGATACTCTCTTTGCCAAAATCGCATTAATAGGCGAAAGTAAGATACAATTCAGTACCCTATCCTAAAGCTTGCTGTTAGGAGGGAATCTGCAGCTTGCAGTGAAAGCGCTTCCAGAGGGGAGTCTAATGAGGGCAAACATTTGATGGTAGCAGCTTCCCTGCGGGAGATACTCTCTTTGCCAAAATCGGCTTATTAGCCGCAGTTAAGTTACAATTCAGTACCCTATCCTAAAGCTTGCTGTTAGGAGGGAATCTGCAGCTTGCAGTGAAAGCGCTTCCAGAGGGGAGTCTAATGAGGGCAAACATTTGATGGTAGCAGCTTCCCTGCGGGAGATATTCTCTTTGCCACAATCGCCTTATTAGCCGCAGTTAAGTTACAATTCAGTACCCTATCCTAAAGCATGCTGTTAGGAGGGAATCTGCAGCTTGCAGTGAAAGCGCTTCCAGAGGGGAGTCTAATGAGGGCAAACATTTGATGGTAGCAGCTTCCCTGCGGGAGATACTCTCTTTGCCAAAATCGCCTTATTAGCCGCAGTTAAGTTACAATTCAGTACCCTATCCTAAAGCTTGCTGTTAGGAGGGAATCTGCAGCTTGCAGTGAAAGCGCTTCCAGAGGGGAGTCTAATGAGGGCAAACATTTGTTGGTAGCAGCTTCCCTGCGGGATATATTCTCTTTGCCAAAATCGCATTATTAGGCGAAAGTAAGTTACAATTCAGTACCCTATCCTAAAGCTTGCTGTTAGGAGGGAATCTGCAGCTTGCAGTGAAAGCGCTTCCAGAGGGGAGTCTAATGAGGGCAAACATTTGATGGTAGCAGCTTCCCTGCGGGAGATAGTCTCTTTGCCAAAATCGCATTATTATGCGAAAGTAAGATACAATTCAGTACCCTATCCTAAAGCTTGCTGTTAGGAGGGAATCTGCAGCTTGCAGTGAAAGCGCTTCCAGAGGGGAGTCTAATGAGGGCAAACATTTGATGGTAGCAGCTTCCCTGCGGGAGATACTCTCTTTGCCAAAATCGCTTTATTAGGCGAAAGTAAGTTACAATTCAGTACTCTTTCCTAAAGCTTGCTGTTAGGAGGGAATCTGCAGCTTGCAGTGAAAGCGCTTCCAGAGGGGAGTCTAATGAGGGCAAACATTTGATGGTAGCAGCTTCCCTGCGGGAGATACTCTCTTTCCCCAAATCGCATTATTAGGCGAAAGTAAGTTACAATTCAGTACCCTATCCTAAAGCTTGCTGTTAGGAGGGAATCTGCAGCTTGCAGTGAAAGCGCTTCCAGAGGGGAGTCTAATGAGGGCAAACATTTGATGGTAGCACCTTCCCTGCGGGAGATACTCTCTTTGCCAAAATCGCCTTATTAGGCGCAGTTAAGTTACAATTCAGTACCCTATCCTAAAGCTTGCTGTTAGGAGGGAATCTGCAGCTTGCAGTGAAAGCGCTTCCAGAGGGGAGTCTAACGAGGGCAAACGTTTGATGGTAACAGCTTCCCTGCGGGAGATAGTCTCTTTGCCAAAATCACATTATTAGGCGAAAGTAAGTTACAATTCAGTACCCTATCCTAAAGCTTGCTGTTAGGAGGGAATCTGCAGCTTGCAGTGAAAGCGCTTCCAGAGGGGAGTCTAATGAGGGCAAACATTTGGTGGCAGCATCTTCCCTGCGAGTTATAGTCTCTTTGCCAAAATCGCATTATTAGGCGAAAGTAAGTTACAATTCAGTACCCTATCCTAAAGCTTGCTGTTAGGAGGGAATCTACAGCTTGCAGTGAAAGCGCTTCCAGAGGGGAGTCTAATGAGGGCAAACATTTCATGGTAGCAGCTTCCCTGCGGGAGATATTCTCTTTGCCAAAATCGCCTTACTAGCCGCAGTTAACTTACAATTCAGTACCCTATCCTAAAGCTTGCTGTTAGGAGGGAATCTGCAGCTTGCAGTGAAAGCGCTTCCAGAGGGGAGTCTAATGAGGGCAAACATTTGATGGTAGCAGCTTCCCTGCGGGAGATACTCTCTTTGCCAAAATCGCATTATTAGGCGAAAGTAAGTTACAATTAAGTACCCTATCCTAAAGCTTGCTGTTAGGAGGGAATCTGCAGCTTGCAGTGAAAGCGCTTCCAGAGGGGAGTCTAATGAGGGCAAACATTTGATGGTAGCAGCTTCCCTGCGGGAGATACTCTCTTTCCCAAAATCGCATTATTAGGCGAAAGTAAGTTACAATTCAGTACACTATCCTAAAGGTTGCTGTTAGGAGGGAATCTGCAGCTTGCAGTGAAAGCGCTTTCAGAGGGGAGTCTAAAGAGGGCAAACGTTTGATGGTAGCAGCTTCCCTGCGGGAGATACTCTCTTTCCCCAAATCGCATTATTAGGCGAAAGTAAGTTACAATTCAGTACCCTATCCTAAAGCTTGCTGTTAGGAGGGAATCTGCAGCTTGCAGTGAAAGCGCTTCCAGAGGGGAGTCTAATGAGGGCAAACATTTGATGGTAGCACCTTCCCTGCGGGAGATACTCTCTTTGCCAAAATCGCCTTATTAGGCGCAGTTAAGTTATAATTCAGTACACTATCCTAAAGCTTGCTGTTAGGAGGGAATCTGCAGCTTGCAGTGAAAGCGCTTCCAGAGGGGAGTCTAACGAGGGCAAACGTTTGATGGTAACAGCTTCCCTGCGGGAGATAGTCTCTTTGCCAGAATCACATTATTAGGCGAAAGTAAGTTACAATTCAGTACCCTATCCTAAAGCTTGCTGTTAGGAGGGAATCTGCAGCTTGCAGTGAAAGCGCTTCCAGAGGGGAGTCTAATGAGGGCAAACATTTGGTGGCAGCATCTTCCCTGCGAGTTATAGTCTCTTTGCCAAAATCGCATTATTAGGCGAAAGTAAGTTACAATTCAGTACCCTATCCTAAAGCTTGCTGTTAGGAGGGAATCTACAGCTTGCAGTGAAAGCGCTTCCAGAGGGGAGTCTAATGAGGGCAAACATTTTATGGTAGCAGCTTCCCTGCGGGAGATATTCTCTTTGCCAAAATCGCCTTACTAGCCGCAGTTAACTTACAATTCAGTACCCTATCCTAAAGCTTGCTGTTAGGAGGGAATCTGCAGCTTGCAGTGAAAGCGCTTCCAGAGGGGAGTCTAATGAGGGCAAACATTTGATGGTAGCAGCTTCCCTGCGGGAGATAGTCTCTTTGCCAAAATCGCCTTATTATCCGCAGTTAAGTTACAATTCAGTACCCTATCCTAAAGCTTGCTGTTAGGAGGGAATCTGCAGCTTGCAGTGAAAGCGCTTCCAGAGGGGAGTCTAATGAGGGCAAACATTTGATGGTAGCAGCTTCCCTGCGGGAGATACTCTCTTTGCCAAAATCGCCTTATTAGCCGCAGTTAAGTTACAATTCAGTACCCTATCCTAAAGCTTGCTGTTAGGAGGGAATCTGCAGCTTGCAGTGAAAGCGCTTCCAGAGGGGAGTCTAATGAGGGCAAACATTTGATGGTAGCAGCTTCCCTGCGGGATATATTCTCTTTGCCAAAATCGCATTATTAGGCGAAAGTAAGTTACAATTCAGTACCCTATCCTAAAGCTTGCTGTTAGGAGGGAATCTGCAGCTTGCAGTGAAAGCGCTTCCAGAGGGGAGTCTAATGAGGGCAAACATTTGATGGTAGCAGCTTCCCTGCGGGAGATACTCTCTTTGCCAAAATCGCATTATTAGGCGAAAGTAAGATACAATTCAGTACCCTATCCTAAAGCTTGCTGTTAGGAGGGAATCTGCAGCTTGCAGTGAAAGCGCTTCCAGAGGGGAGTCTAATGAGGGCAAACATTTTATGGTAGCAGCTTCCCTGCGGGAGATATTCTCTTTGCCAAAATCGCCTTACTAGCCGCAGTTAACTTACAATTCAGTACCCTATCCTAAAGCTTGCTGTTAGGAGGGAATCTGCAGCTTGCAGTGAAAGCGCTTCCAGAGGGGAGTCTAATGAGGGCAAACATTTGATGGTAGCAGCTTCCCTGCGGGAGATAGTCTCTTTGCCAAAATCGCCTTATTATCCGCAGTTAAGTTACAATTCAGTACCCTATCCTAAAGCTTGCTGTTAGGAGGGAATCTGCAGCTTGCAGTGAAAGCGCTTCCAGAGGGGAGTCTAATGAGGGCAAACATTTGATGGTAGCAGCTTCCCTGCGGGAGATACTCTCTTTGCCATAATCGCCTTATTAGCCGCAGTTAAGTAACAATTCACTACCCTATCCTAAAGCTTGCTGTTAGGAGGGAATCTGCAGCTTGCAGTGAAAGCGCTTCCAGAGGGGAGTCTAATGAGGGCAAACATTTGATGGTAGCAGCTTCCCTGCGGGAGATACTCTCTTTCCCAAAATCGCATTATTAGGCGAAAGTAAGTTACAATTCAGTACACTATCCTAAAGGTTGCTGTTAGGAGGGAATCTGCAGCTTGCAGTGAAAGCGCTTTCAGAGGGGAGTCTAATGAGGGCAAACATTTTATGGTAGCAGCTTCCCTGCGGGAGATACTCTCTTTGCCAAAATCGGCTTATTATCCACAGTTAAGATACAATTCAGTACCCTATCCTAAAGCTTGCTGTTAGGAGGGAATCTGCAGCTTGCAGTGAAAGCGCTTCCAGAGGGGAGTCTAATGAGGGCAAACATTTGATGGTAGCAGCTTCCCTGCGGGAGATACTCTCTTTGCCAAAATCGCTTTATTAGGCGAAAGTAAGTTACAATTCAGTACTCTATCCTAAAGCTTGCTGTTAGGAGGGAATCTGCAGCTTGCAGTGAAAGCGCTTCCAGAGGGGAGTCTAACGAGGGCAAACGTTTGATGGTAACAGCTTCTCTGCGGGAGATAGTCTCTTTGCCAAAATCACATTATTAGGCGAAAGTAAGTTACAATTCAGTACCCTATCCTAAAGCTTGCTGTTAGGAGGGAATCTGCAGCTTGCAGTGAAAGCGCTTCCAGAGGGGAGTCTAATGAGGGCAAACATTTGGTGGCAGCAGCTTCCCTGCGAGTTATAGTCTCTTTGCCAAAATCGGCTTATTAGCCGCAGTTAAGTTACAATTCAGTACCCTATCCTAAAGCTTGCTGTTAGGAGGGAATCTACAGCTTGCAGTGAAAGCGCTTCCAGAGGGGAGTCTAATGAGGGCAAACATTTGATGGTAGCAGCTTCCCTGCGGGAGATAGTGTCTTTCCCAAAATCGCCTTATTATCCGCAGTTAAGTTACAATTCAGTACCCTATCCTAAAGCTTGCTGTTAGGAGGGAATCTGCAGCTTGCAGTGAAAGCGCTTCCAGAGGGGAGTCTAATGAGGGCAAACATTTGATGGTAGCAGCTTCCCTGCGGGAGATACTCTCTTTGCCAAAATCGCATTATTAGGCGAAAGTAAGTTACAATTAAGTACCCTATCCTAAAGCTTGCTGTTAGGAGGGAATCTGCAGCTTGCAGTGAAAGCGCTTCCAGAGGGGAGTCTAATGAGGGCAAACATTTGATGGTAGCAGCTTCCCTGCGGGAGATACTCTCTTTCCCAAAATCGCATTATTAGGCGAAAGTAAGTTACAATTCAGTACACTATCCTAAAGGTTGCTGTTAGGAGGGAATCTGCAGCTTGCAGTGAAAGCGCTTTCAGAGGGGAGTCTAAAGAGGGCAAACATTTGATGGTAGCAGCTTCCCTGCGGGAGATACTCTCTTTCCCCAAATCGCATTATTAGGCGAAAGTAAGTTACAATTCAGTACCCTATCCTAAAGCTTGCTGTTAGGAGGGAATCTGCAGCTTGCAGTGAAAGCGCTTCCAGAGGGGAGTCTAATGAGGGCAAACATTTGATGGTAGCACCTTCCCTGCGGGAGATACTCTCTTTGCCAAAATCGCCTTATTAGGCGCAGTTAAGTTACAATTCAGTACCCTATCCTAAAGCTTGCTGTTAGGAGGGAATCTGCAGCTTGCAGTGAAAGCGCTTCCAGAGGGGAGTCTAACGAGGGCAAACGTTTGATGGTAACAGCTTCCCTGCGGGAGATAGTCTCTTTGCCAGAATCACATTATTAGGCGAAAGTAAGTTACAATTCAGTACCCTATCCTAAAGCTTGCTGTTAGGAGGGAATCTGCAGCTTGCAGTGAAAGCGCTTCCAGAGGGGAGTCTAATGAGGGCAAACATTTGGTGGCAGCATCTTCCCTGCGAGTTATAGTCTCTTTGCCAAAATCGCATTATTAGGCGAAAGTAAGTTACAATTCAGTACCCTATCCTAAAGCTTGCTGTTAGGAGGGAATCTACAGCTTGCAGTGAAAGCGCTTCCAGAGGGGAGTCTAATGAGGGCAAACATTTTATGGTAGCAGCTTCCCTGCGGGAGATATTCTCTTTGCCAAAATCGCCTTACTAGCCGCAGTTAACTTACAATTCAGTACCCTATCCTAAAGCTTGCTGTTAGGAGGGAATCTGCAGCTTGCAGTGAAAGCGCTTCCAGAGGGGAGTCTAATGAGGGCAAACATTTGATGGTAGCAGCTTCCCTGCGGGAGATAGTCTCTTTGCCAAAATCGCCTTATTATCCGCAGTTAAGTTACAATTCAGTACCCTATCCTAAAGCTTGCTGTTAGGAGGGAATCTGCAGCTTGCAGTGAAAGCGCTTCCAGAGGGGAGTCTAATGAGGGCAAACATTTGATGGTAGCAGCTTCCCTGCGGGAGATACTCTCTTTGCCAAAATCGCCTTATTAGCCGCAGTTAAGTTACAATTCACTACCCTATCCTAAAGCTTGCTGTTAGGAGGGAATCTGCAGCTTGCAGTGAAAGCGCTTCCAGAGGGGAGTCTAATGAGGGCAAACATTTGATGGTAGCAGCTTCCCTGCGGGATATATTCTCTTTGCCAAAATCGCATTATTAGGCGAAAGTAAGATACAATTCAGTACCCTATCCTAAAGCTTGCTGTTAGGAGGGAATCTGCAGCTTGCAGTGAAAGCGCTTCCAGAGGGGAGTCTAATGAGGGCAAACATTTGATGGTAGCAGCTTCCCTGCGGGAGATACTCTCTTTGCCAAAATCGCATTATTAGGCGAAAGTAAGATACAATTCAGTACCCTATCCTAAAGCTTGCTGTTAGGAGGGAATCTGCAGCTTGCAGTGAAAGCGCTTCCAGAGGGGAGTCTAATGAGGGCAAATATTTGATGGTAGCAGCTTCCCTGCGGGAGATACTCTCTTTGCCAAAATCGCATTATTAGGCGAAAGTAAGTTACAATTCAGTACCCTATCCTAAAGCTTGCTGTTAGGAGGGAATCTGCAGCTTGCAGTGAAAGCGCTTCCAGAGGGGAGTCTAATGAGGGCAAACATTTGATGGTAGCAGCTTCCCTGCGGGAGATACTCTCTTTCCCAAAATCGCATTATTAGGCGAAAGTAAGTTACAATTCAGTACACTATCCTAAAGGTTGCTGTTAGGAGGGAATCTGCAGCTTGCAGTGAAAGCGCTTCCAGAGGGGAGTCTAATGAGGGCAAACATTTGGTGGCAGCAGCTTCCCTGCGAGTTATAGTCTCTTTGCCAAAATCGGCTTATTAGCCGCAGTTAAGATACAATTCAGTACCCTATCCTAAAGCTTGCTGTTAGGAGGGAATCTACAGCTTGCAGTGAAAGCGCTTCCAGAGGGGAGTCTAATGAGGGCAAACATTTGATGGTAGCAGCTTCCCTGCGGGAGATAGTCTCTTTGCCAAAATCGCCTTATTATCCGCAGTTAAGTTACAATTCAGTACCCTATCCTAAAGCTTGCTGTTAGGAGGGAATCTGCAGCTTGCAGTGAAAGCGCTTCCAGAGGGGAGTCTAATGAGGGCAAACATTTGATGGTAGCAGCTTCCCTGCGGGAGATACTCTCTTTGCCAAAATCGCATTATTAGGCGAAAGTAAGTTACAATTAAGTACCCTATCCTAAAGCTTGCTGTTAGGAGGGAATCTGCAGCTTGCAGTGAAAGCGCTTCCAGAGGGGAGTCTAATGAGGGCAAACATTTGATGGTAGCAGCTTCCCTGCGGGAGATACTCTCTTTCCCAAAATCGCATTATTAGGCGAAAGTAAGTTACAATTCAGTACACTATCCTAAAGGTTGCTGTTAGGAGGGAATCTGCAGCTTGCAGTGAAAGCGCTTTCAGAGGGGAGTCTAAAGAGGGCAAACATTTGATGGTAGCAGCTTCCCTGCGGGAGATACTCTCTTTGCCAAAATCGGCTTATTAGCCGCAGTTAAGTTACAATTCAGTACCCTATCCTAAAGCTTGCTGTTAGGAGGGAATCTGCAGCTTGCAGTGAAAGCGCTTCCAGAGGGGAGTCTAATTAGGGCAAACATTTGATGGTAGCAGCTTCCCTGCGGGAGATATTCTCTTTGCCAAAATCGCCTTATTAGCCGCAGTTAAGTTACAATTCAGTACCCTATCCTAAAGCTTGCTGTTAGGAGGGAATCTGCAGCTTGCAGTGAAAGCGCTTCCAGAGGGGAGTCTAATGAGGGCAAACATTTGATGGTAGCAGCTTCCCTGCGGGAGATACTCTCTTTGCCAAAATCGCCTTATTATCCGCAGTTAAGTTACAATTCAGTACCCTATCCTAAAGCTTGCTGTTAGGAGGGAATCTGCAGCTTGCAGTGAAAGCGCTTCCAGAGGGGAGTCTAATGAGGGCAAACATTTGATGGTAGGAGCTTCCCTGCGGGATATATTCTCTTTGCCAAAATCGCATTATTAGGCGAAAGTAAGTTACAATTCAGTACCCTATCCTAAAGCTTGCTGTTAGGAGGGAATCTGCAGCTTGCAGTGAAAGCGCTTCCAGAGGGGAGTCTAATGAGGGCAAACATTTGATGGTAGCAGCTTCCCTGCGGGAGATAGTCTCTTTGCCAAAATCGCATTATTAGGCGAAAGTAAGATACAATTCAGTACCCTATCCTAAAGCTTGCTGTTAGGAGGGAATCTGCAGCTTGCAGTGAAAGCGCTTCCAGAGGGGAGTCTAATGATGGCAAACATTTGATGGTAGCAGCTTCCCTGCGGGAGATATCCTCTTTCCCAAAATCGCATTATTAGGCGAAAGTAAGTTACAATTCAGTACACTATCCTAAAGGTTGCTGTTAGGAGGGAATCTGCAGCTTGCAGTGAAAGCGCTTTCAGAGGGGAGTCTAATGAGGGCGAACATTTGATGGTAGCAGCTTCCCTGCGGGAGATACTCTCTTTGCCAAAATCGGCTTATTAGCCGCAGTTAAGTTACAATTCAGTACCCTATCCTAAAGCTTGCTGTTAGGAGGGAATCTGCAGCTTGCAGTGAAAGCGCTTCCAGAGGGGAGTCTAATGAGGGCAAACATTTGATGGTAGCAGCTTCCCTGCGGGAGATACTCTCTTTGCCAAAATCGCGTTATTAGCCGCAGTTAAGTTACAATTCAGTACCCTATGCTAAAGCTTGCTGTTAGGAGGGAATCTGCAGCTTGCAGTGAAAGCGCTTCCAGAGGGGAGTCTAACGAGGGCAAACATTTGATGGTAGCAGCTTCCCTGCGGGAGATACTCTCTTTGCCAAAATCGCCTTATTCTCCGCAGTTAAGTTACAATTCAGTACCCTATCCTAAAGCTTGCTGTTAGGAGGGAATCTGCAGCTTGCAGTGAAAGCGTTTCCAGAGGGGAGTCTAACGAGGGCAAACATTTGATGGTAGCAGCTTCCCTGCGGGAGATACTCTCTTTCCCCAAATCGCATTATTAGGCGAAAGTAAGTTACAATTCAGTACCCTATCCTAAAGCTTGCTGTTAGGAGGGAATCTGCAGCTTGCAGTGAAAGCGCTTCCAGAGGGGAGTCTAATGAGGGCAAACATTTGATGGTAGCAGCTTCCCTGCGGGAGATACTCTCTTTGCCAAAATCGCCTTATTAGCCGCAGTTAAGTTACAATTCAGTACCCTATCCTAAAGCTTGCTGTTAGGAGGGAATCTGCAGCTTGCAGTGAAAGCGCTTCCAGAGGGGAGTCTAACGAGGGCAAACGTTTGATGGTAACAGCTTCCCTGCGGGAGATAGTCTCTTTGCCAAAATCACTTTATTAGGCGAAAGTAAGTTACAATTCAGTACCCTATCCTAAAGCTTGCTGTTAGGAGGGAATCTGCAGCTTGCAGTGAAAGCGCTTCCAGAGGGGAGTCTAATGAGGGCAAACATTTGATGGTAGCAGCTTCCCTGCGGGAGATATTCTCTTTGCCAAAATCGCCTTATTAACCGCAGTTAACTTACAATTCAGTACCCTATCCTAAAGCTTGCTGTTAGGAGGGAATCTGCAGCTTGCAGTGAAAGCGCTTCCAGAGGGGAGTCTAATGAGGGCAAACATTTGATGGTAGCAGCTTCCCTGCGGGAGATACTCTCTTTGCCAAAATCGCATTATTAGGCGAAAGTAAGTTACAATTCAGTACCCTAACCTAAAGCTTGCTGTTAGGAGGGAATCTGCAGCTTGCAGTGAAAGCGCTTCCAGAGGGGAGTCTAATGAGTGCAAACATTTGATGGTAGCAGCTTTCCTGCGGGAGATACTCTCTTTGCCAAAATCGCATTATTCGCCGCAGTTAAGTTACAATTCAGTACCCTATCCTAAAGCTTGCTGTTAGGAGGGAATCTGCAGCTTGCAGTGAAAGCGCTTCCAGAGGGGAGTCTAATGAGGGCAAACGTTTGATGGTAACAGCTTCCCTGCGGGAGATAGTCTCTTTGCCAGAATCACATTATTAGGCGAAAGTAAGTTACAATTCAGTACCCTATCCTAAAGCTTGCTGTTAGGAGGGAATCTGCAGCTTGCAGTGAAAGCGCTTCCAGAGGGGAGTCTAATGAGGGCAAACATTTTATGGTAGCAGCTTCCCTGCGGGAGATATTCTCTTTGCCAAAATCGCCTTACTAGCCGCAGTTAACTTACAATTCAGTACCCTATCCTAAAGCTTGCTGTTAGGAGGGAATCTGCAGCTTGCAGTGAAAGCGCTTCCAGAGGGGAGTCTAATGAGGGCAAACATTTGATGGTAGCAGCTTCCCTGCGGGAGATAGTCTCTTTGCCAAAATCGCCTTATTATCCGCAGTTAAGTTACAATTCAGTACCCTATCCTAAAGCTTGCTGTTAGGAGGGAATCTGCAGCTTGCAGTGAAAGCGCTTCCAGAGGGGAGTCTAATGAGGGCAAACATTTGATGGTAGCAGCTTCCCTGCGGGAGATAGTCTCTTTGCCAAAATCGCCTTATTATCCGCAGTTAAGTTACAATTCAGTACCCTATCCTAAAGCTTGCTGTTAGGAGGGAATCTGCAGCTTGCAGTGAAAGCACTTCCAGAGGGGAGTCTAATGAGGGCAAACATTTGATGGTAGCAGCTTCCCTGCGGGATATATTCTCTTTGCCAAAATCGCATTATTAGGCGAAAGTAAGTTACAATTCAGTACCCTATCCTAAAGCTTGCTGTTAGGAGGGAATCTGCAGCTTGCAGTGAAAGCGCTTCCAGAGGGGAGTCTAATGAGGGCAAACATTTGATGGTAGCAGCTTCCCTGCGGGAGATACTCTCTTTGCCAAAATCGCATTATTAGGCGAAAGTAAGATACAATTCAGTACCCTATCCTAAAGCTTGCTGTTAGGAGGGAATCTGCAGCTTGCAGTGAAAGCGCTTCCAGAGGGGAGTCTAATGAGGGCAAATATTTGATGGTAGCAGCTTCCCTGCGGGAGATACTCTCTTTGCCAAAATCGCATTATTAGGCGAAAGTAAGTTACAATTCAGTACCCTATCCTAAATCTTGCTGTTAGGAGGGAATCTGCAGCTTGCAGTGAAAGCGCTTCCAGAGGGGAGTCTAATGAGGGCAAACATTTGATGGTAGCAGCTTCCCTGCGGGAGATACTCTCTTTCCCAAAATCGCATTATTAGGCGAAAGTAAGTTACAATTCAGTACACTATCCTAAAGGTTGCTGTTAGGAGGGAATCTGCAGCTTGCAGTGAAAGCGCTTTCAGAGGGGAGTCTAAAGAGGGCAAACATTTGATGGTAGCAGCTTCCCTGCGGGAGATACTCTCTTTGCCAAAATCGGCTTATTAGCCGCAGTTAAGTTACAATTCAGTACCCTATCCTAAAGCTTGCTGTTAGGAGGGAATCTGCAGCTTGCAGTGAAAGCGCTTCCAGAGGGGAGTCTAATGAGGGCAAACATTTGATGGTAGCAGCTTCCCTGCGGGAGATAGTCTCTTTGCCAAAATCGCATTATTAGGCGAAAGTAAGATACAATTCAGTACCCTATCCTAAAGCTTGCTGTTAGGAGGGAATCTGCAGCTTGCAGTGAAAGCGCTTCCAGAGGGGAGTCTAATGAGGGCAAACATTTGATGGTAGCAGCTTCCCTGCGGGAGATATCCTCTTTCCCAAAATCGCATTATTAGGCGAAAGTAAGTTACAATTCAGTACACTATCCTAAAGGTTGCTGTTAGGAGGGAATCTGCAGCTTGCAGTGAAAGCGCTTTCAGAGGGGAGTCTAATGAGGGCGAACATTTGATGGTAGCAGCTTCCCTGCGGGAGATACTCTCTTTGCCAAAATCGGCTTATTAGCCGCAGTTAAGTTACAATTCAGTACCCTATCCTAAAGCTTGCTGTTAGGAGGGAATCTGCAGCTTGCAGTGAAAGCGCTTCCAGAGGGGAGTCTAATGAGGGCAAACATTTGATGGTAGCAGCTTCCCTGCGGGAGATACTCTCTTTGCCAAAATCGCGTTATTAGCCGCAGTTAAGTTACAATTCAGTACCCTATCCTAAAGCTTGCTGTTAGGAGGGAATCTGCAGCTTGCAGTGAAAGCGCTTCCAGAGGGGAGTCTAACGAGGGCAAACATTTGATGGTAGCAGCTTCCCTGCGGGAGATACTCTCTTTGCCAAAATCGCCTTATTCTCCGCAGTTAAGTTACAATTCAGTACCCTATCCTAAAGCTTGCTGTTAGGAGGGAATCTGCAGCTTGCAGTGAAAGCGTTTCCAGAGGGGAGTCTAACGAGGGCAAACATTTGATGGTAGCAGCTTCCCTGCGGGAGATACTCTCTTTCCCCAAATCGCATTATTAGGCGAAAGTAAGTTACAATTCAGTACCCTATCCTAAAGCTTGCTGTTAGGAGGGAATCTGCAGCTTGCAGTGAAAGCGCTTCCAGAGGGGAGTCTAATGAGGGCAAACATTTGATGGTAGCAGCTTCCCTGCGGGAGATACTCTCTTTGCCAAAATCGCCTTATTAGCCGCAGTTAAGTTACAATTCAGTACCCTATCCTAAAGCTTGCTGTTAGGAGGGAATCTGCAGCTTGCAGTGAAAGCGCTTCCAGAGGGGAGTCTAACGAGGGCAAACGTTTGATGGTAACAGCTTCCCTGCGGGAGATAGTCTCTTTGCCAAAATCACTTTATTAGGCGAAAGTAAGTTACAATTCAGTACCCTATCCTAAAGCTTGCTGTTAGGAGGGAATCTGCAGCTTGCAGTGAAAGCGCTTCCAGAGGGGAGTCTAATGAGGGCAAACATTTGATGGTAGCAGCTTCCCTGCGGGAGATATTCTCTTTGCCAAAATCGCCTTATTAACCGCAGTTAACTTACAATTCAGTACCCTATCCTAAAGCTTGCTGTTAGGAGGGAATCTGCAGCTTGCAGTGAAAGCGCTTCCAGAGGGGAGTCTAATGAGGGCAAACATTTGATGGTAGCAGCTTCCCTGCGGGAGATACTCTCTTTGCCAAAATCGCATTAATAGGCCAAAGTAAGTTACAATTCAGTACCCTAACCTAAAGCTTGCTGTTAGGAGGGAATCTGCAGCTTGCAGTGAAAGCGCTTCCAGAGGGGAGTCTAATGAGTGCAAACATTTGATGGTAGCAGCTTTCCTGCGGGAGATACTCTCTTTGCCAAAATCGCATTATTCGCCGCAGTTAAGTTACAATTCAGTACCCTATCCTAAAGCTTGCTGTTAGGAGGGAATCTGCAGCTTGCAGTGAAAGCGCTTCCAGAGGGGAGTCTAATGAGGGCAAACGTTTGATGGTAACAGCTTCCCTGCGGGAGATAGTCTCTTTGCCAGAATCACATTATTAGGCGAAAGTAAGTTACAATTCAGTACCCTATCCTAAAGCTTGCTGTTAGGAGGGAATCTGCAGCTTGCAGTGAAAGCGCTTCCAGAGGGGAGTCTAATGAGGGCAAACATTTTATGGTAGCAGCTTCCCTGCGGGAGATATTCTCTTTGCCAAAATCGCCTTACTAGCCGCAGTTAACTTACAATTCAGTACCCTATCCTAAAGCTTGCTGTTAGGAGGGAATCTGCAGCTTGCAGTGAAAGCGCTTCCAGAGGGGAGTCTAATGAGGGCAAACATTTGATGGTAGCAGCTTCCCTGCGGGAGATAGTCTCTTTGCCAAAATCGCCTTATTATCCGCAGTTAAGTTACAATTCAGTACCCTATCCTAAAGCTTGCTGTTAGGAGGGAATCTGCAGCTTGCAGTGAAAGCGCTTCCAGAGGGGAGTCTAATGAGGGCAAACATTTGATGGTAGCAGCTTCCCTGCGGGAGATACTCTCTTTGCCAAAATCGCCTTATTAGCCGCAGTTAAGTTACAATTCACTACCCTATCCTAAAGCTTGCTGTTAGGAGGGAATCTGCAGCTTGCAGTGAAAGCGCTTCCAGAGGGGAGTCTAATGAGGGCAAACATTTGATGGTAGCAGCTTCCCTGCGGGATATATTCTCTTTGCCAAAATCGCATTATTAGGCGAAAGTAAGTTACAATTCAGTACCCTATCCTAAAGCTTGCTGTTAGGAGGGAATCTGCAGCTTGCAGTGAAAGCGCTTCCAGAGGGGAGTCTAATGAGGGCAAACATTTGATGGTAGCAGCTTCCCTGCGGGAGATACTCTCTTTGCCAAAATCGCATTATTAGGCGAAAGTAAGATACAATTCAGTACCCTATCCTAAAGCTTGCTGTTAGGAGGGAATCTGCAGCTTGCAGTGAAAGCGCTTCCAGAGGGGAGTCTAATGAGGGCAAACATTTGATGGTAGCAGCTTCCCTGCGGGAGATATTCTCTTTGCCAAAATCGCTTTATTAGGCGAAAGTAAGTTACAATTCAGTACTCTATCCTAAAGCTTGCTGTTAGGAGGGAATCTGCAGCTTGCAGTGAAAGCGCTTCCAGAGGGGAGTCTAACGAGGGCAAACGTTTGATGGTAACAGCTTCCCTGCGGGAGATAGTCTCTTTGCCAAAATCACATTATTAGGCGAAAGTAAGTTACAATTCAGTACCCTATCCTAAAGCTTGCTGTTAGGAGGGAATCTGCAGCTTGCAGTGAAAGCGCTTCCAGAGGGGAGTCTAATGAGGGCAAACATTTGGTGGCAGCAGCTTCCCTGCGAGTTATAGTCTCTTTGCCAAAATCGGCTTATTAGCCGCAGTTAAGTTGTAATTCAGTACCCTATCCTAAAGCTTGCTGTTAGGAGGGAATCTACAGCTTGCAGTGAAAGCGCTTCCAGAGGGGAGTCTAATGAGGGCAAACATTTGATGGTAGCAGCTTCCCTGCGGGAGATAGTCTCTTTGCCAAAATCGCCTTATTATCCGCAGTTAAGTTACAATTCAGTACCCTATCCTAAAGCTTGCTGTTAGGAGGGAATCTGCAGCTTGCAGTGAAAGCGCTTCCAGAGGGGAGTCTAATGAGGGCAAACATTTGATGGTAGCAGCTTCCCTGCGGGAGATACTCTCTTTGCCAAAATCGCATTATTAGGCGAAAGTAAGTTACAATTAAGTACCCTATCCTAAAGCTTGCTGTTAGGAGGGAATCTGCAGCTTGCAGTGAAAGCGCTTCCAGAGGGGAGTCTAATGAGGGCAAACATTTGATGGTAGCAACTTCCCTGCGGGAGATACTCTCTTTCCCAAAATCGCATTATTAGCCGCAGTTAAGTTACAATTCAGTACCCTATCCTAAAGCTTGCTGTTAGGAGGGAATCTGCAGCTTGCAGTGAAAGCGCTTTCAGAGGGGAGTCTAAAGAGGGCAAACATTTGATGGTAGCAGCTTCCCTGCGGGAGATACTCTCTTTGCCAAAATCGGCTTATTAGCCGCAGTTAAGTTACAATTCAGTACCCTATCCTAAAGCTTGCTGTTAGGAGGGAATCTGCAGCTTGCAGTGAAAGCGCTTCCAGAGGGGAGTCTAATTAGGGCAAACATTTGATGGTAGCAGCTTCCCTGCGGGAGATATTCTCTTTGCCAAAATCGCCTTATTAGCCGCAGTTAAGTTACAATTCAGTACCCTATCCTAAAGCTTGCTGTTAGGAGGCAATCTGCAGCTTGCAGTGAAAGCGCTTCCAGAGGGGAGTCTAATGAGGGCAAACATTTGATGGTAGCAGCTTCCCTGCGGGAGATACTCTCTTTGCCAAAATCGCCTTATTAGCCGCAGTTAAGTTACAATTCAGTACCCTATCCTAAAGCTTGCTGTTAGGAGGGAATCTGCAGCTTGCAGTGAAAGCGCTTCCAGAGGGGAGTCTAATGAGGGCAAACATTTGATGGTAGGAGCTTCCCTGCGGGATATATTCTCTTTGCCAAAATCGCATTATTAGGCGAAAGTAAGTTACAATTCAGTACCCTATCCTAAAGCTTGCTGTTAGGAGGGAATCTGCAGCTTGCAGTGAAAGCGCTTCCAGAGGGGAGTCTAATGAGGGCAAACATTTGATGGTAGCAGCTTCCCTGCGGGAGATAGTCTCTTTGCCAAAATCGCATTATTAGGCGAAAGTAAGATACAATTCAGTACCCTATCCTAAAGCTTGCTGTTAGGAGGGAATCTGCAGCTTGCAGTGAAAGCGCTTCCAGAGGGGAGTCTAATGAGGGCAAACATTTGATGGTAGCAGCTTCCCTGCGGGAGATATCCTCTTTCCCAAAATCGCATTATTAGGCGAAAGTAAGTTACAATTCAGTACACTATCCTAAAGGTTGCTGTTAGGAGGGAATCTGCAGCTTGCAGTGAAAGCGCTTCCAGAGGGGAGTCTAATGAGGGCGAACATTTGATGGTAGCAGCTTCCCTGCGGGAGATACTCTCTTTGCCAAAATCGGCTTATTATCCGCAGTTAAGTTACAATTCAGTACCCTATCCTAAAGCTTGCTGTTAGGAGGGAATCTGCAGCTTGCAGTGAAAGCGCTTCCAGAGGGGAGTCTAATGAGGGCAAACATTTGATGGTAGCAGCTTCCCTGCGGGAGATACTCTCTTTGCCAAAATCGCGTTATTAGCCGCAGTTAAGTTACAATTCAGTACCCTATGCTAAAGCTTGCTGTTAGGAGGGAATCTGCAGCTTGCAGTGAAAGCGCTTCCAGAGGGGAGTCTAACGAGGGCAAACATTTGATGGTAGCAGCTTCCCTGCGGGAGATACTCTCTTTGCCAAAATCGCCTTATTCTCCGCAGTTAAGTTACAATTCAGTACCCTATCCTAAAGCTTGCTGTTAGGAGGGAATCTGCAGCTTGCAGTGAAAGCGTTTCCAGAGGGGAGTCTAACGAGGGCAAACATTTGATGGTAGCAGCTTCCCTGCGGGAGATACTCTCTTTCCCCAAATCGCATTATTAGGCGAAAGTAAGTTACAATTCAGTACCCTATCCTAAAGCTTGCTGTTAGGAGGGAATCTGCAGCTTGCAGTGAAAGCGCTTCCAGAGGGGAGTCTAATGAGGGCAAACATTTGATGGTAGCAGCTTCCCTGCGGGAGATACTCTCTTTGCCAAAATCGCCTTATTAGCCGCAGTTAAGTTACAATTCAGTACCCTATCCTAAAGCTTGCTGTTAGGAGGGAATCTGCAGCTTGCAGTGAAAGCGCTTCCAGAGGGGAGTCTAACGAGGGCAAACGTTTGATGGTAACAGCTTCCCTGCGGGAGATAGTCTCTTTGCCAAAATCACTTTATTAGGCGAAAGTAAGTTACAATTCAGTACCCTATCCTAAAGCTTGCTGTTAGGAGGGAATCTGCAGCTTGCAGTGAAAGCGCTTCCAGAGGGGAGTCTAATGAGGGCAAACATTTGATGGTAGCAGCTTCCCTGCGGGAGATATTCTCTTTGCCAAAATCGCCTTATTAACCGCAGTTAACTTACAATTCAGTACCCTATCCTAAAGCTTGCTGTTAGGAGGGAATCTGCAGCTTGCAGTGAAAGCGCTTCCAGACGGGAGTCTAATGAGGGCAAACATTTGATGGTAGCAGCTTCCCTGCGGGAGATACTCTCTTTGCCAAAATCGCATTAATAGGCCAAAGTAAGTTACAATTCAGTACCCTAACCTAAAGCTTGCTGTTAGGAGGGAATCTGCAGCTTGCAGTGAAAGCGCTTCCAGAGGGGAGTCTAATGAGGGCAAACATTTGATGGTAGCAGCTTTCCTGCGGGAGATACTCTCTTTGCCAAAATCGCATTATTCGCCGCAGTTAAGTTACAATTCAGTACCCTATCCTAAAGCTTGCTGTTAGGAGGGAATCTGCAGCTTGCAGTGAAAGCGCTTCCAGAGGGGAGTCTAATGAGGGCAAACATTTGATGGTAGCAGCTTCCCTGCGGGAGATATTCTCTTTGCCAAAATCGCCTTATGAGCCGCAGTTAACTTACAATTCAGTACCCTATCCTAAAGCTTGCTGTTAGGAGGGAACCTGCAGCTTGCAGTGAAAGCGCTTCCAGAGGGGAGTCTAATGAGGGCAAACATTTGATGGTAGCAGCTTCCCTGCGGGAGATACTCTCTTTGCCAAAATCGGCTTATTAGCCGCAGTTAAGATACAATTCAGTACCCTATCCTAAAGCTTGCTGTTAGGAGGGAATCTGCAGCTTGCAGTGAAAGCGCTTCCAGAGGGGAGTCTAATGAGGGCAAACATTTGATGGTAGCAGCTTCCCTGCGGGAGATACTCTCTTTGCCAAAATCGCATTATTAGGCGAAAGTAAGTTACAATTCAGTACCCTATACTAAAGCTTGCTGTTAGGAGGGAATCTGCAGCTTGCAGTCAAAGCGCTTCCAGAGGGGAGTCTAACGAGGGCAAACATTTGATGGTAGCAGCTTCCCTGCGGGAGATACTCTCTTTGCCAAAATCGCATTATTAGGCGAAAGTAAGTTACAATTCAGTACCCTATCCTAAAGCTTGCTGTTAGGAAGGAATCTGCAGCTTGCAGTGAAAGCACTTCCAGAGGGGAGTCTAATGAGGGCAAACATTTGATGGTAGCAGCTTCCCTGCGGGAGATAGTCTCTTTGCCCAAATCGCCTTATTAGCCGCAGTTAAGTTACAATTAAGTACCCTATCCTAAAGCTTGCTGTTAGGAGGGAATCTGCAGCTTGCAGTGAAAGCGCTTCCAGAGTGGAGTCTAATGAGGGCAAACATTTGATGGTAGCAACTTCCCTGCGGGAGATACTCTCTTTGCCAAAATCGCATTATTAGGCGAAAGTAAGTTACAATTCAGTACCCTATCCTAAAGCTTGCTGTTAGGAGGGAATCTGCAGCTTGCAGTGAAAGCGCTTCCAGAGGGGAGTCTAACGAGGGCAAACATTTGATGGTAGCAGCTTCCCTGCGGGAGATACTCTCTTTCCCCAAATCGCATTATTAGGCGAAAGTAAGTTACAATTCAGTACCCTATCCTAAAGCTTGCTGTTAGGAGGGAATCTGCAGCTTGCAGTGAAAGCGCTTCCAGAAGGGAGTCTAATGAGGGCAAACATTTGATGGTAGCAGCTTCCCTGCGGGAGATACTCTCTTTTCCAAAATCGCATTATTAGGCGAAAGTAAGTTACAATTCAGTACCCTATCCTAAAGCTTGCTGTTAGGAGGGAATCTACAGCTTGCAGTGAAAGCGCTTCCAGAGGGGAGTGTAATGAGGGCAAACATTTTATGGTAGCAGCTTCCCTGCGGGAGATATTCTCTTTGCCAAAATCGCATTATTAGCCGCAGTTAAGATACAATTCAGTACACTGTCCTAAAGCTTGCTGTTAGGAGGGAATCTGCAGCTTGCAGTGAAAGCGCTTCCAGAGGGGAGTCTAATGAGGGCAAACATTTGATGGTAGCAGCTTCCCTGCGGGAGATATTCTCTTTGCAAAAATCGCATTATTACGCGAAAGTAAGATACAATTCAGTACCCTATCCTAAAGATTGCTGTTAGGAGGGAATCTGCAGCTTGCAGTGAAAGCGCTTCCAGAGGGGAGTCTAATGAGGGCAAACATTTGATGGTAGCAGCTTCCCTGCGGGAGATACTCTCTTTGCCAAAATCACCTTAATAGGCGAAAGTAAGTTACAATTCAGTACCCTATCCTAAAGCTTGCTGTTAGGAGGGAATCTGCAGCTTGCAGAGAAAGCGCTTCCAGAGGGGAGTCTAATGAGGGCAAACATTTGATGGTAGCAGCTTTCCTGCGGGAGATACTCTCTTTGCTAAAATCGCCTTATGAGCCGCAGTTAAGTTACAATTCAGTACCCTATCCTAAAGCTTGCTGTTAGGAGGGAATCTGCAGCTTGCAGTGAAAGCGCTTCCAGAGGGGAGTCTAATGAGGGCAAACATTTGATGGTAGCAGCTTCCCTGCGGGAGATATTCTCTTTGCCAAAATCGCCTTATGAGCCGCAGTTAACTTACAATTCAGTACCCTATCCTAAACCTTGCTGTTAGGAGGGAATCTGCAGCTTGCAGTGAAAGCGCTTCCAGAGGGGAGTCTAATGAGGGCAAACATTTGATGGTAGCAGCTTCCCTGCGGGAGATACTCTCTTTGCCAAAATCGCGTTATTAGCCGCAGTTAAGATACAATTCAGTACCCTATGCTAAAGCTTGCTGTTAGGAGGGAATCTGCAGCTTGCAGTGAAAGCGCTTCCAGAGGGGAGTCTAATGAGGGCAAACATTTGATGGTAGCAGCTTCCATGCGGGAGATACTCTCTTTGCCAAAATCGCCTTATTAGCCGCAGTTAAGTTACAATTCAGTACCCTATCCTAAAGCTTGCTGTTAGGAGGGAATCTGCAGCTTGCAGTGAAAGCGCTTCCAGAGGGGAGTCTAATGAGGGCAAACATTTGATGGTAGCAGCTTCCCTGCGGGAGATACTCTCTTTGCCAAAATCGCTTTATTAGGCGAAAGTAAGTTACAATTCAGTACTCTATCCTAAAGCTTGCTGTTAGGAGGGAATCTGCAGCTTGCAGTGAAAGCGCTTCCAGAGGGGAGTCTAATGAGGGCAAACATTTGATGGTAGCAGCTTCCCTGCGGGAGATAGTCTCTTTGCCAAAATCGCCTTATTAGGCGAAAGTAAGTTACAATTCAGTACCCTATCCTAAAGCTTGCTGTTAGGAGGGAATCTGCAGCTTGCAGTGAAAGCGCTTCCAGAGGGGAGTCTAATGAGGGCAAACATTTGATGGTAGCAGCTTCCCTGCGGGAGATACTCTCTTTGCCAAAATCGCATTATTAGGCGAAAGTAAGTTACAATTCAGTACCCTATCCTAAAGCTTGCTGTTAGGAAGGAATCTGCAGCTTGCAGTGAAAGCACTTCCAGAGGGGAGTCTAATGAGGGCAAACATTTGATGGTTGCAGCTTCCCTGCGGGAGATAGTCTCTTTTCCAAAATCGCCTTATTAGCCGCAGTTAAGTTACAATTCAGTACCCTATCCTAAAGCTTGCTGTTAGGAGGGAATCTGCAGCTTGCAGTGAAAGCGCTTCCAGAGTGGAGTCTAATGAGGGCAAGCATTTGATGGTAGCAACTTCCCTGCGGGAGATACTCTCTTTGCCAAAATCGCATTATTAGGCGAAAGTAAGTTACAATTCAGTACCCTATCCTAAAGCTTGCTGTTAGGAGGGAATCTGCAGCTTGCAGTGAAAGCGCTTCCAGAGGGGAGTCTAACGAGGGCAAACATTTGATGGTAGCAGCTTCCCTGTGGGAGATAATCTCTTTGCCAAAATCGCATTATTAGGCGAAAGTAAGTTACAATTCAGTACCCTATCCTAAAGCTTGCTGTTAGGAAGGAATCTGCAGCTTGCAGTGAAAGCGCTTCCAGAGGGGAGTCTAATGAGGGCAAATATTTGATGGTAGCAGCTTCCCTGCGGGAGATATTCTCTTTGCCAAAATCGCATTATTAGCTGAAAGTAAGATACAATTCAGTACCCTATCCTAAAGCTTGCTGTTAGGAGGGAATCTGCAGCTTGCAGTGAAAGCGCTTCCAGAGGGGAGTCTAATGAGGGCAAACATTTGATGGTAGCAGCTTCCCTGCGGGAGATACTCTCTTTGCTATAATCGCATTATTAGGCGAAAGTAAGTTACAATTCAGTACCCTATCCTAAAGCTTGCTGTTAGGAGGGAATCTGCAGCTTGCAGTGAAAGCGCTTCCAGAGGGGAGTCTAATGAGGGCAAACATTAGATGGTAGCAGCTTCCCTGCGGGAGATAGTCTCTTTGCCAAAATCGCCTTATTAGCCGCAGTTAAGATACAATTCAGTACCCTATCCTAAAGCTTGCTGTTAGGAGGGAATCTGCA
Organism: Phaenicophaeus curvirostris; assembly: GCF_032191515.1. NCBI lineage: Eukaryota > Metazoa > Chordata > Aves > Cuculiformes > Cuculidae > Phaenicophaeus > Phaenicophaeus curvirostris. The sequence goes on from NW_027206710.1 coordinate 419,965, forward strand.
GCTTGCAGTGAATGCGCTTCCAGAGGGGAGTCTAATGAGGGCAAACATTTGATGGTAGCAGCTTCCCTGCGGGAGATATTCTCTTTGCCAAAATCGCCTTATGAGCCGCAGTTAACTTACAATTCAGTACCCTATCCTAAACCTTGCTGTTAGGAGGGAATCTGCAGCTTGCAGTGAAAGCACTTCCAGAGGGGAGTCTAATGAGGGCAAACATTTGATGGTAGCAGCTTCCCTGCGGGAGATACTCTCTTTGCCAAAATCGCGTTATTAGCCGCAGTTAAGTTACAATTCAGTACCCTATGCTAAAGCTTGCTGTTAGGAGGGAATCTGCAGCTTGCAGTGAAAGCGCTTCCAGAGGGGAGTCTAATGAGGGCAAACATTTGATGGTAGCAGCTTCCCTGCGGGAGATACTCTATTTGCCAAAATCGCATTATTAGGCGAAAGTAAGTTACAATTCAGTACTCTATCCTAAAGCTTGCTGTTAGGAGGGAATCTGCAGCTTGCAGTGAAAGCGCTTCCAGAGGGGAGTCTAATGAGGGCAAACATTTGATGGTAGCACCTTCCCTGCGGGAGATACTCTCTTTGCCAAAATCGCATTATTAGCCGCATTTAAGTTACAATTCAGTACCCTATCCTAAAGCTTGCTGTTAGGAGGGAATCTGCAGCTTGCAGTGAAAGCGCTTCCAGAGGGGAGTCTAATGAGGGCAAACATTTGATGGTAGCAGCTTCCCTGCGGGAGATACTCTCTTTGCCAAAATCGCATTATTAGGCGAAAGTAAGATACAATTCAGTACCCTATCCTAAAGCTTGCTGTTAGGAGGGAATCTGCAGCTTGCAGTGAAAGCGCTTCCAGAGGGGAGTCTAACGAGGGCAAACATTTGATGGTAGCAGCTTCCCTGCGGGAGATACTCTCTTTGCCAAAATCGCATTATTAGGCGAAAGTAAGTTACAATTCAGTACCCTATCGTAAAGCTTGCTGTTAGGAAGGAATCTGCAGCTTGCAGTGAAAGCGCTTCCAGAGGGGAGTCTAATGAGGGCAAGCATTTGATGGTAGCAGCTTCCCTGCGGGAGATAGTCTCTTTGCCAAAATTGCCTTATTAGCAGCAGTTAAGTTACAATTCAGTACCCTATCCTAAAGCTTGCTGTTAGGAGGGAATCTGCAGCTTGCAGTGAAAGCGCTTCCAGAGTGGAGTCTAATGAGGGCAAGCATTTGATGGTAGCAACTTCCCTGCGGGAGATACTCTCTTTGCCAAAATCGCATTATTAGGCGAAAGTAAGTTACAATTCAGTACCCTATCCTAAAGCTTGCTGTTAGGAGGGAATCTGCAGCTTGCAGTGAAAGCGCTTCCAGAGGGGAGTCTAACGAGGGCAAACATTTGATGGTAGCAGCTTCCCTGTGGGAGATAATCTCTTTGCCAAAATCGCATTATTAGGCGAAAGTAAGTTACAATTCAGTACCCTATCCTAAAGCTTGCTGTTAGGAAGGAATCTGCAGCTTGCAGTGAAAGCGCTTCCAGAGGGGAGTCTAATGAGGGCAAATATTTGATGGTAGCAGCTTCCCTGCGGGAGATATTCTCTTTGCCAAAATCGCATTATTAGCTGAAAGTAAGATACAATTCAGTACCCTATCCTAAAGCTTGCTGTTAGGAGGGAATCTGCAGCTTGCAGTGAAAGCGCTTCCAGAGGGGAGTCTAATGAGGGCAAACATTTGATGGTAGCAGCTTCCCTGCGGGAGATACTCTCTTTGCCAAAATCGCCTTATTAGCCGCAGTTAAGTTGCAATTCAGTACACTATCCTAAAGCTTGCTGTTAGGAGGGAATCTGCAGCTTGCAGTGAAAGCACTTCCAGAGGGAAGTCTAACGAGGGCAAACATTTGATGATAGCAGCTTCCCTGCGGGAGATACTCTCTTTGCCAAAATCGCATTATTAGGCGAAAGTAAGTTACAATTCAGTACCCTATCCTAAAGCTTGCTGTTAGGAGGGAATCTGCAGCTTGCAGTGAAAGCGCTTCCAGAGGGGAGTCTAATGAGGGCAAACATTTGATGGTAGCAGCTTCCCTGCGGGAGATACTCTCTTTGCCAAAATCGCATTATTAGGCGAAAGTAAGATACAATTCAGTACCCTATACTAAAGCTTGCTGTTAGGAGGGAATCTGCAGCTTGCAGTGAAAGCGCTTCCAGAGGGGAGTCTAATTAGGGCAAACATTTGATGGTAGCAGCTTCCCTGCGGGAGATAATCTCTTTGCCAAAATCGCCTTATTAGCCGCAGTTAAGTTACAATTCAGTACCCTATCCTAAAGCTTGCTGTTAGGAGGAAATCTGCAGCTTGCAGTGAAAGCGCTTCCAGAGGGGAGTCTAATGAGGGCAAACATTTGATGGTAGCAGCTTCCCTGCGGGAGATACTCTCTTTGCCAAAATCGCATTATTAGGCGAAAGTAAGTTACAATTCAGTACCCTATCCTAAAGCTTGCTGTTAGGAGGGAATCTGCAGCTTGCAGTGAAAGCGCTTCCAGAGGGGAGTCTAACGAGGGCAAACATTTGATGGTAGCAGCTTCCCTGTGGGAGATAATCTCTTTGCCAAAATCGCATTATTAGGCGAAAGTAAGTTACAATTCAGTACCCTATCCTAAAGCTTGCTGTTAGGAAGGAATCTGCAGCTTGCAGTGAAAGCGCTTCCAGAGGGGAGTCTAATGAGGGCAAATATTTGATGGTAGCAGCTTCCCTGCGGGAGATATTCTCTTTGCCAAAATCGCATTATTAGCTGAAAGTAAGATACAATTCAGTACCCTATACTAAAGCTTGCTGTTAGGAGGGAATCTGCAGCTTGCAGTGAAAGCGCTTCCAGAGGGGAGTCTAATGAGGGCAAACATTTGATGGTAGCAGCTTCCCTGCGGGAGATACTCTCTTTGCCAAAATCGCCTTATTAGCCGCAGTTAAGTTGCAATTCAGTACACTATCCTAAAGCTTGCTGTTAGGAGGGAATCTGCAGCTTGCAGTGAAAGCACTTCCAGAGGGAAGTCTAACGAGGGCAAACATTTGATGATAGCAGCTTCCCTGCGGGATATACTCTCTTTGCCAAAATCGCATTATTAGGCGAAAGTAAGTTACAATTCAGTACCCTATCCTAAAGCTTGCTGTTAGGAGGGAATCTGCAGCTTGCAGTGAAAGCGCTTCCAGAGGGGAGTCTAATGAGGGCAAACATTTGATGGTAGCAGCTTCCCTGCGGGAGATAGTCTCTTTTCCAAAATCGCATTATTAGGCGAAAGTAAGTTACAATTCAGTACCCTATCCTAAAGCTTGCTGTTAGGAGGGAATCTGCAGCTTGCAGTGAAAGCGCTTCCAGAGGGGAGTCTAATGAGGGCAAACATTTGATGGTAGCAGCTTCCCTGCGGGAGATACTCTCTTTGCCAAAATCGCATTATTAGGCGAAAGTAAGATACAATTCAGTACCCTATACTAAAGCTTGCTGTTAGGAGGGAATCTACAGCTTGCAGTGAAAGCGCTTCCAGAGGGGAGTCTAATGAGGGCAAACATTTGATGGTAGCAGCTTCCCTGCGGGAGATACTCTCTTTGCCAAAATCGCCGTATTCGCCGCAGTTAAGTTACAATTCAGTACCCTATCCTAAAGCTTGCTGTTAGGAGGAAATCTGCAGCTTGCAGTGAAAGCGCTTTCAGAGGGGAGTCTAATGAGGGCAAACATTTGATGGTAGCAGCTTCCCTGCGGGAGATACCCTCTTTGCCAAAATCGCATTATTAGGCGAAAGTAAGTTACAATTCAGTACCCTATCCTAAAGCTTGCTGTTAGGTGGGAATCTGCTGCTTGCAGTGAAAGCGCTTCCAGAGGGGAGTCTAATGAGGGCAAACATTTGATGGTAGCAGCTTCCCTGCGGGAGATACTCTCTTTGCCAAAATCGCAATATTAGGCGAAAGTAAGTTACAATTCAGTACCCTATCCTAAAGCTTGCTGTTAGGAGGGAATCTGCAGCTTGCAGTCAAAGCGCTTCCAGAGGGGAGTCTATCGAGGGCAAACATTTGATGGTAGCAGCGTCCCTGCGGGAGATAATCCCTTTGCCAAAATCGCATTACTAGGCGAAAGTAAGTTACAAGTCAGTACCCTATCCTAAAGCTTGCTGTTAGGAGGGAATCTGCAGCTTGCAGTGAAAGCGCTTCCAGAGGGGAGTCTAATGAGGGCAAACATTTGATGGTAGCAGCTTCCCTGCGGGAGATACTCTCTTTCCCCAAATCGCATTATTAGGCGAAAGTAAGTTACAATTCAGTACCCTATCCTAAAGCTTGCTGTTAGGAGGGAATCTGCAGCTTGCAGTGAAAGCGCTTCCAGAAGGGAGTCTAACGAGGGCAAACATTTGATGGTAGCAGCTTCCCTGCGGGAGATACTCTCTTTTCCAAAATCGCATTATTAGGCGAAAGTAAGTTACAATTCAGTACCCTATCCTAAAGCTTGCTGTTAGGAGGGAATCTACAGCTTGCAGTGAAAGCGCTTCCAGAGGGGAGTCTAATGAGGGCAAACATTTGATGGTAGCAGCTTCCCTGCGGGAGATATTCTCTTTGCCAAAATCGCCTTATTAGCCGCAGTTAACTTACAATTCAGTACCCTATCCTAAAGCTTGCTGTTAGGAGGGAATCTGCAGCTTCCAGTGAAAGCGCTTCCAGAGGGGAGTCTAATGAGGGCAAACATTTGATGGTAGCAGCTTCCCTGCGGGAGATATTCTCTTTGCCAAAATCGCATTATTACGCGAAAGTAAGATACAATTCAGTACCCTATCCTAAAGATTGCTGTTAGGAGGGAATCTGCAGCTTGCAGTGAAAGCGCTTCCAGAGGGGAGTCTAATGAGGGCAAACATTTGATGGTAGCAGCTTCCCTGCGGGAGATACTCTCTTTGCCAAAATCGCCTTATTAGCCGCAGTTAAGTTACAATTCAGTACCCTATCCTAAAGCTTGCTGTTAGGAGGGAATCTGCAGCTTGTAGAGAAAGCGCTTCCAGAGGGGAGTCTAATGAGGGCAAACATTTGATGGTAGCAGCTTTCCTGCGGGAGATACTCTCTTTGCCAAAATCGCCTTATTAGCCGCAGTTAAGTTACAATTCAGTACCCTATCCTAAAGCTTGCTGTTAGGAGGGAATCTGCAGCTTGCAGTGAAAGCGCTTCCAGAGGGGAGTCTAATGAGGGCAAACATTTGATGGTAGCAGCTTCCCTGCGGGAGATATTCTCTTTGCCAAAATCGCCTTATGAGCCGCAGTTAACTTACAATTCAGTACCCTATCCTAAAGCTTGCTGTTAGGAGGGAATCTGCAGCTTGCAGTGAAAGCGCTTCCAGAGGGGAGTCTAATGAGGGCAAACATTTGATGGTAGCAGCTTCCCTGCGGGAGATACTCTCTTTTCCAAAATCGCATTATTAGGCGAAAGTAAGTTACAATTCAGTACCCTATCCTAAAGCTTGCTGTTAGGAGGGAATCTGCAGCTTGCAGTGAAAGCGCTTCCAGAGGGGAGTCTAATGAGGGCAAACATTTGATGGTAGCAGCTTCCCTGCGGGAGATACTCTCTTTGCCAAAATCGCGTTATTAGCCGCAGTTAAGATACAATTCAGTACCCTATGCTAAAGCTTGCTGTTAGGAGGGAATCTGCAGCTTGCAGTGAAAGCGCTTCCAGAGAAGAGTCTAATGAGGGCAAACATTTGATGGTAGCAGCTTCCCTGCGGGAGATACTCTCTTTGCCAAAATCGCCTTATTAGCCGCAGTTAAGTTACAATTCAGTACCCTATCCTAAAGCTTGCTGTTAGGAGGGAATCTGCAGCTTGCAGTGAAAGCGCTTCCAGAGGGGAGTCTAATGAGGGCAAACATTTGATGGTAGCAGCTTCCCTGCGGGAGATATTCTCTTTGCCAAAATCGCATTATTAGCTGAAAGTAAGATACAATTCAGTACCCTATCCTAAAGCTTGCTGTTAGGAAGGAATCTGCAGCTTGCAGTGAAAGCGCTTCCAGAGGGGAGTCTAATGAGGGCAAATATTTGATGGTAGCAGCTTCCCTGCGGGAGATATTCTCTTTGCCAAAATCTCATTATTAGCTGAAAGTAAGATACAATTCAGTACCCTATCCTAAAGCTTGCTGTTAGGAAGGAATCTGCAGCTTGCAGTGAAAGCGCTTCCAGAGGGGAGTCTAATGAGGGCAAATATTTGATGGTAGCAGCTTCCCTGCGGGAGATACTCTCTTTGTTATAATCGCATTATTAGGCGAAAGTAAGTTACAATTCAGTACCCTATCCTAAAGCTTGCTGTTAGGAGGGAATCTGCAGCTTGCAGTGAAAGCGCTTCCAGAGGGGAGTCTAATGAGGGCAAATATTTGATGGTAGCAGCTTCCCTGCGGGAGATACTCTCTTTGCCAAAATCGCATTATTAGCCGCAGTTAAGTTACAATTCAGTACCCTATCCTAAAGCTTGCTGTTAGGAGGGAATCTGCAGCTTGCAGTGAAAGCGCTTCCAGAGGGGAGTCTAATGAGGGCAAACATTTGATGGTAGCAGCTTCCCTGCGGGAGATACTCTCTTTGCCAAAATCGCATTATTAGGCGAAAGTAAGTTACAATTCAGTACTCTATCCTAAAGCTTGCTGTTAGGAGGGAATCTGCAGCTTGCAGTGAAAGCGCTTCCAGAAGGGAGTCTAATGAGGGCAAACATTTGATGGTAGCAGCTTCCCTGCGGGAGATACTCTCTTTGCCAAAATCGCGTTATTAGCCGCAGTTAAGTTACAATTCAGTACCCTATGCTAAAGCTTGCTGTTAGGAGGGAATCTGCAGCTTGCAGTGAAAGCGCTTCCAGAGGGGAGTCTAATGAGGGCAAACATTTGATGGTAGCAGCTTCCCTGCGGGAGATACTCTCTTTGCCAAAATCGCATTATTAGGCGAAAGTAAGATACAATTCAGTACCCTATCCTAAAGCTTGCTGTTAGGAGGGAATCTGCAGCTTGCAGTCAAAGCGCTTCCAGAGGGGAGTCTAACGAGGGCAAACATTTGATGGTAGCAGCTTCCCTGCGGGAGATACTCTCTTTGCCAAAATCGCATTATTAGGCGAAAGTAAGTTACAATTCAGTACCCTATCCTAAAGCTTGCTGTTAGGAAGGAATCTGCAGCTTGCAGTGAAAGCGCTTCCAGAGGGGAGTCTAATGAGGGCAAACATTTGATGGTAGCAGCTTCCCTGCGGGAGATAGTCTCTTTGCCAAAATCGCATTATTAGGCGAAAGTAAGTTACAATTCAGTACCCTATCCTAAAGCTTGCTGTTAGGAAGGAATCTGCAGCTTGCAGTGAAAGCGCTTCCAGAGGGGAGTCTAATGAGGGCAAATATTTGATGGTAGCAGCTTCCCTGCGGGAGATATTCTCTTTGCCAAAATCGCATTATTAGCTGAAAGTAAGATACAATTCAGTACCCTATCCTAAAGCTTGCTGTTAGGAGGGAATCTGCAGCTTGCAGTGAAAGCGCTTCCAGAGGGGAGTCTAATGAGGGCAAATATTTGATGGTAGCAGCTTCCCTGCGGGAGATATTCTCTTTGCCAAAATCGCCTTATGAGCCGCAGTTAAGTTACAATTCAGTACCCTATCCTAAAGCTTGCTGTTAGGAGGGAATCTGCAGCTTGCAGTGAAAGCGCTTCCAGAGGGGAGTCTAATGAGGGCAAACATTTGATGGTAGCAGCTTCCCTGCGGGAGATATTCTCTTTGCCATAATCGCATTATTATGCGAAAGTAAGTTACAATTCAGTACCCTATCCTAAAGCTTGCTGTTAGGAGGGAATCTGCAGCTTGCAGTGAAAGCGCTTCCAGAGGGGAGTCTAATGAGGGCAAACATTTGATGGTAGCAGCTTCCCTGCGGGAGATACTCTCTTTGCCAAAATCGCATTATTAGGCGAAAGTAAGATACAATTCAGTACCCTATCCTAAAGCTTGCTGTTAGGAGGGAATCTGCAGCTTGCAGTGAAAGCGCTTCCAGAGGGGAGTCTAAGGAGGGCAAACATTTGATGGTAGCAGCTTCCCTGCGGGAGATACTCTCTTTGCCAAAATCGCATTATTAGGCGAAAGTAAGTTACAATTCAGTACCCTATCCTAAAGCTTGCTGTTAGGAAGGAATCTGCAGCTTGCAGTGAAAGCGCTTCCAGAGGGGAGTCTAATGAGGGCAAACATTTGATGGTAGCAGCTTCCCTGCGGGAGATACTCTCTTTGCCAAAATCGCATTATTAGGCGAAAGTAAGTTACAATTCAGTACACTATCCTAAAGCTTGCTGTTAGGAAGGAATCTGCAGCTTGCAGTGAAAGCGCTTCCAGAGGGGAGTCTAATGAGGGCAAATATTTGATGGTAGCAGCTTCCCTGCGGGAGATATTCTCTTTGCCAAAATCGCATTATTAGCTGAAAGTAAGATACAATTCAGTACCCTATCCTAAAGCTTGCTGTTAGGAGGGAATCTGCAGCTTGCAGTGAAAGCGCTTCCAGAGGGGAGTCTAATGAGGGCAAACATTTGATGGTAGCAGCTTCCCTGCGGGAGATATTCTCTTTGCCAAAATCGCCTTGTTAGGCGAAAGTAAGTTACAATTCAGTACCCTATCCTAAAGCTTGCTGTTAGGAGGGAATCTGCAGCTTGCAGTGAAAGCGCTTCCAGAGGGGAGTCTAATGAGGGCAAATATTTGATGGTAGCAGCTTCACTGCGGGAGATATTCTCTTTGCCAAAATCGCCTTATGAGCCGCAGTTAACTTACAATTCAGTACCCTATCCTAAACCTTGCTGTTAGGAGGGAATCTGCAGCTTGCAGTGAAAGCGCTTCCAGAGGGGAGTCTAATGAGGGCAAACATTTGATGGTAGCAGCTTCCCTGCGGGAGATATTCTCTTTGCCATAATCGCATTATTATGCGAAAGTAAGTTACAATTCAGTACCCTATCCTAAAGCTTGCTGTTAGGAGGGAATCTGCAGCTTGCAGTGAAAGCGCTTCCAGAGGGGAGTCTAATGAGGGCAAACATTTGATGGTAGCAGCTTCCCTGCGGGAGATACTCTCTTTGCCAAAATCGCCTTATTAGCCGCAGTTAAGTTGCAATTCAGTACCCTATCCTAAAGCTTGCTGTTAGGAGGGAATCTGCAGCTTGCATTGAAAGCACTTCCAGAGGGAAGTCTAACGAGGGCAAACATTTGATGATAGCAGCTTCCCTGCGGGAGATACTCTCTTTGCCAAAATCGCATTATTAGGCGAAAGTAAGTTACAATTCAGTACCCTATCCTAAAGCTTGCTGTTAGGAGGGAATCTGCAGCTTGCAGTGAAAGTGCTTCCAGAGGGGAGTCTAATGAGGGCAAACATTTGATGGTAGCAGCTTCCCTGCGGGAGATATTCTCTTTGCCAAAATCGCCTTATTAGCCGCAGTTAACTTACAATTCAGTACCCTATCCTAAAGCTTGCTGTTAGGAGGAAATCTGCAGCTTGCAGTGAAAGCGCTTCCAGAGGGGAGTCTAATGAGGGCAAACATTTGATGGTAGCAGCTTCCCTGCGGGAGATACCCTCTTTGCCAAAATCGCATTATTAGGCGAAAGTAAGTTACAATTCAGTACCCTATCCTAAAGCTTGCTGTTAGGTGGGAATCTGCTGCTTGCAGTGAAAGCGCTTCCAGAGGGGAGTCTAATGAGGGCAAACATTTTATGGTAGCAGCTTCCCTGCGGGAGATATTCTCTTTGACAAAATCGCCTTATTAGACGCAGTTATGTTACAATTCAGTACCCTATCCTAAAGCTTGCTGTTAGGAGGGAATCTGCAGCTTGCAGTGAAAGCGCTTCCAGAGGGGAGTCTAACGAGGGCAAACATTTGATGGTAGCAGCTTCCCTGCGGGAGATACTCTCTTTGCCAAAATCGCCTTATTAGCCGCAGTTAAGTTACAATTCAGTACTCTATCCTAAATCTTGCTGTTAGGAGAGAATCTGCAGCTTGCAGTGAAAGCGCTTCCAGAGGGGAGTCTAATGAGGGCAAACATTTGATGGTAGCAGCTTCCCTGCGGGAGATACTCTCTTTCCCCAAATCGCATTATTAGGCGAAAGTAAGTTACAATTCAGTACCCTATCCTAAAGCTTGCTGTTAGGAGGGAATCTGCAGCTTGCAGTGAAAGCGCTTCCAGAGGGGAGTCTAATGAGGGCAAATATTTGATGGTAGCAGCTTCCCTGCGGGTGATACTCTCTTTGCCACAATCGCATTATTACCTGCAGTTAAGTTACAATTCAGTATCCTATCCTAAAGCTTGCTGTTAGGATGGAATCTGCAGCTTGCAGTGAAAGCGCTTCCAGAGGGGAGTCTAATTAGGGCAAACATTTGATGGTAGCAGCTTCCCTGCGGGAGATATTCTCTTTGCCAAAATCGCCTTATTAGGCGAAAGTAAGATACAATTCAGTACACTATCCTAAAGCTTGCTGTTAGGAGGGAATCTGCAGCTTGCAGTGAAAGCGCTTCCAGAGGGGAGTCTAATGAGGGCAAACATTTGATGGTAGCAGCTTCCCTGCGGGAGATACTCTCTTTGCCAAAATCGCCTTATTAGCCGCAGTTAAGTTACAATTCAGTACCCTATCCTAAAGCTTGCTGTTAGGAGGGAATCTGCAGCTTGCAGTGAAAGCGCTTCCAGAGGGGAGTCTAACTAGGGCAAACATTTGATGGTAACAGCTTCCCTGCGGGAGATACTCTCTTTGCCAAAATCGCCTTATTAGCCGCAGTTAAGTTACAATTCAGTACCCTATCCTAAAGCTTGCTGTTAGGAGGGAATCTGCAGCTTGCAGTGAAAGTGCTTCCAGAGGGGAGTCTAATGAGGGCAAATATTTGATGGTAGGAGCTTCCCTGCGGGAGATACTCTCTTTGCCAAAATCGCCTTATGAGCCGCAGTTAACTTACAATTCAGTACCCTATCCTAAAGCTTGCTGTTAGGAGGGAATCTGCAGCTTGCAGTGAAAGTGTTTCCAGAGGGGAGTCTAACGAGGGCAAACATTTGATGGTAGCAGCTTCCCTGCGGGAGATACTCTCTTTGCCAAAGTCGCGTTATTAGCCGCAGTTAAGTTACAATTCAGTACCCTATCCTAAAGCTTGCTGTTAGGAGGGAATCTGCAGCTTGCAGTGAAAGCGCTTCCAGAGGGGAGTCTAATGAGGGCAAACATTTGATGGTAGCAGCTTCCCTGCGGGAGATACTCTCTTTGCCAAAATCGCTTTATTAGGCGAAAGTAAGTTACAATTCAGTACCCTATCCTAAAGCTTGCTGTTAGGAGGGAATCTGCAGCTTGCAGTGAAAGCGCTTCCAGAGGGGAGTCTAATGAGGGCAAACATTTGATGGTAGCAGCTTCCCTGCCGGAGATACTCTCTTTGCCAAAATCACATTATTAGGTGAAAGTAAGTTACAATTCAGTACCCTATCCTAAAGCTTGCTGTTAGGTGGGAATCTGCCGCTTGCAGTGAAAGCGCTTCCAGAGGGGAGTCTAATGAGGGCAAACATTTGATGGTAGCAGCTTCCCTGCGGGAGATATTCTCTTTGAAAAATCGCCTTATTAGACGCAGTTAAGTTACAATTCATTACACTATCCTAAAGCTTGCTGTTAGGAGGGAATCTGCAGCTTGCAGTGAAAGCGCTTCCAGAGGGGAGTCTAATGAGGGCAAACATTTGATGGTAGCAGCTTCCCTGCGGGAGATACTCTCTTTCACAAAATCGCATTATTAGGCGAAAGTTACAATTCAGTACCCTATCCTAAAGCTTGCTGTTAGGAGGGAATCTGCAGCTTGCAGTGAAAGCGCTTCCAGAGGGGAGTCTAATGAGGGCAAACATTTGGTGGCAGCAGCTTCCCTGCGAGTTATAGTCTCTTTGCCAAAATCGCATTCTTAGGCGAAAGTAAGTTACAATTCAGTACCCTATCCTAAAGCTTGCTGTTAGGAGGGAATCTGCAGCTTGCAGTGAAAGCGCTTCCAGAGGGGAGTGTAATGAGGTCAAACATTTTATGGTAGCAGCTTCCCTGCGGGAGATACTCTCTTTGCCAAAATCGCATTATTAGGCGAAAGTAAGATTCAATTCAGTACCCTATCCTAAAGCTTGCTGTTAGGAGGGAATCTGCAGCTTGCAGTGAAAGCGCTTCCAGAGGGGAGTCTAATGAGGGCAAACATTTGATGGTAGCAGCTTCCCTGCGGGAGATACTCTCTTTCCCAAAATCGCCTTATTATCCGCAGTTAAGTTACAATTCAGTACCCTATCCTAAAGCTTGCTGTTAGGAGGGAATCTGCAGCTTGCAGTGAAAGCGCTTCCAGAGGGGAGTCTAATGAGGGCAAACATTTGATGGTAGCAGCTTCCCTGCGGGAGATACTCTCTTTGCCAAAATCGCATTATTAGGCGCAAGTAAGTTACAATTCAGTACACTGTCCTACAGCTTGCTGTTAGGAGGGAATCTGCAGCTTGCAGTGAAAGTGCTTCCAGAGGGGAGTCTAAGGAGGGCAAACATTTGATGGTAGCAGCTTCCCTGCGGGAGATACTCTCTTTCCCAAAATCGAATTATTAGGCGAAAGTAAGATACAATTCAGTACCCTATCCTAAAGCTTGCTGTTAGGAGGGAATCTGCAGCTTGCAGTGAAAGCACTTCCAGAGGGGAGTCTAACGAGGGCAAACATTTGATGGTAACAGCTTCCCTGCGGGAGATACTCTCTTTGCCAAAATCGCCTTATTAGCCGCAGTTAAGTTACAATTCAGTACTCTATCCTAAATCTTGCTGTTAGGAGAGAATCTGCAGCTTGCAGTGAAAGCGCTTCCAGAGGGGAGTCTAATGAGGGCAAACATTTGATGGTAGCAGCTTCCCTGCGGGAGATACTCTCTTTCCCCAAATCGCATTATTAGGCGAAAGTAAGTTACAATTCAGTACCCTATCCTAAAGCTTGCTGTTAGGAGGGAATCTGCAGCTTGCAGTGAAAGCGCTTCCAGAGGGGAGTCTAATGAGGGCAAATATTTGATGGTAGCAGCTTCCCTGCGGGTGATACTCTCTTTGCCACAATCGCATTATTACCTGCAGTTAAGTTACAATTCAGTATCCTATCCTAAAGCTTGCTGTTAGGATGGAATCTGCAGCTTGCAGTGAAAGCGCTTCCAGAGGGGAGTCTAATTAGGGCAAACATTTGATGGTAGCAGCTTCCCTGCGGGAGATATTCTCTTTGCCAAAATCGCCTTATTAGGCGAAAGTAAGATACAATTCAGTACCCTATCCTAAAGCTTGCTGTTAGGAGGGAATCTGCAGCTTGCAGTGAAAGCGCTTCCAGAGGGGAGTCTAATGAGGGCAAACATTTGATGGTAGCAGCTTCCCTGCGGGAGATACTCTCTTTGCCAAAATCGCCTTATTAGCCGCAGTTAAGTTACAATTCAGTACCCTATCCTAAAGCTTGCTGTTAGGAGGGAATCTGCAGCTTGCAGTGAAAGCGCTTCCAGAGGGGAGTCTAACTAGGGCAAACATTTGATGGTAACAGCTTCCCTGCGGGAGATACTCTCTTTGCCAAAATCGCCTTATTAGCCGCAGTTAAGTTACAATTCAGTACCCTATCCTAAAGCTTGCTGTTAGGAGGGAATCTGCAGCTTGCAGTGAAAGTGCTTCCAGAGGGGAGTCTAATGAGGGCAAATATTTGATGGTAGGAGCTTCCCTGCGGGAGATACTCTCTTTGCCAAAATCGCCTTATGAGCCGCAGTTAACTTACAATTCAGTACCCTATCCTAAAGCTTGCTGTTAGGAGGGAATCTGCAGCTTGCAGTGAAAGCACTTCCAGAGGGGAGTCTAATGAGGGCAAACATTTGATGGTAGCAGCTTCCCTGCGGGAGATACTCTCTTTGCCAAAGTCGCGTTATTAGCCGCAGTTAAGTTACAATTCAGTACCCTATCCTAAAGCTTGCTGTTAGGAGGGAATCTGCAGCTTGCAGTGAAAGCGCTTCCAGAGGGGAGTCTAATGAGGGCAAACATTTGGTGGCAGCAGCTTCCCTGCGAGTTATAGTCTCTTTGCCAAAATCGCATTCTTAGGCGAAAGTAAGTTACAATTCAGTATACTGTCCTACAGCTTGCTGTTAGGAGGGAATCTGCAGCTTGCAGTGAAAGCGCTTCCAGAGGGGAGTGTAATGAGGTCAAACATTTTATGGTAGCAGCTTCCCTGCGGGAGATACTCTCTTTGCCAAAATCGCATTATTAGGCGAAAGTAAGTTTCAATTCAGTACCCTATCCTAAAGCTTGCTGTTAGGAGGGAATCTGCAGCTTGCAGTGAAAGCGCTTCCAGAGGGGAGTCTAATGAGGGCAAACATTTGATGGTAGCAGCTTCCCTGCGGGAGATACTCTCTTTCCCAAAATCGCCTTATTATCCGCAGTTAAGTTACAATTCAGTACCCTATCCTAAAGCTTGCTGTTAGGAGGGAATCTGCAGCTTGCAGTGAAAGCGCTTCCAGAGGGGAGTCTAATGAGGGCAAACATTTGATGGTAGCAGCTTCCCTGCGGGAGATACTCTCTTTGCCAAAATCGCATTATTAGGCGCAAGTAAGTTACAATTCAGTACACTGTCCTACAGCTTGCTGTTAGGAGGGAATCTGCAGCTTGCAGTGAAAGCGCTTCCAGAGGGGAGTCTAAGGAGGGCAAACATTTGATGGTAGCAGCTTCCCTGCGGGAGATACTCTCTTTCCCAAAATCGAATTATTAGGCGAAAGTAAGATACAATTCAGTACCCTATCCTAAAGCTTGCTGTTAGGAGGGAATCTGCAGCTTGCAGTGAAAGTGCTTCCAGAGGGGAGTCTAATGAGGGCAAACATTTGATGGTAGCAGCTTCCCTGCGGGAGATATTCTCTTTGCCAAAATCGCCTTATTAGCCGCAGTTAACTTACAATTCAGTACCCTATCCTAAAGCTTGCTGTTAGGAGGAAATCTGCAGCTTGCAGTGAAAGCGCTTCCAGAGGGGAGTCTAATGAGGGCAAACATTTGATGGTAGCAGCTTCCCTGCGGGAGATACCCTCTTTGCCAAAATCGCATTATTAGGCGAAAGTAAGTTACAATTCAGTACCCTATCCTAAAGCTTGCTGTTAGGTGGGAATCTGCTGCTTGCAGTGAAAGCGCTTCCAGAGGGGAGTCTAATGAGGGCAAACATTTTATGGTAGCAGCTTCCCTGCGGGAGATATTCTCTTTGACAAAATCGCCTTATTAGACGCAGTTATGTTACAATTCAGTACCCTATCCTAAAGCTTGCTGTTAGGAGGGAATCTGCAGCTTGCAGTGAAAGCGCTTCCAGAGGGGAGTCTAACGAGGGCAAACATTTGATGGTAGCAGCTTCCCTGCGGGAGATACTCTCTTTGCCAAAATCGCCTTATTAGCCGCAGTTAAGTTACAATTCAGTACTCTATCCTAAATCTTGCTGTTAGGAGAGAATCTGCAGCTTGCAGTGAAAGCGCTTCCAGAGGGGAGTCTAATGAGGGCAAACATTTGATGGTAGCAGCTTCCCTGCGGGAGATACTCTCTTTCCCCAAATCGCATTATTAGGCGAAAGTAAGTTACAATTCAGTACCCTATCCTAAAGCTTGCTGTTAGGAGGGAATCTGCAGCTTGCAGTGAAAGCGCTTCCAGAGGGGAGTCTAATGAGGGCAAATATTTGATGGTAGCAGCTTCCCTGCGGGTGATACTCTCTTTGCCACAATCGCATTATTACCTGCAGTTAAGTTACAATTCAGTATCCTATCCTAAAGCTTGCTGTTAGGATGGAATCTGCAGCTTGCAGTGAAAGCGCTTCCAGAGGGGAGTCTAATTAGGGCAAACATTTGATGGTAGCAGCTTCCCTGCGGGAGATATTCTCTTTGCCAAAATCGCCTTATTAGGCGAAAGTAAGATACAATTCAGTACCCTATCCTAAAGCTTGCTGTTAGGAGGGAATCTGCAGCTTGCAGTGAAAGCGCTTCCAGAGGGGAGTCTAATGAGGGCAAACATTTGATGGTAGCAGCTTCCCTGCGGGAGATACTCTCTTTGCCAAAATCGCCTTATTAGCCGCAGTTAAGTTACAATTCAGTACCCTATCCTAAAGCTTGCTGTTAGGAGGGAATCTGCAGCTTGCAGTGAAAGCGCTTCCAGAGGGGAGTCTAACTAGGGCAAACATTTGATGGTAACAGCTTCCCTGCGGGAGATACTCTCTTTGCCAAAATCGCCTTATTAGCCGCAGTTAAGTTACAATTCAGTACCCTATCCTAAAGCTTGCTGTTAGGAGGGAATCTGCAGCTTGCAGTGAAAGTGCTTCCAGAGGGGAGTCTAATGAGGGCAAATATTTGATGGTAGGAGCTTCCCTGCGGGAGATACTCTCTTTGCCAAAATCGCCTTATGAGCCGCAGTTAACTTACAATTCAGTACCCTATCCTAAAGCTTGCTGTTAGGAGGGAATCTGCAGCTTGCAGTGAAAGTGTTTCCAGAGGGGAGTCTAACGAGGGCAAACATTTGATGGTAGCAGCTTCCCTGCGGGAGATACTCTCTTTGCCAAAGTCGCGTTATTAGCCGCAGTTAAGTTACAATTCAGTACCCTATCCTAAAGCTTGCTGTTAGGAGGGAATCTGCAGCTTGCAGTGAAAGCGCTTCCAGAGGGGAGTCTAATGAGGGCAAACATTTGATGGTAGCAGCTTCCCTGCGGGAGATACTCTCTTTGCCAAAATCGCTTTATTAGGCGAAAGTAAGTTACAATTCAGTACCCTATCCTAAAGCTTGCTGTTAGGAGGGAATCTGCAGCTTGCAGTGAAAGCGCTTCCAGAGGGGAGTCTAATGAGGGCAAACATTTGATGGTAGCAGCTTCCCTGCCGGAGATACTCTCTTTGCCAAAATCACATTATTAGGTGAAAGTAAGTTACAATTCAGTACCCTATCCTAAAGCTTGCTGTTAGGTGGGAATCTGCCGCTTGCAGTGAAAGCGCTTCCAGAGGGGAGTCTAATGAGGGCAAACATTTCATGGTAGCAGCTTCCCTGCGGGAGATATTCTCTTTGAAAAATCGCCTTATTAGACGCAGTTAAGTTACAATTCATTACACTATCCTAAAGCTTGCTGTTAGGAGGGAATCTGCAGCTTGCAGTGAAAGCGCTTCCAGAGGGGAGTCTAATGAGGGCAAACATTTGATGGTAGCAGCTTCCCTGCGGGAGATACTCTCTTTCACAAAATCGCATTATTAGGCGAAAGTTACAATTCAGTACCCTATCCTAAAGCTTGCTGTTAGGAGGGAATCTGCAGCTTGCAGTGAAAGCGCTTCCAGAGGGGAGTCTAATGAGGGCAAACATTTGGTGGCAGCAGCTTCCCTGCGAGTTATAGTCTCTTTGCCAAAATCGCATTCTTAGGCGAAAGTAAGTTACAATTCAGTACCCTATCCTAAAGCTTGCTGTTAGGAGGGAATCTGCAGCTTGCAGTGAAAGCGCTTCAATGGGGAGTGTAATGAGGTCAAACATTTTATGGTAGCAGCTTCCCTGCGGGAGATACTCTCTTTGCCAAAATCGCATTATTAGGCGAAAGTAAGATTCAATTCAGTACCCTATCCTAAAGCTTGCTGTTAGGAGGGAATCTGCAGCTTGCAGTGAAAGCGCTTCCAGAGGGGAGTCTAATGAGGGCAAACATTTGATGGTAGCAGCTTCCCTGCGGGAGATACTCTCTTTCCCAAAATCGCCTTATTATCCGCAGTTAAGTTACAATTCAGTACCCTATCCTAAAGCTTGCTGTTAGGAGGGAATCTGCAGCTTGCAGTGAAAGCGCTTCCAGAGGGGAGTCTAATGAGGGCAAACATTTGATGGTAGCAGCTTCCCTGCGGGAGATACTCTCTTTGCCAAAATCGCATTATTAGGCGCAAGTAAGTTACAATTCAGTACACTGTCCTACAGCTTGCTGTTAGGAGGGAATCTGCACCTTGCAGTGAAAGCGCTTCCAGAGGGGAGTCTAAGGAGGGCAAACATTTGATGGTAGCAGCTTCCCTGCGGGAGATACTCTCTTTCCCAAAATCGAATTATTAGGCGAAAGTAAGATACAATTCAGTACCCTATCCTAAAGCTTGCTGTTAGGAGGGAATCTGCAGCTTGCAGTGAAAGCACTTCCAGAGGGGAGTCTAACGAGGGCAAACATTTGATGGTAACAGCTTCCCTGCGGGAGATACTCTCTTTGCCAAAATCGCCTTATTAGCCGCAGTTAAGTTACAATTCAGTACTCTATCCTAAATCTTGCTGTTAGGAGAGAATCTGCAGCTTGCAGTGAAAGCGCTTCCAGAGGGGAGTCTAATGAGGGCAAACATTTGATGGTAGCAGCTTCCCTGCGGGAGATACTCTCTTTCCCCAAATCGCATTATTAGGCGAAAGTAAGTTACAATTCAGTACCCTATCCTAAAGCTTGCTGTTAGGAGGGAATCTGCAGCTTGCAGTGAAAGCGCTTCCAGAGGGGAGTCTAATGAGGGCAAATATTTGATGGTAGCAGCTTCCCTGCGGGTGATACTCTCTTTGCCACAATCGCATTATTACCTGCAGTTAAGTTACAATTCAGTATCCTATCCTAAAGCTTGCTGTTAGGATGGAATCTGCAGCTTGCAGTGAAAGCGCTTCCAGAGGGGAGTCTAATTAGGGCAAACATTTGATGGTAGCAGCTTCCCTGCGGGAGATATTCTCTTTGCCAAAATCGCCTTATTAGGCGAAAGTAAGATACAATTCAGTACCCTATCCTAAAGCTTGCTGTTAGGAGGGAATCTGCAGCTTGCAGTGAAAGCGCTTCCAGAGGGGAGTCTAATGAGGGCAAACATTTGATGGTAGCAGCTTCCCTGCGGGAGATACTCTCTTTGCCAAAATCGCCTTATTAGCCGCAGTTAAGTTACAATTCAGTACCCTATCCTAAAGCTTGCTGTTAGGAGGGAATCTGCAGCTTGCAGTGAAAGCGCTTCCAGAGGGGAGTCTAACTAGGGCAAACATTTGATGGTAACAGCTTCCCTGCGGGAGATACTCTCTTTGCCAAAATCGCCTTATTAGCCGCAGTTAAGTTACAATTCAGTACCCTATCCTAAAGCTTGCTGTTAGGAGGGAATCTGCAGCTTGCAGTGAAAGTGCTTCCAGAGGGGAGTCTAATGAGGGCAAATATTTGATGGTAGGAGCTTCCCTGCGGGAGATACTCTCTTTGCCAAAATCGCCTTATGAGCCGCAGTTAACTTACAATTCAGTACCCTATCCTAAAGCTTGCTGTTAGGAGGGAATCTGCAGCTTGCAGTGAAAGCACTTCCAGAGGGGAGTCTAATGAGGGCAAACATTTGATGGTAGCAGCTTCCCTGCGGGAGATACTCTCTTTGCCAAAGTCGCGTTATTAGCCGCAGTTAAGTTACAATTCAGTACCCTATCCTAAAGCTTGCTGTTAGGAGGGAATCTGCAGCTTGCAGTGAAAGCGCTTCCAGAGGGGAATCTAATGAGGGCAAACATTTGGTGGCAGCAGCTTCCCTGCGAGTTATAGTCTCTTTGCCAAAATCGCATTCTTAGGCGAAAGTAAGTTACAATTCAGTATACTGTCCTACAGCTTGCTGTTAGGAGGGAATCTGCAGCTTGCAGTGAAAGCGCTTCCAGAGGGGAGTGTAATGAGGTCAAACATTTTATGGTAGCAGCTTCCCTGCGGGAGATACTCTCTTTGCCAAAATCGCATTATTAGGCGAAAGTAAGTTTCAATTCAGTACCCTATCCTAAAGCTTGCTGTTAGGAGGGAATCTGCAGCTTGCAGTGAAAGCGCTTCCAGAGGGGAGTCTAATGAGGGCAAACATTTGATGGTAGCAGCTTCCCTGCGGGAGATACTCTCTTTCCCAAAATCGCCTTATTATCCGCAGTTAAGTTACAATTCAGTACCCTATCCTAAAGCTTGCTGTTAGGAGGGAATCTGCAGCTTGCAGTGAAAGCGCTTCCAGAGGGGAGTCTAATGAGGGCAAACATTTGATGGTAGCAGCTTCCCTGCGGGAGATACTCTCTTTGCCAAAATCGCATTATTAGGCGCAAGTAAGTTACAATTCAGTACACTGTCCTACAGCTTGCTGTTAGGAGGGAATCTGCAGCTTGCAGTGAAAGCGCTTCCAGAGGGGAGTCTAAGGAGGGCAAACATTTGATGGTAGCAGCTTCCCTGCGGGAGATACTCTCTTTCCCAAAATCGAATTATTAGGCGAAAGTAAGATACAATTCAGTACCCTATCCTAAAGCTTGCTGTTAGGAGGGAATCTGCAGCTTGCAGTGAAAGCACTTCCAGAGGGGAGTCTAACGAGGGCAAACATTTGATGGTAACAGCTTCCCTGCGGGAGATACTCTCTTTGCCAAAATCGCCTTATTAGCCGCAGTTAAGTTACAATTCAGTACTCTATCCTAAATCTTGCTGTTAGGAGAGAATCTGCAGCTTGCAGTGAAAGCGCTTCCAGAGGGGAGTCTAATGAGGGCAAACATTTGATGGTAGCAGCTTCCCTGCGGGAGATACTCTCTTTCCCCAAATCGCATTATTAGGCGAAAGTAAGTTACAATTCAGTACCCTATCCTAAAGCTTGCTGTTAGGAGGGAATCTGCAGCTTGCAGTGAAAGCGCTTCCAGAGGGGAGTCTAATGAGGGCAAATATTTGATGGTAGCAGCTTCCCTGCGGGTGATACTCTCTTTGCCACAATCGCATTATTACCTGCAGTTAAGTTACAATTCAGTATCCTATCCTAAAGCTTGCTGTTAGGATGGAATCTGCAGCTTGCAGTGAAAGCGCTTCCAGAGGGGAGTCTAATTAGGGCAAACATTTGATGGTAGCAGCTTCCCTGCGGGAGATATTCTCTTTGCCAAAATCGCCTTATTAGGCGAAAGTAAGATACAATTCAGTACCCTATCCTAAAGCTTGCTGTTAGGAGGGAATCTGCAGCTTGCAGTGAAAGCGCTTCCAGAGGGGAGTCTAATGAGGGCAAACATTTGATGGTAGCAGCTTCCCTGCGGGAGATACTCTCTTTGCCAAAATCGCCTTATTAGCCGCAGTTAAGTTACAATTCAGTACCCTATCCTAAAGCTTGCTGTTAGGAGGGAATCTGCAGCTTGCAGTGAAAGCGCTTCCAGAGGGGAGTCTAACTAGGGCAAACATTTGATGGTAACAGCTTCCCTGCGGGAGATACTCTCTTTGCCAAAATCGCCTTATTAGCCGCAGTTAAGTTACAATTCAGTACCCTATCCTAAAGCTTGCTGTTAGGAGGGAATCTGCAGCTTGCAGTGAAAGTGCTTCCAGAGGGGAGTCTAATGAGGGCAAATATTTGATGGTAGGAGCTTCCCTGCGGGAGATACTCTCTTTGCCAAAATCGCCTTATTAGCCGCAGTTAACTTACAATTCAGTACCCTATCCTAAAGCTTGCTGTTAGGAGGGAATCTGCAGCTTGCAGTGAAAGCACTTCCAGAGGGGAGTCTAATGAGGGCAAACATTTGATGGTAGCAGCTTCCCTGCGGGAGATACTCTCTTTGCCAAAGTCGCGTTATTAGCCGCAGTTAAGTTACAATTCAGTACCCTATCCTAAAGCTTGCTGTTAGGAGGGAATCTGCAGCTTGCAGTGAAAGCGCTTCCAGAGGGGAGTCTAATGAGGGCAAACATTTGGTGGCAGCAGC
The DNA here is from genome assembly GCF_032191515.1 of Phaenicophaeus curvirostris. Taxonomy (NCBI): domain Eukaryota; kingdom Metazoa; phylum Chordata; class Aves; order Cuculiformes; family Cuculidae; genus Phaenicophaeus; species Phaenicophaeus curvirostris. The sequence continues at coordinate 441,596 of NW_027206710.1, forward strand.
TTCCCTGCGAGTTATAGTCTCTTTGCCAAAATCGCATTCTTAGGCGAAAGTAAGTTACAATTCAGTATACTGTCCTACAGCTTGCTGTTAGGAGGGAATCTGCAGCTTGCAGTGAAAGCGCTTCCAGAGGGGAGTGTAATGAGGTCAAACATTTTATGGTAGCAGCTTCCCTGCGGGAGATACTCTCTTTGCCAAAATCGCATTATTAGGCGAAAGTAAGTTACAATTCAGTACCCTATCCTAAAGCTTGCTGTTAGGAGGGAATCTGCAGCTTGCAGTGAAAGCGCTTCCAGAGGGGAGTCTAATGAGGGCAAACATTTGATGGTAGCAGCTTCCCTGCGGGAGATACTCTCTTTCCCAAAATCGCCTTATTATCCGCAGTTAAGTTACAATTCAGTACCCTATCCTAAAGCTTGCTGTTAGGAGGGAATCTGCAGCTTGCAGTGAAAGCGCTTCCAGAGGGGAGTCTAATGAGGGCAAACATTTGATGGTAGCAGCTTCCCTGCGGGAGATACTCTCTTTGCCAAAATCGCATTATTAGGCGCAAGTAAGTTACAATTCAGTACCCTATCCTAAAGCTTGCTGTTAGGAGGGAATCTGCAGCTTGCAGTGAAAGCGCTTCCAGAGGGGAGTCTAAGGAGGGCAAACATTTGATGGTAGCAGCTTCCCTGCGGGAGATACTCTCTTTCCCAAAATCGAATTATTAGGCGAAAGTAAGATACAATTCAGTACCCTATCCTAAAGCTTGCTGTTAGGAGGGAATCTGCAGCTTGCAGTGAAAGCACTTCCAGAGGGGAGTCTAACGAGGGCAAACATTTGATGGTAGCAGCTTCCCTGCGGGAGATACTCTCTTTGCCATAATCGCATTTTTAGGCGAAAGTAAGTTACAATTCAGTACCCTATCCTAAAGCTTGCTGTTAGGAGGGAATCTGCAGCTTGCAGTGAAAGCGCTTCCAGAGGGGAGTCTAATGAGGGCAAACATTTGATGGTAGCAGCTTCCCTGCGGGAGATACTCTCTTTGCCAAAATCGCATTATCAGGCGAAAGTAAGTTACAATTCAGTACCTTATCCTAAAGCTTGCTGTTAGGAGGGAATCTGCAGCTTGCAGTGAAAGCGCTTCCAGAGGGGAGTCTAATGAGGGCAAACATTTGATGGTAGCACCTTCCCTGCGGGAGATACTCTCTTTGCCCAAATCGCCTTATTAGCCGCAGTTAAGTTACAATTCAGTACCCTATCCTAAAGCTTGCTGTTAGGAGGGAATCTGCAGCTTGCAGTGAAAGCGCTTCCAGAGGGGAGTCTAATGAGGGCAAACATTTGATGGTAGCAGCTTCCCTGCGGTAGATACTCTCTTTGCCAATATTGCCTTATGAGCCGCAGTTAAGTTACAATTCAGTACCCTACCCTAAAGCTTGCTGTTAGGAGGGAATCTGCAGCTTGCAGTGAAAGCGCTTCCAGAGGGGAGTCTAACGAGGGCAAACATTTGATGGTAGCAGATTCCCTGCGGGAGATAGTCTCTTAGCCAAAATCGCATTATTAGGTGAAAGTAAGTTACAATTCAGTACCCTATCCTAAAGCTTGCTGTTAGGAGGGAATCTGCAGCTTGCAGTGAAAGCGCTTCCAGAGGGGAGTCTAACGAGGGCAAACATTTGATGGTAGCAACTTCCCTGCGGGAGATACTCTCTTTGCCAAAATCGCATTATTAGGCGAAAGTAAGTTACAATTCAGTACCCTATCCTAAAGGTTGCTGTTAGGAGGGAATCTGCAGCTTGCAGTGAAAGCGCTTCCAGAGGGGAGTCTAATGAGGGCAAACATTTGATGGTAGCAGCTTCCCTGCGGGTGATATTCTCTTTGCCAAAATCGCCTTATTAGCTGCAGTTATGTTAGAATTCAGTATCCTATCCTAAAAATTTCTGTTAGGAGGGAATCTGCAGCTTGCAGTGAAAGCGCTTCCAGAGGGGAGTCTAATGAGGGCAAACATTTGATGGTAGCAGCTTCCCTGCGGGAGATACTCTCTTTCCCAAAATCGCATTATTAGGCGAAAGTAAGATACAATTCAGTACCCTATCCTAAAGCTTGCTGTTAGGAGGGAATCTGCAGCTTGCAGTGAAAGCACTTCCATAGGGGAGTCTAACGAGGGCAAACATTTGATGGTAGCAGTTTCCCTGCGGGAGATACTCTCTTTGCCAAAATCGCATTATTAGGCGAAAATAAGTTACAATTCAGTACCCTATCCTAAAGCTTGCTGTTAGGAGGGAATCTGCAGCTTGCAGTGAAAGCGCTTCCAGAGGGGAGTCTAATGAGGGCAAACATTTGATGGTAGCAGCTTCCCTGCGGGAGATACTCTCTTTGCCAAAATCGCCTTATTAGCCGCAGTTAAGTTACAATCCAGTACCCTATCCTAAAGCTTGCTGTTAGGAGGGAATCTGCAGCTTGCAGTGAAAGCGCTTCCAGAGGGGAGTCTAATGAGGGCAAACATTTGATGGTAGCAGCTTCCCTGCGGGAGATATTCTCTTTGCCAAAATAGCATTACTAGGCGAAAGTAAGTTACAATTCAGTACCCTATCCTAAAGCTTGCTGTTAGGAGGGAATCTGCAGCTTGCAGTGAAAGCGCTTCCAGAGGGGAGTCTAATGAGGGCAAACATTTGATGGTAGCAGCTTCCCTGCGGGAGATAGTCTCTTTGCCAAAATCGCGTTATTAGCCGCAGTTAAGTTACAATTCAGTACCCTATGCTAAAGCTTGCTGTTAGGAGGGAATCTGCAGCTTGCAGTGAAAGCGCTTCCAGAGGGGAGTCTAACGAGGGCAAACATTTGATGGTAGCAGCTTCCCTGCGGGAGATACTCTCTTTGCCAAAATCGCCTTATTAACCGCAGTTAAGTTACAATTCAGTACACTGTCCTAAAGCTTGCTGTTAGGAGGGAATCTGCAGCTTGCAGTGAAAGCGCTACCAGAGGGGAGTCTAATGAGGGCAAACGTTTGATGGTAGCAGCTTCCCTGCGGGAGATACTCTCTTTGCCAAAATCGCATTAATAAGCGAAAGTAAGTTACAATTCAGTACACTATCCTAAAGCTTGCTGTTAGGAGGGAATCTACAGCTTGCAGTGAAAGCGCTTCCAGAGGGGAGTCTAATGAGGGCAAACATTTTAGGGTAGCAGCTTCCCTGCGGGAGATACTCTCTTTCCCAAAATCGCCTTATTCGCCGCAGTTAAGATACAATTCAGTACCCTATCCTAAATCTTGCTGTTAGGAAGGAATCTGCAGCTTGCAGTGAAAGCACTTCCAGAGGGGAGTCTAATGAGGGCAAATATTTGATGGTAGCAGCTTCCCTGCGGGAGATACTCTCTTTGCCAAAATCGCATTATTAGGCGAAAGTAAGTTACAATTCAGTACCCAATCCTAAAGCTTGCTGTTAGGAGGGAATCTGCAGCTTGCAGTGAAAGCGCTTCCAGAGGGGAGTCTAATGAGTGCAAACATTTGATGGTAGCAGCTTCCCTGCGGGAGATACTCTCTTTGCCAAAATCGCATTATTCGCCGCAGTTAAGTTACAATTCAGTACCCTATCCTAAAGCTTGCTGTTAGGAGGGAATCTGCAGCTTGCAGTGAAAGCGCTTCCAGAGGGGAGTCTAATGAGGGCAAACATTTGATGGTAGCAGCTTCCCTGCGGGAGATATTCTCTTTGCCAAAATCGCCTTATGAGCCGCAGTTAACATACAATTCAGTACCCTATCCTAAAGCTTGCTGTTAGGAGGGAATCTGCAGCTTGCAGTGAAAGCGCTTCCAGAGGGGAGTCTAATGAGGGCAAACATTTGATGGTAGCAGCTTCCCTGCGGGAGATAGTCTCTTTGCCAAAATCGCATTTTTAGGCGAAAGTAAGATACAATTCAGTACCCTATCCTAAAGCTTGCTGTTAGGAGGGAATCTGCAGCTTGCAGTGAAAGCGCTTCCAGAGGGGAGTCTAATGAGGGCAAACATTTGATGGTAGCAGCTTCCCTGCGGGAGATACTCTCTTTGCCAATATCGCGTTATTAGCCGCAGTTAAGTTACAATTCAGTACCCTATCCTAAAGCTTGCTGTTAGGAGGGAATCTGCAGCTTGCAGTGAAAGCGCTTCCAGAGGGGAGTCTAATGAGGGCAAACATTTGATGGTAGCAGCTTCCCTGCGGGAGATACTCTCTTTGCCAAAATCGCCTTATTAGCCGCAGTTAAGTTACAATTCAGTACCCTATCCTAAAGCTTGCTGTTAGGAGGGAATCTGCAGCTTGCAGTGAAAGCGCTTCCAGAGGGGAGTCTAATGAGGGCAAACATTTGATGGTAGCAGCTTCCCTGCGGGAGATACTCTCTTTGTCAAAATCGCTTTATTAGGCGAAAGTAAGTTACAATTCAGTACTCTATCCTAAAGCTTGCTGTTAGGAGGGAATCTGCAGCTTGCAGTGAAAGCGCTTCCAGAGGGGAGTCTAATGAGGGCAAACATTTGATGGTAGCAGCTTCCCTGCGGGAGATAGTCTCTTTGACAAAATCGCATTATTAGGCGAAAGTAAGTTACAATTCATTACCCTATCCTAAAGCTTGCTGTTAGGAGGGAATCTGCAGCTTGCAGTGAAAGCGCTTCCAGAGGGGAGTCTAATGAGGGCAAACATTTGATGGTAGCAGCTTCCCTGCGGGAGATAGTCTCTTTGCCAAAATCGCCTTATTAGCCGCAGTTAAGTTACAATTCAGTACCCTATCCTAAAGCTTGCTGTTAGGAGGGAATCTGCAGCTTGCAGTGAAAGCGCTTCCAGAGGGGAGTCTAAGTAGGGCAAACATTTGATGGTAGCAACTTCCCTGCGGGAGATACTCTCTTTTCCAAAATCGCATTATTAGGCGAAAGTAAGTTACAATTCAGTACCCTATCCTAAAGCTTGCTGTTAGGAGGGAATCTGCAGCTTGCAGTGAAAGCGCTTCCAGAGGGGAGTCTAACGAGGGCAAACATTTGATGGTAGCAGCTTCCCTGTGGGAGATACTCTCTTTGCCAAAATCGCATTACTAGGCGAAAGTAAGTTACAATTCAGTACCCTATCCTAAAGCTTGCTGTTAGGAGGGAATCTGCAGCTTGCAGTGAAAGCGCTTCCAGAGGGGAGTCTAATGAGGGCAAACATTTGATGGTAGCAGCTTCCCTGCGGGAGATACTCTCTTTGCCAAAATCGCATTATTGGGCGAAAGTAAGTTACAATTCAGTACCCTGTCCTAAAGCTTGCTGTTAGGAAGGAATCTGCAGCTTGCAGTAAAAGAGCTTCCAGAGGGGAGTCTAATGAGGGCAAACATTTGATGGTAGCAGCTTCCCTGCGGGAGATATTCTCTTTGCCAAAATCGCCTTGTTAGGCGAAAGTAAGTTACAATTCAGTACCCTATCCTAAAGCTTGCTGTTAGGAGGGAATCTGCAGCTTGCAGTGAAAGCGCTTCCAGAGGGGAGTCTAATGAGGGCAAACATTAGATGGTAGCAGCTTCCCTGCGGGAGATAGTCTCTTTGCCAAAATCGCCTTATTAGCCGCAGTTAAGATACAATTCAGTACCCTATCCTAAAGCTTGCTGTTAGGAGGGAATCTGCAGCTTGCAGTGAAAGCGCTTCCAGAGGGGAGTCTAATGAGGGCAAATATTTGATGGTAGCAGCTTCCCTGCGGGAGATACTCTCTTTGCCAAAATCGCATTATGAGCCGCATTTAAGTTACAATTCAGTACACTATCCTAAAGCTTGCTGTTAGGAGGGAATCTGCAGCTTGCAGTGAAAGCGCTTCCTGAGGGGAGTCTAATTAGGGTAAAGATTTGATGGTAGCAGCTTCCCTGCGGGAGATACTCTCTTTGCCAAAATCGCATTATTAGGCGAAAGTAAGATACAATTCAGTACCCTATCCTAAAGCTTGCTGTTAGGAGGGAATCTGCAGCTTGCAGTGAAAGCGCTTCCAGAGGGGAGTCTAATTAGGGTAAAGATTTGATGGTAGCAGCTTCCCTGCGGGAGATACTCTCTTTGCCAAAATCGCGTTATTAGCCGCAGTTAAGTTACAATTCAGTACCCTGTCCTAAAGCTTGCTGTTAGGAGGGAATCTGCAGCTTGCAGTGAAAGCGCTTCCAGAGGGGAGTCTAATGAGGGCAAACATTTGATGGTAGCAGCTTCCCTGCGGGAGATATTCTCTTTGCCAAAATCGCCTTATTAGCCGCAGTTAACTTACAATTCAGTACCCTATCCTAAAGCTTGCTGTTAGGAGGGAATCTGCAGCTTGCAGTGAAAGCGCTTCCAGAGGGGAGTCTAATGAGGGCAAACATTTGATGGTAGCAGCTTCCCTGCGGGAGATACTCTCTTTGCCAAAATCGCCGTATTCGCCGCAGTTAAGTTACAATTCAGTAACCTATCCTAAAGCTTGCTGTTAGGAGGGAATCTGCAGCTTGCAGTGAAAGCGCTTCCAGAGGGGAGTCTAATGAGGGCAAAGATTTGATGGTAGCAGCTTCCCTGCGGGAGATATTCTCTTTGCCAAAATCGCCTTATTAGCCGCAGTTAAGATACAATTCAGTACACTGTCCTACAGCTTGCTGTTAGGAGGGAATCTGCAGCTTGCAGTGAAAGCGCTTCCAGAGGGGAGTCTAATAAGGGCAAACATTTGATGGTAACAGCTTCCCTGCGGGAGATATTGTCTTTGCTAAAATCGCCTTTTTAGCCTCAGTTAAGTTACAATTCAGTACACTATCCTAAAGCTTGCTGTTAGGAGGGAATCTGCAGCTTGCAGTGAAAGCGCTTCCAGAGGGGAGTCTAATGAGGGCAAACATTTGATGGTAGCAGCTTCCCTGCGGGAGATACTCTCTTTGCCAAAATCGCATTACTAGGCGAAAGTAAGTTACAATTCAGTACCCTATCCTAAAGCTTGCTGTTAGGAGGGAATCTACAGCTTGCAGTGAAAGCACTTCCAGAGGGGAGTCTAATGAGGGCAAACATTTGATGGTAGCAGCTTCCCTGCGGGAGATACTCTCTTTGCCAAATCGCCTTATTAGGCGAAAGTATGTTACAATTCAGTACCCTATCCTAAAGCTTGCTGTTAGGAGGGAATCTGCAGCTTGCAGTGAAAGCGCTTCCAGAGGGGAGTCTAATCAGGGCAAACATTTGATGGTAGCAGCTTCCCTGCGGGAGATACTCTCTTTGCCAAAATCGCATTATTAGGCGAAAGTAAGATACAATTCAGTACCCTATCCTAAAGCTTGCTGTTAGGAGGGAATCTGCAGCTTGCAGTGAAAGCGCTTCCAGAGGGGAGTCTAATGAGGGCAAACATTTGATGGTAGCAGCTTCCCTGCGGGAGATATTCTCTTTGCCAAATCGCCTTATTAGCCGCGGTTAAGTTACAATTCAGTACCCTATCCTAAAGCTTGCTGTTAGGAGGGAATCTGCAGCTTGCAGTCAAAGCGCTTCCAGAGGGGAGTCTAATGAGGGCAAACATTTGGTGGCAGCAGCTTCCCTGCGGGAGATACTCTCTTTGCCAAAATCGCATTATTAGGCGAAAGTAAGTTACAATTCAGTACCCTATCCTAAAGCTTGCTTTTAGGAGGGAATCTACAGCTTGCAGTGAAAGCGCTTCCAGAGGGGAGTCTAATGAGGGCAAACATTTGATGTTAGCAGCTTCCCTGCGGGAGATACTCTCTTTTCCAAAATCGCATTATTAGGCGAAAGTAAGTTACAATTCAGTACCCTATCCTAAAGCTTGCTGTTAGGAGGGAATCTACAGCTTGCAGTGAAAGCGCTTCCAGAGGGGAGTCTAATGAGGGCAAACATTTGATGGTAGCAGCTTCCCTGCGGGAGATAGTCTCTTTGCCAAAATCGCATTATTAGGCGAAAGTAAGTTACAATTCAGTACCCTATCCTAAAGCTTGCTGTTAGGAGGGAATCTGCAGCTTGCAGTGAAAGCGCTTCCAGAGGGGAGTCTAATGAGGGCAAGCATTTGATGGTAGCAGCTTCCCTGCGGGAGATATTCTCTTTGCCAAAATCGCCTTATTAGCCGCAGTTAAGTTACAATTCAGTACACTGTCCTACAGCTTGCTGTTAGTAGGGAATCTGCAGCTTGCAGTGAAAGGGCTTCCAGAGGGGAGTCTAATGAGGGCAAACATTTGATGGTAACAGCTTCCCTGCGGGAGATATTGTCTTTGCTAAAATCGCCTTTTTAGCCTCAGTTAAGTTACAATTCAGTACCCTACCCTAAAGCTTGCTGTTAGGAGGGAATCTGCAGCTTGCAGTGAAAGCGCTTCCAGAGGGGAGTCTAATGAGGGCAAACATTTGATGGTAGCAGCTTCCCTGCGGGAGATACTCTCTTTGCCAAAATCGCATTATTAGGCGAAAGTAAGTTACAATTCAGTACCCTATCCTAAAGCTTGCTGTTAGGAGGGAATCTGCAGCTTGCAGTGAAAGCGCTTCCAGAGGGGAGTCTAATGAGGGCAAACATTTGATGGTAGCAGCTTCCCTGCGGGAGATACTCTCTTTGCCAAAATCGCATTACTAGGCGAAAGTAAGTTACAATTCAGTACCCTTTCCTAAAGCTTGCTGTTAGGAGGGAATCTGCAGCTTGCAGTGAAAGCACTTCCAGAGGGGAGTCTAATGAGGGCAAACATTTGATGGTAGCAGCTTCCCTGCGGGAGATAGTCTCTTTGCCAAAATCGCATTATTAGGCGAAAGTAAGTTACAATTCAGTACCCTATCCTAAAGCTTGCTGTTAGGAGGGAATCTGCAGCTTGCAGTGAAAGCGCTTCCAGAGGGGAGTCTAATGAGGGCAAACATTTGATGTTAGCAGCTTCCCTGCGGGAGATACTCTCTTTGCCAAAATCGCATTATTAGGCGAAAGTAAGTTACAATTCAGTACCCTATCCTAAAGCTTGCTGTTAGGAGGGAATCTGCAGCTTGCAGTGAAAGCGCTTCCAGAGGGGAGTCTAATGAGGGCAAGCATTTGATGGTAGCAGCTTCCCTGCGGGAGATATTCTCTTTGCCAAAATCGCCTTATTAGCCGCATTGAAGTTACAATTCAGTACCCCTTCCTAAAGCTTGCTGTTAGGAGGGAATCTGCAGCTTGCAGTGAAAGCGCTTCCAGAGGGGAGTCTAATGAGGGCAAACATTTGATGGTAACAGCTTCCCTGCGGGAGACATTCTCTTTGCTAAAATCGCCTTATTAGCCTCAGTTAAGTTACAATTCAGTACCCTATCCTAAAGCTTGCTGTTAGGAGGGAATCTGCAGCTTGCAGTGAAAGCGCTTCCAGAGGGGAGTCTAATGAGGGCAAACATTTGATGGTAGCAGCTTCCCTGCGGGAGATACTCTCTTTGCCAAAATCGCATTATTAGGCGAAAGTAAGTTACAATTCAGTACCCTATCCTAAAGCTTGCTGTTAGGAGGGAATCTACAGCTTGCAGTGAAAGCGCTTCCAGCGGGGAGTCTAATGAGGGCAAACATTTGATGGTAGCAGCTTCCCTGCGGGAGATAGTCTCTTTGCCAAAATCGCATTATTAGGCGAAAGTAAGTTACAATTCAGTACCCTATCCTAAAGCTTGCTGTTAGGAGGGAATCTGCAGCTTGCAGTGAAAGCGCTTCCAGAGGGGAGTCTAATGAGGGCAAGCATTTGATGGTAGCAGCTTCCCTGCGGGAGATGTTCTCTTTGCCAAAATCGCCTTATTAGCCGCAGTTAAGTTACAATTCAGTACACTGTCCTACAGCTTGCTGTTAGGAGGGAATCTGCAGCTTGCAGTGAAAGCGCTTCCAGACGGGAGTCTAATGAGGGCAAACATTTGATGTTAGCAGCTTCCCTGTGGGTGATACTCTCTTTGCCAAAATCGCCTTATTAGCCGCAGTTAAGTTACAATTCAGTACCCTATCCTAAAGCTTGCTGTTAGGAGGGAATCTGCAGCTTGCAGTGAAAGCGCTTCCAGAGGGGAGTCTAATGAGGGCAAACATTTGATGGTAGCAGCTTCCCTGCGGGAGATACTCTCTTTGCCAACATCGCATTTTTAGGCGAAAGTAAGTTACAATTCAGTACCCTATCCTAAAGCTTGCTGTTAGGAGGGAATCTGCAGCTTGCAGTGAAAGCGCTTCCAGAGGGGAGTCTAATGAGGGCAAAGATTTGATGGTAGCAGCTTCCCTGCGGGAGATATTCTCTTTGCCATAATCGCATTATTAGGCGAAAGTAAGTTACAATTCAGTACCCTATCCTAAAGCTTGCTGTTAGGAGGGAATCTGCAGCTTGCAGTGAAAGCGCTTCCAGAGGGGAGTCTAATGAAGGCAAACATTTGATGGTAGCAGCTTCCCTGCGGGAGATACTCTCTTTGCCAAAATCGCCTTATTAGCAGCAGTTAAGTTACAATTCAGTACCCTATCCTAAAGTTTGCTGTTAGGAGGGAATCTGCAGCTTGCAGTGAAAGCGCTTCCAGAGGGGAGTCTAATGAGGGCAAATATTTGATGGTAGCAGCTTCCCTGCGGGAGATACTCTCTTTGCCAAAATCGCATTATGAGCCGCATTTAAGTTACAATTCAGTACACTATCCTAAAGCTTGCTGTTAGGAGGGAATCTGCAGCTTGCAGTGAAAGCGCTTCCTGAGGGGAGTCTAATTAGGGTAAAGATTTGATGGTAGCAGCTTCCCTGCGGGAGATACTCTCTTTGCCAAAATCGCATTATTAGGCGAAAGTAAGATACAATTCAGTACCCTATCCTAAAGCTTGCTGTTAGGAGGGAATCTGCAGCTTGCAGTGAAAGCGCTTCCAGAGGGGAGTCTAATTAGGGTAAAGATTTGATGGTAGCAGCTTCCCTGCGGGAGATACTCTCTTTGCCAAAATCGCGTTATTAGCCGCAGTTAAGTTACAATTCAGTACCCTGTCCTAAAGCTTGCTGTTAGGAGGGAATCTGCAGCTTGCAGTGAAAGCGCTTCCAGAGGGGAGTCTAATGAGGGCAAAGATTTGATGGTAGCAGCTTCCCTGCGGGAGATATTCTCTTTGCCAAAATCGCCTTATTAGCCGCAGTTAAGATACAATTCAGTACACTGTCCTACAGCTTGCTGTTAGGAGGGAATCTGCAGCTTGCAGTGAAAGCGCTTCCAGAGGGGAGTCTAATAAGGGCAAACATTTGATGGTAACAGCTTCCCTGCGGGAGATATTGTCTTTGCTAAAATCGCCTTTTTAGCCTCAGTTAAGTTACAATTCAGTACACTATCCTAAAGCTTGCTGTTAGGAGGGAATCTGCAGCTTGCAGTGAAAGCGCTTCCAGAGGGGAGTCTAATGAGGGCAAACATTTGATGGTAGCAGCTTCCCTGCGGGAGATACTCTCTTTGCCAAAATCGCATTACTAGGCGAAAGTAAGTTACAATTCAGTACCCTATCCTAAAGCTTGCTGTTAGGAGGGAATCTACAGCTTGCAGTGAAAGCACTTCCAGAGGGGAGTCTAATGAGGGCAAACATTTGATGGTAGCAGCTTCCCTGCGGGAGATACTCTCTTTGCCAAATCGCCTTATTAGGCGAAAGTAAGTTACAATTCAGTACCCTATCCTAAAGCTTGCTGTTAGGAGGGAATCTGCAGCTTGCAGTGAAAGCGCTTCCAGAGGGGAGTCTAATCAGGGCAAACATTTGATGGTAGCAGCTTCCCTGCGGGAGATACTCTCTTTGCCAAAATCGCATTATTAGGCGAAAGTAAGTTACAATTCAGTACCCTATCCTAAAGCTTGCTGTTAGGAGGGAATCTACAGTTTGCAGTGAAAGCGCTTCCAGAGGGGAGTCTAATGAGGGCAAACATTTGATGGTAGCAGCTTCCCTGCGGGAGGTAGTCTCTTTGCCAAAATCGCATTATTAGGCGAAAGTAAGATACAATTCAGTACCCTATCCTAAAGCTTGCTGTTAGGAGGGAATCTGCAGCTTGCAGTGAAAGCGCTTCCAGAGGGGAGTCTAATGAGGGCAAACATTTGATGGTAGCAGCTTCCCTGCGGGAGATATTCTCTTTGCCAAATCGCCTTATTAGCCGCGGTTAAGTTACAATTCAGTACCCTATCCTAAAGCTTGCTGTTAGGAGGGAATCTGCAGCTTGCAGTCAAAGCGCTTCCAGAGGGGAGTCTAATGAGGGCAAACATTTGGTGGCAGCAGCTTCCCTGCGGGAGATACTCTCTTTGCCAAAATCGCATTATTAGGCGAAAGTAAGTTACAATTCAGTACCCTATCCTAAAGCTTGCTTTTAGGAGGGAATCTACAGCTTGCAGTGAAAGCGCTTCCAGAGGGGAGTCTAATGAGGGCAAACATTTGATGTTAGCAGCTTCCCTGCGGGAGATACTCTCTTTTCCAAAATCGCATTATTAGGCGAAAGTAAGTTACAATTCAGTACCCTATCCTAAAGCTTGCTGTTAGGAGGGAATCTACAGCTTGCAGTGAAAGCGCTTCCAGAGGGGAGTCTAATGAGGGCAAACATTTGATGGTAGCAGCTTCCCTGCGGGAGATAGTCTCTTTGCCAAAATCGCATTATTAGGCGAAAGTAAGTTACAATTCAGTACCCTATCCTAAAGCTTGCTGTTAGGAGGGAATCTGCAGCTTGCAGTGAAAGCGCTTCCAGAGGGGAGTCTAATGAGGGCAAGCATTTGATGGTAGCAGCTTCCCTGCGGGAGATATTCTCTTTGCCAAAATCGCCTTATTAGCCGCAGTTAAGTTACAATTCAGTACACTGTCCTACAGCTTGCTGTTAGTAGGGAATCTGCAGCTTGCAGTGAAAGCGCTTCCAGAGGGGAGTCTAATGAGGGCAAACATTTGATGGTAACAGCTTCCCTGCGGGAGATATTGTCTTTGCTAAAATCGCCTTTTTAGCCTCAGTTAAGTTACAATTCAGTACCCTACCCTAAAGCTTGCTGTTAGGAGGGAATCTGCAGCTTGCAGTGAAAGCGCTTCCAGAGGGGAGTCTAATGAGGGCAAACATTTGATGGTAGCAGCTTCCCTGCGGGAGATACTCTCTTTGCCAAAATCGCATTATTAGGCGAAAGTAAGTTACAATTCAGTACCCTATCCTAAAGCTTGCTGTTAGGAGGGAATCTGCAGCTTGCAGTGAAAGCGCTTCCAGAGGGGAGTCTAATGAGGGCAAACATTTGATGGTAGCAGCTTCCCTGCGGGAGATACTCTCTTTGCCAAAATCGCATTACTAGGCGAAAGTAAGTTACAATTCAGTACCCTTTCCTAAAGCTTGCTGTTAGGAGGGAATCTGCAGCTTGCAGTGAAAGCACTTCCAGAGGGGAGTCTAATGAGGGCAAACATTTGATGGTAGCAGCTTCCCTGCGGGAGATAGTCTCTTTGCCAAAATCGCATTATTAGGCGAAAGTAAGTTACAATTCAGTACCCTATCCTAAAGCTTGCTGTTAGGAGGGAATCTGCAGCTTGCAGTGAAAGCGCTTCCAGAGGGGAGTCTAATGAGGGCAAACATTTGATGTTAGCAGCTTCCCTGCGGGAGATACTCTCTTTGCCAAAATCGCATTATTAGGCGAAAGTAAGTTACAATTCAGTACCCTATCCTAAAGCTTGCTGTTAGGAGGGAATCTGCAGCTTGCAGTGAAAGCGCTTCCAGAGGGGAGTCTAATGAGGGCAAGTATTTGATGGTAGCAGCTTCCCTGCGGGAGATATTCTCTTTGCCAAAATCGCCTTATTAGCCGCATTGAAGTTACAATTCAGTACCCCTTCCTAAAGCTTGCTGTTAGGAGGGAATCTGCAGCTTGCAGTGAAAGCGCTTCCAGAGGGGAGTCTAATGAGGGCAAACATTTGATGGTAACAGCTTCCCTGCGGGAGACATTCTCTTTGCTAAAATCGCCTTATTAGCCTCAGTTAAGTTACAATTCAGTACCCTATCCTAAAGCTTGCTGTTAGGAGGGAATCTGCAGCTTGCAGTGAAAGCGCTTCCAGAGGGGAGTCTAATGAGGGCAAACATTTGATGGTAGCAGCTTCCCTGCGGGAGATACTCTCTTTGCCAAAATCGCATTATTAGGCGAAAGTAAGTTACAATTCAGTACCCTATCCTAAAGCTTGCTGTTAGGAGGGAATCTACAGCTTGCAGTGAAAGCGCTTCCAGCGGGGAGTCTAATGAGGGCAAACATTTGATGGTAGCAGCTTCCCTGCGGGAGATAGTCTCTTTGCCAAAATCGCATTATTAGGCGAAAGTAAGTTACAATTCAGTACCCTATCCTAAAGCTTGCTGTTAGGAGGGAATCTGCAGCTTGCAGTGAAAGCGCTTCCAGAGGGGAGTCTAATGAGGGCAAGCATTTGATGGTAGCAGCTTCCCTGCGGGAGATGTTCTCTTTGCCAAAATCGCCTTATTAGCCGCAGTTAAGTTACAATTCAGTACACTGTCCTACAGCTTGCTGTTAGGAGGGAATCTGCAGCTTGCAGTGAAAGCGCTTCCAGACGGGAGTCTAATGAGGGCAAACATTTGATGTTAGCAGCTTCCCTGTGGGTGATACTCTCTTTGCCAAAATCGCCTTATTATCCGCATTTAAGTTACAATTCAGTACCCTATCCTAAAGCTTGCTGTTAGGAGGGAATCTGCAGCTTGCAGTGAAAGCGCTTCCAGAGGGGAGTCTAATGAGGGCAAACATTTGATGGTAGCAGCTTCCCTGCGGGAGATACTCTCTTTGCCAACATCGCATTTTTAGGCGAAAGTAAGTTACAATTCAGTACCCTATCCTAAAGCTTGCTGTTAGGAGGGAATCTGCAGCTTGCAGTGAAAGCGCTTCCAGAGGGGAGTCTAATGAGGGCAAAGATTTGATGGTAGCAGCTTCCCTGCGGGAGATATTCTCTTTGCCATAATCGCATTATTAGGCGAAAGTAAGTTACAATTCAGTACCCTATCCTAAAGCTTGCTGTTAGGAGGGAATCTGCAGCTTGCAGTGAAAGCGCTTCCAGAGGGGAGTCTAATGAGGGCAAACATTTGATGGTAGCAGCTTCCCTGCGGGAGATACTCTCTTTGCCAAAATCGCCTTATTAGCAGCAGTTAAGTTACAATTCAGTACCCTATCCTAAAGCTTGCTGTTAGGAGGGAATCTGCAGCTTGCAGTGAAAGCGCTTCCAGAGGGGAGTCTAATGAGGGCAAATATTTGATGGTAGCAGCTTCCCTGCGGGAGATACTCTCTTTGCCAAAATCGCATTATGAGCCGCATTTAAGTTACAATTCAGTACACTATCCTAAAGCTTGCTGTTAGGAGGGAATCTGCAGCTTGCAGTGAAAGCGCTTCCTGAGGGGAGTCTAATTAGGGTAAAGATTTGATGGTAGCAGCTTCCCTGCGGGAGATACTCTCTTTGCCAAAATCGCATTATTAGGCGAAAGTAAGATACAATTCAGTACCCTATCCTAAAGCTTGCTGTTAGGAGGGAATCTGCAGCTTGCAGTGAAAGCGCTTCCAGAGGGGAGTCTAATTAGGGTAAAGATTTGATGGTAGCAGCTTCCCTGCGGGAGATACTCTCTTTGCCAAAATCGCGTTATTAGCCGCAGTTAAGTTACAATTCAGTACCCTGTCCTAAAGCTTGCTGTTAGGAGGGAATCTGCAGCTTGCAGTGAAAGCGCTTCCAGAGGGGAGTCTAATGAGGGCAAACATTTGATGGTAGCAGCTTCCCTGCGGGAGATATTCTCTTTGCCAAAATCGCCTTATTAGCCGCAGTTAACTTACAATTCAGTACCCTATCCTAAAGCTTGCTGTTAGGAGGGAATCTGCAGCTTGCAGTGAAAGCGCTTCCAGAGGGGAGTCTAATGAGGGCAAACATTTGATGGTAGCAGCTTCCCTGCGGGAGATACTCTCTTTGCCAAAATCGCCGTATTCGCCGCAGTTAAGTTACAATTCAGTAACCTATCCTAAAGCTTGCTGTTAGGAGGGAATCTGCAGCTTGCAGTGAAAGCGCTTCCAGAGGGGAGTCTAATGAGGGCAAAGATTTGATGGTAGCAGCTTCCCTGCGGGAGATATTCTCTTTGCCAAAATCGCCTTATTAGCCGCAGTTAAGATACAATTCAGTACACTGTCCTACAGCTTGCTGTTAGGAGGGAATCTGCAGCTTGCAGTGAAAGCGCTTCCAGAGGGGAGTCTAATAAGGGCAAACATTTGATGGTAACAGCTTCCCTGCGGGAGATATTGTCTTTGCTAAAATCGCCTTTTTAGCCTCAGTTAAGTTACAATTCAGTACCCTATCCTAAAGCTTGCTGTTAGGAGGGAATCTGCAGCTTGCAGTGAAAGCGCTTCCAGAGGGGAGTCTAATGAGGGCAAACATTTGATGGTAGCAGCTTCCCTGCGGGAGATACTCTCTTTGCCAAAATCGCATTACTAGGCGAAAGTAAGTTACAATTCAGTACCCTATCCTAAAGCTTGCTGTTAGGAGGGAATCTACAGCTTGCAGTGAAAGCACTTCCAGAGGGGAGTCTAATGAGGGCAAACATTTGATGGTAGCAGCTTCCCTGCGGGAGATACTCTCTTTGCCAAATCGCCTTATTAGGCGAAAGTAAGTTACAATTCAGTACCCTATCCTAAAGCTTGCTGTTAGGAGGGAATCTGCAGCTTGCAGTGAAAGCGCTTCCAGAGGGGAGTCTAATCAGGGCAAACATTTGATGGTAGCAGCTTCCCTGCGGGAGATACTCTCTTTGCCAAAATCGCATTATTAGGCGAAAGTAAGTTACAATTCAGTACCCTATCCTAAAGCTTGCTGTTAGGAGGGAATCTACAGTTTGCAGTGAAAGCGCTTCCAGAGGGGAGTCTAATGAGGGCAAACATTTGATGGTAGCAGCTTCCCTGCGGGAGGTAGTCTCTTTGCCAAAATCGCATTATTAGGCGAAAGTAAGATACAATTCAGTACCCTATCCTAAAGCTTGCTGTTAGGAGGGAATCTGCAGCTTGCAGTGAAAGCGCTTCCAGAGGGGAGTCTAATGAGGGCAAACATTTGATGGTAGCAGCTTCCCTGCGGGAGATATTCTCTTTGCCAAATCGCCTTATTAGCCGCGGTTAAGTTACAATTCAGTACCCTATCCTAAAGCTTGCTGTTAGGAGGGAATCTGCAGCTTGCAGTCAAAGCGCTTCCAGAGGGGAGTCTAATGAGGGCAAACATTTGGTGGCAGCAGCTTCCCTGCGGGAGATACTCTCTTTGCCAAAATCGCATTATTAGGCGAAAGTAAGTTACAATTCAGTACCCTATCCTAAAGCTTGCTTTTAGGAGGGAATCTACAGCTTGCAGTGAAAGCGCTTCCAGAGGGGAGTCTAATGAGGGCAAACATTTGATGTTAGCAGCTTCCCTGCGGGAGATACTCTCTTTTCCAAAATCGCATTATTAGGCGAAAGTAAGTTACAATTCAGTACCCTATCCTAAAGCTTGCTGTTAGGAGGGAATCTACAGCTTGCAGTGAAAGCGCTTCCAGAGGGGAGTCTAATGAGGGCAAACATTTGATGGTAGCAGCTTCCCTGCGGGAGATAGTCTCTTTGCCAAAATCGCATTATTAGGCGAAAGTAAGTTACAATTCAGTACCCTATCCTAAAGCTTGCTGTTAGGAGGGAATCTGCAGCTTGCAGTGAAAGCGCTTCCAGAGGGGAGTCTAATGAGGGCAAGCATTTGATGGTAGCAGCTTCCCTGCGGGAGATATTCTCTTTGCCAAAATCGCCTTATTAGCCGCAGTTAAGTTACAATTCAGTACACTGTCCTACAGCTTGCTGTTAGTAGGGAATCTGCAGCTTGCAGTGAAAGCGCTTCCAGAGGGGAGTCTAATGAGGGCAAACATTTGATGGTAACAGCTTCCCTGCGGGAGATATTGTCTTTGCTAAAATCGCCTTTTTAGCCTCAGTTAAGTTACAATTCAGTACACTACCCTAAAGCTTGCTGTTAGGAGGGAATCTGCAGCTTGCAGTGAAAGCGCTTCCAGAGGGGAGTCTAATGAGGGCAAACATTTGATGGTAGCAGCTTCCCTGCGGGAGATACTCTCTTTGCCAAAATCGCATTATTAGGCGAAAGTAAGTTACAATTCAGTACCCTATCCTAAAGCTTGCTGTTAGGAGGGAATCTGCAGCTTGCAGTGAAAGCGCTTCCAGAGGGGAGTCTAATGAGGGCAAACATTTGATGGTAGCAGCTTCCCTGCGGGAGATACTCTCTTTGCCAAAATCGCATTACTAGGCGAAAGTAAGTTACAATTCAGTACCCTTTCCTAAAGCTTGCTGTTAGGAGGGAATCTGCAGCTTGCAGTGAAAGCACTTCCAGAGGGGAGTCTAATGAGGGCAAACATTTGATGGTAGCAGCTTCCCTGCGGGAGATAGTCTCTTTGCCAAAATCGCATTATTAGGCGAAAGTAAGTTACAATTCAGTACCCTATCCTAAAGCTTGCTGTTAGGAGGGAATCTGCAGCTTGCAGTGAAAGCGCTTCCAGAGGGGAGTCTAATGAGGGCAAACATTTGATGTTAGCAGCTTCCCTGCGGGAGATACTCTCTTTGCCAAAATCGCATTATTAGGCGAAAGTAAGTTACAATTCAGTACCCTATCCTAAAGCTTGCTGTTAGGAGGGAATCTGCAGCTTGCAGTGAAAGCGCTTCCAGAGGGGAGTCTAATGAGGGCAAGCATTTGATGGTAGCAGCTTCCCTGCGGGAGATATTCTCTTTGCCAAAATCGCCTTATTAGCCGCAGTTAAGTTACAATTCAGTACCCCTTCCTAAAGCTTGCTGTTAGGAGGGAATCTGCAGCTTGCAGTGAAAGCGCTTCCAGAGGGGAGTCTAATGAGGGCAAACATTTGATGGTAACAGCTTCCCTGCGGGAGACATTCTCTTTGCTAAAATCGCCTTATTAGCCTCAGTTAAGTTACAATTCAGTACCCTATCCTAAAGCTTGCTGTTAGGAGGGAATCTGCAGCTTGCAGTGAAAGCGCTTCCAGAGGGGAGTCTAATGAGGGCAAACATTTGATGGTAGCAGCTTCCCTGCGGGAGATACTCTCTTTGCCAAAATCGCATTATTAGGCGAAAGTAAGTTACAATTCAGTACCCTATCCTAAAGCTTGCTGTTAGGAGGGAATCTACAGCTTGCAGTGAAAGCGCTTCCAGCGGGGAGTCTAATGAGGGCAAACATTTGATGGTAGCAGCTTCCCTGCGGGAGATAGTCTCTTTGCCAAAATCGCATTATTAGGCGAAAGTAAGTTACAATTCAGTACCCTATCCTAAAGCTTGCTGTTAGGAGGGAATCTGCAGCTTGCAGTGAAAGCGCTTCCAGAGGGGAGTCTAATGAGGGCAAGCATTTGATGGTAGCAGCTTCCCTGCGGGAGATGTTCTCTTTGCCAAAATCGCCTTATTAGCCGCAGTTAAGTTACAATTCAGTACACTGTCCTACAGCTTGCTGTTAGGAGGGAATCTGCAGCTTGCAGTGAAAGCGCTTCCAGACGGGAGTCTAATGAGGGCAAACATTTGATGTTAGCAGCTTCCCTGTGGGTGATACTCTCTTTGCCAAAATCGCCTTATTATCCGCATTTAAGTTACAATTCAGTACCCTATCCTAAAGCTTGCTGTTAGGAGGGAATCTGCAGCTTGCAGTGAAAGCGCTTCCAGAGGGGAGTCTAATGAGGGCAAACATTTGATGGTAGCAGCTTCCCTGCGGGAGATACTCTCTTTGCCAACATCGCATTTTTAGGCGAAAGTAAGTTACAATTCAGTACCCTATCCTAAAGCTTGCTGTTAGGAGGGAATCTGCAGCTTGCAGTGAAAGCGCTTCCAGAGGGGAGTCTAATGAGGGCAAAGATTTGATGGTAGCAGCTTCCCTGCGGGAGATATTCTCTTTGCCATAATCGCATTATTAGGCGAAAGTAAGTTACAATTCAGTACCCTATCCTAAAGCTTGCTGTTAGGAGGGAATCTGCAGCTTGCAGTGAAAGCGCTTCCAGAGGGGAGTCTAATGAGGGCAAACATTTGATGGTAGCAGCTTCCCTGCGGGAGATACTCTCTTTGCCAAAATCGCCTTATTAGCAGCAGTTAAGTTACAATTCAGTACCCTATCCTAAAGTTTGCTGTTAGGAGGGAATCTGCAGCTTGCAGTGAAAGCGCTTCCAGAGGGGAGTCTAATGAGGGCAAGCATTTGATGATAGCAGCTTCCCTGCGGGAGATACTCTCTTTTCCAAAATCGAATTATTAGGCGAAAGTAAGTTACAATTCAGTACACTGTCATAAAGCTTGCTGTTATGAGGGAATCTGCAGCTTGCAGTGAAAGCGCTTCCAGAGGGTAGTCTAATGAGGGCAAACATTTGATGGTAGCAGCTTCCCTGCGGGAGATACTCTCTTTGCCAAAATCGCATTATTAGGCGAAAGTAAGTTACAATTCAGTACCCTATCCTAAAGCTTGCTGTTAGGAGGGAATCTGCTGCTTGCAGTGAAAGCGCTTCCAGAGGGGAGTCTAACGAGGGCAAACATTTGATGGTAGCAGCTTCCCTGCGGGAGATAGTCTCTTTGCCAAAATCGCATTACTAGGCGAAAGTAAGTTACAATTCAGTACCCTATCCTAAAGCTTGCTGTTAGGAGGGAATCTACAGCTTGCAGTGAAAGCGCTTCCAGAGGGGAGTCTAATGAGGGCAAACATTTGATGGTAGCAGCTTCCCTGCGGGAGATATTTTCTTTGCCAAATTCTCCTTATTAGCCGCAGTTAAGTTACAATTCAGTACCCTATCCTAAAGCTTGCTGTTAGGAGGGAATCTACAGCTTGCAGTGAAAGCGCTTCCAGAGGGGAATCTAATGAGGGCAAACATTTGATGGTAGCAGCTTCCCTGTGGGAGATAATCTCTTTGCCAAAATCGCATTATTAGGCGAAAGTAAGATACAATTCAGTACCCTATCCTAAAGCTTGCTGTTAGGAGGGAATCTTCAGCTTGCAGTGAAAGCGCTTCCAGATGGGAGTCTAATGAGGGCAAATATTTGATGGTAGCAGCTTCCCTGCGGGAGATACTCTCTTTGCCAAAATCGCATTTTTAGGCGAAAGTAAGTTACAATTCAGTACCCTATCCTAAAGGTTGCTGTTAGGAGGGAATCTGCAGCTTGCAGTGAAAGCGCTTCCAGAGGGGAGTCTAATGAGGGCAAACATTTGATGTTAGCAGCTTCCCTGTGGGTGATACTCTCTTTGCCAAAATCGCCTTATTATCCGCATTTAAGTTACAATTCAGTACCCTATCCTAAAGCTTGCTGTTAGGAGGGAATCTGCAGCTTGCAGTGAAAGCGCTTCCAGAGGGGAGTCTAATGAGGGCAAACATTTGATGGTAACAGCTTCCCTGCGGGAGATATTCTCTTTGCTAAAATCGCCTTATTAGCCGCAGTTAAGATACAATTCAGTACCCTATCCTAAAGCTTGCTGTTAGGAGGGAATCTGCAGCTTGCAGTGAAAGCGCTTCCAGAGGGGAGTCTAACGAGGGCAAACATTTGATGGTAGCAGCTTCCCTGCGGGAGATAGTCTCTTTGCCAAAATCGCCTTATTAGGCGAAAGTAAGTTACAATTCAGTACCCTATCCTAAAGCTTGCTGTTAGGAGGGAATCTGCAGCTTGCAGTGAAAGCGCTTCCAGAGGGGAGTCTAATGAGGGCAAACATTTGATGGTAGCAGCTTCCCTGCGGGAGATACTCTCTTTGCCAATATCGCATTATTAGGCGAAAGTAAGATACAATTCAGTACCCTATCCTAAAGCTTGCTGTTAGGAGGGAATCTGCAGCTTGCAGTGAAAGCGCTTCCAGAGGGGAGTCTAATGAGGGCAAACATTTGATGGTAGCAGCTTCCCTGCGGGAGATACTCTCTTTGCCAAAATCGCGTTATTAGCCGCAGTTAAGTTACAATTCAGTACCCTATCCTAAAGCTTGCTGTTAGGAGGGAATCTGCAGCTTGCAGTGAAAGCGCTTCCAGAGGGGAGTCTAATGAGGGCAAACATTTGATGGTAGCAGCTTCCCTGCGGGATATATTCTCTTTGCCAAAATCGCATTATTAGGCGAAAGTAAGTTACAATTCAGTACCCTATCCTAAAGCTTGCTGTTAGGAGGGAATCTGCAGCTTGCAGTGAAAGCGCTTCCAGAGGGGAGTCTAATGAGGGCAAACATTTGATGGTAGCACCTTCCCTGCGGGAGATAGTCTCTTTGCCAAAATCGCATTATTAGGCGAAAGTAAGATACAATTCAGTACCGTATCCTAAAGCTTGCTGTTAGGAGGGAATCTGCAGCTTGCAGTGAAAGCGCTTCCAGAGGGGAGTCTAATGAGGGCAAACATTTGATGGTAGCAGCTTCCCTGCGGGAGATACTCTCTTTGCCAATATCGCATTATTAGGCGAAAGTAAGATACAATTCAGTACCCTATCCTAAAGCTTGCTGTTAGGAGGGAATCTGCAGCTTGCAGTGAAAGCGCTTCCAGAGGGGAGTCTAATGAGGGCAAACATTTGATGGTAGCAGCTTCCCTGCGGGAGATACTCTCTTTGCCAAAATCGCGTTATTAGCCGCAGTTAAGTTACAATTCAGTACCCTATCCTAAAGCTTGCTGTTAGGAGGGAATCTGCAGCTTGCAGTGAAAGCGCTTCCAGAGGGGAGTCTAATGAGGGCAAACATTTGATGGTAGCAGCTTCCCTGCGGGATATATTCTCTTTGCCAAAATCGCATTATTAGGCGAAAGTAAGTTACAATTCAGTACCCTATCCTAAAGCTTGCTGTTAGGAGGGAATCTGCAGCTTGCAGTGAAAGCGCTTCCAGAGGGGAGTCTAATGAGGGCAAACATTTGATGGTAGCAGCTTCCCTGCGGGAGATACTCTCTTTCCCCAAATCGCATAATTAGGCGAAAGTAAGTTACAATTCAGTACCCTATCCTAAAGCTTGCTGTTAGGAGGGAATCTGCAGCTTGCAGTGAAAGCGCTTCCAGAGGGGAGTCTAATGAGGGCAAACGTTTGATGGTAACAGCTTCCCTGCGGGAGATAGACTCTTTGCCAAAATCACATTATTAGGCGAAAGTAAGTTACAATTCAGTACCCTATCCTAAAGCTTGCTGTTAGGAGGGAATCTGCAGCTTGCAGTGAAAGCGCTTCCAGAGGGGAGTCTAATGAGGGCAAACATTTGGTGGCAGCAGCTTCCCTGCGAGTTATAGTCTCTTTGCCAAAATCGCATTATTAGGCGAAAGTAAGTTACAATTCAGTACCCTATTCTAAAGCTTGCTGTTAGGAGGGAATCTGCAGCTTGCAGTGAAAGCGCTTCCAGAGGGGAGTCTAATGAGGGCAAACATTTTATGGTAGTAGCTTCCCTGCGGGAGATATTCTCTTTGCCAAAATCGCCTTATTAGCCGCAGTTAACTTATAATTCAGTACCCTATCCTAAAGCTTGCTGTTAGGAGGGAATCTGCAGCTTGCAGTGAAAGCGCTTCCAGAGGGGAGTCTAATGAGGGCAAACATTTGATGGTAGCAGCTTCCCTGCGGGAGATAGTCTCTTTGCCAAAATCGCCTTATTATCCGCAGTTAAGTTACAATTCAGTACCCTATCCTAAAGCTTGCTGTTAGGAGGGAATCTGCAGCTTGCAGTGAAAGCGCTTCCAGAGGGGAGTCTAATGAGGGCAAACATTTGATGGTAGCAGCTTCCCTGCGGGAGATACTCTCTTTGCCAAAATCGCATTATTAGGCGAAAGTAAGATACAATTCAGTACCCTATCCTAAAGCTTGCTGTTAGGAAGGAATCTGCAGCTTGCAGTGAAAGCGCTTCCAGAGGGGAGTCTAATGAGGGCAAACATTTGATGGTAGCAGCTTCCCTGCGGGATATATTCTCTTTGCCAAAATCGCATTATTAGGCGTAAGTAAGTTACAATTCAGTACCCTATCCTAAAGCTTGCTGTTAGGAAGGAATCTGCAGCTTGCAGTGAAAGCGCTTCCAGAGGGGAGTCTAATGAGGGCAAACATTTGATGGTAGCAGCTTCCCTGCGGGAGATACTCTCTTTGCCAAAATCGCCTTATTAGCCGCAGTTAAGTTACAATTCAGTACCCTATCCTAAAGCTTGCTGTTAGGAGGGAATCTGCAGCTTGCAGTGAAAGCGCTTCCAGAGGGGAGTCTAATGAGGGCAAACATTTGATGGTAGCAGCTTCCCTGCGGGAGATAGTCTCTTTGCCAAAATCGCATTATTAGGCGAAAGTAAGTTACAATTCAGTACCCTATCCTAAAGCTTGCTGTTAGGAGGGAATCTGCAGCTTGCAGTGAAAGCGCTTCCAGAGGGGAGTCTAATGAGGGCAAACATTTGATGGTAGCAGCTTCCCTGCGGGAGATACTCTCTTTGCCAAAATCGCTTTATTAGGCGAAAGTAAGTTACAATTCAGTACTCTATCCTAAAGCTTGCTGTTAGGAGGGAATCTGCAGCTTGCAGTGAAAGCGCTTCCAGAGGGGAGTCTAATGAGGGCAAACATTTGATGGTAGCAGCTTCCCTGCGGGAGATACTCTCTTTCCCCAAATCGCATTATTAGGCGAAAGTAAGTTACAATTCAGTACCCTATCCTAAAGCTTGCTGTTAGGAGGGAATCTGCAGCTTGCAGTGAAAGCGCTTCCAGAGGGGAGTCTAATGAGGGCAAACATTTGATGGTAGCAGCTTCCCTGCGGGAGATACTCTCTTTGCCAAAATCGCCTTATTAGGCGCAGTTAAGTTACAATTCAGTACCCTATCCTAAAGCTTGCTGTTAGGAGGGAATCTGCAGCTTGCAGTGAAAGCGCTTCCAGAGGGGAGTATAACGAGGGCAAATGTTTGATGGTAACAGCTTCCCTGCGGGAGATAGTCTCTTTGCCAAAATCACACTATTAGGCGAAAGTAAGTTACAATTCAGTACCCTATCCTAAAGCTTGCTGTTAGGAGGGAATCTGCAGCTTGCAGTGAAAGCGCTTCCAGAGGGGAGTCTAATGAGGGCAAACATTTGGTGGCAGCATCTTCCCTGCGAGTTATAGTCTCTTTGCCAAAATCGCATTATTAGGCGAAAGTAAGTTACAATTCAGTACCCTATCCTAAAGCTTGCTGTTAGGAGGGAATCTACAGCTTGCAGTGAAAGCGCTTCCAGAGGGGAGTCTAATGAGGTCAAACATTTTATGGTAGCAGCTTCCCTGCGGGAGATATTCTCTTTGCCAAAATCGCCTTATTAGCCGCAGTTAACTTACAATTCAGTACCCTATCCTAAAGCTTGCTGTTAGGAGGGAATCTGCAGCTTGCAGTGAAAGCGCTTCCAGAGGGGACTCTAATGAGGGCAAACATTTGATGGTAGCAGCTTCCCTGCGGGAGATAGTCTCTTTGCCAAAATCGCCTTATTATCCGCAGTTAAGTTACAATTCAGTACCCTATCCTAAAGCTTGCTGTTAGGAGGGAATCTGCAGCTTGCAGTGAAAGCGCTTCCAGAGGGGAGTCTAATGAGGGCAAACATTTGATGGTAGCAGCTTCCCTGCGGGAGATACTCTCTTTTCCAAAATCGCATTATTAGGCGAAAGTAAGATACAATTCAGTACCCTATCCTAAAGCTTGCTGTTAGGAGGGAATCTGCAGCTTGCAGTGAAAGCGCTTCCAGAGGGGAGTCTAATGAGGGCAAACATTTGATGGTAGCAGCTTCCCTGCGGGAGATACTCTCTTTGCCAAAATCGCCTTATTAGACGCAGTTAAGTTACAATTCAGTACCCTATCCTAAAGCTTGCTGTTAGGAGGGAATCTGCAGCTTGCAGTGAAAGCGCTTCCAGAGGGGAGTCTAATGAGGGCAAACATTTGATGGTAGCAGCTTCCCTGCGGGATATATTCTCTTTGCCAAAATCGCAATATTAGACGAAAGTAAGTTACAATTCAGTACCCTATCCTAAAGCTTGCTGTTAGGAGGGAATCTGCAGCTTGCAGTGAAAGCGCTTCCAGAGGGGAGTCTAATGAGGGCAAACATTTGATGGTAGCAGCTTCCCTGCGGGACATAGTCTCTTTGCCAAAATCGCATTATTAGGCGAAAGTAAGATACAATTCAGTACCCTATCCTAAAGCTTGCTGTTAGGAGGGAATCTGCAGCTTGCAGTGAAAGCGCTTCCAGAGGGGAGTCTAATGAGGGCAAATATTTGATGGTAGCAGCTTCCCTGCGGGAGATACTCTCTTTGCCAAAATCGCATTATTAGGCGAAAGTAAGTTACAATTCAGTACCCTATCCTAAAGCTTGCTGTTAGGAGGGAATCTGCAGCTTGCAGTGAAAGCGCTTCCAGAGGGGAGTCTAATGAGGGCAAACATTTGATGGTAGCAGCTTCCCTGCGGGAGATACTCTCTTTCCCAAAATCGCATTATTAGGCGAAAGTAAGTTACAATTCAGTACACTATCCTAAAGGTTGCTGTTAGGAGGGAATCTGCAGCTTGCAGTGAAAGCGCTTTCAGAGGGGAGTCTAATGAGGGCAAACATTTGATGGTAGCAGCTTCCCTGCGGGAGATACTTTCTTTGCCAAAATCGGCTTATTAGCCACAGTTAAGATACAATTCAGTACCCTATCCTAAAGCTTGCTGTTAGGAAGGAATCTGCAGCTTGCAGTGAAAGCGCTTCCAGAGGGGAGTCTAACGAGGGCAAACATTTGATGGTAGCAGCTTCCCTGCGGGAGATAGTCTCTTTGCCAAAATCGCCTTATTAGGCGAAAGTAAGTTACAATTCAGTACCCTATCCTAAAGCTTGCTGTTAGGAGGGAATCTGCAGCTTGCAGTGAAAGCGCTTCCAGAGGGGAGTCTAACGAGGGCAAACATTTGATGGTAAAAGCTTCCCTGCGGGAGATACTCTCTTTGCCAAAATCGCATTATTCGCCGCAGTTAAGATACAATTCAGTACCCTATCCTAAAGCTTGCTGTTAGGAGGGAATCTGCAGCTTGCAGTGAAAGCGCTTCCAGAGGGGAGTCTAATGAGGGCAAACATTTGATGGTAGCAGCTTCCCTGCGGGAGATAGTCTCTTGGCCAAAATCGCACTATTAGCCTCAGTTAAGTTACAATTCAGTACCCTATCCTAAAGCTTGCTGTTAGGAAGGAATCTGCAGCTTGCAGTGAAAGCGCTTCCAGAGGGGAGTCTAATGAGGGCAAACATTTGGTGGCAGCAGCTTCCCTGCGATTTATAGTCTCTTTGCCAAAATCGCATTATTAGGCGAAAGTAAGATACAATTCAGTACCCTATCCTAAAGCTTGCTGTTAGGAGGGAATCTGCAGCTTGCAGTGAAAGCGCTTCCAGAGGGGAGTCTAATGAGGGCAAACATTTGATGGTAGCAGCTTCCCTGCGGGAGATACTCTCTTTGCCAAAATCGCATTATTAGGCGAAAGTAAGATACAATTCAGTACCCTATCCTAAAGCTTGCTGTTAGGAGGGAATCTGCAGCTTGCAGTGAAAGCGCTTCCAGAGGGGACTCTAATGAGGGCAAACATTTGATGGTAGCAGCTTCCCTGCGGGAGATATTCTCTTTGCCAAAATCGCCTTATTAGCCGCAGGTAAGTTACAATTCAGTACCCTATCCTAAAGCTTGCTGTTAGGAGGGAATCTGCAGCTTGCAGTGAAAGCGCTTCCAGAGGGGAGTCTAATGAGGGCAAACATTTGATGGTAGCAGCTTCCCTGCGGGAGATACTCTCTTTGCCAATATCGCATTATTAGGCGAAAGTAAGATACAATTCAGTACCCTATCCTAAAGCTTGCTGTTAGGAGGGAATCTGCAGCTTGCAGTGAAAGCGCTTCCAGAGGGGAGTCTAATGAGGGCAAACATTTGATGGTAGCAGCTTCCCTGCGGGAGATACTCTCTTTGCCAAAATCACCTTATTAGCCGCAGTTAAGTTACAATTCAGTACCCTATCCTAAAGCTTGCTGTTAGGAAGGAATCTGCAGCTTGCAGTGAAAGCGCTTCCAGAGGGGAGTCTAATGAGGGCAAACATTTGATGGTAGCAGCTTCCCTGCGGGAGATAGTCTCTTTGCCAAAATCGCATTATTAGGCGAAAGTAAGATACAATTCAGTACCCTATCCTAAAGCTTGCTGTTAGGAGGGAATCTGCAGCTTGCAGTGAAAGCGCTTCCAGAGGGGAGTCTAATGAGGGCAAACATTTGATGGTAGCAGCTTCCCTGCGGGAGATACTCTCTTTGCCAAAATCGCATTATTAGGCGAAAGTAAGATACAATTCAGTACCCTATCCTAAAGCTTGCTGTTAGGAGGGAATCTGCAGCTTGCAGTGAAAGCGCTTCCAGAGGGGACTCTAATGAGGGCAAACATTTGATGGTAGCAGCTTCCCTGCGGGAGATATTCTCTTTGCCAAAATCGCCTTATTAGCCGCAGTTAAGTTACAATTCAGTACCCTATCCTAAAGCTTGCTGTTAGGAGGGAATCTGCAGCTTGCAGTGAAAGCGCTTCCAGAGGGGAGTCTAATGAGGGCAAACATTTGATGGTAGCAGCTTCCCTGCGGGATATATTCTCTTTGCCAAAATCGCATTATTAAGCGAAAGTAAGTTACAATTCAGTACCCTATCCTAAAGCTTGCTGTTAGGAGGGAATCTGCAGCTTGCAGTGAAAGCGCTTCCAGAGGGGAGTCTAATGAGGGCAAACATTTGATGGTAGCAGCTTCCCTGCGGGAGATAGTCTCTTTGCCAAAATCGCCTTATTAGGCGAAAGTAAGTTACAATTCAGTACCCTATCCTAAAGCTTGCTGTTAGGAGGGAATCTGCAGCTTGCAGTGAAAGCGCTTCCAGAGGGGAGTCTAATGAGGGCAAACATTTGATGGTAGCAGCTTCCCTGCGGGAGATACTATCTTTTCCAAAATCGCATTATTAGGCGAAAGTAAGATACAATTCAGTACCCTATCCTAAAGCTTGCTGTTAGGAAGGAATCTGCAGCTTGCAGTGAAAGCGCTTCCAGAGGGGAGTCTAATGAGGGCAAACATTTGATGGTAGCAGCTTCCCTGCGGGAGATACTCTCTTTGCCAAAATCGCCTTATTAGCCGCAGTTAAGTTACAATTCAGTACCCTATCCTAAAGCTTGCTGTTAGGAGGGAATCTGCAGCTTGCAGTGAAAGCGCTTCCAGAGGGGAGTCTAATGAGGGCAAACATTTGATGGTAGCAGCTTCCCTGCGGGATATATTCTCTTTGCCAAAATCGCATTATTAGGCGTAAGTAAGTTACAATTCAGTACCCTATCCTAAAGCTTGCTGTTAGGAGGGAATATGCAGCTTGCAGTGAAAGCGCTTCCAGAGGGGAGTCTAATGAGGGCAAACATTTGATGGTAGCAGCTTCCCTGCGGGAGATATTCTCTTTGCCAAAATCGCCTTATTAGGCGCAGTTAAGTTACAATTCAGTACCCTATCCTAAAGCATGCTGTTAGGAGGGAATCTGCAGCTTGCAGTGAAAGCGCTTCCAGAGGGGAGTCTAATGAGGGCAAACATTTGATGGTAGCAGCTTCCCTGCGGGAGATACTCTCTTTGCCAAAATCGCCTTATTAGCCGCAGTTAAGTTACAATTCAGTACCCTATCCTAAAGCTTGCTGTTAGGAGGGAATCTGCAGCTTGCAGTGAAAGCGCTTCCAGAGGGGAGTCTAATGAGGGCAAACATTTGATGGTACCAGCTTCCCTGCGGGAGATAGTCTCTTTGCCAAAATCGCCTTATTAGCCGCAGTTAAGTTACAATTCAGTACCCTATCCTAAAGCTTGCTGTTAGGAGGGAATCTGCAGCTTGCAGTGAAAGCGCTTCCAGAGGGGAGTCTAATGAGGGCAAACATTTGATGGTAGCAGCTTCCCTGCGGGAGATACTCTCTTTGCCAAAATCGCTTTATTAGGCGAAAGTAAGTTACAATTCAGTACTCTATCCTAAAGCTTGCTGTTAGGAGGGAATCTGCAGCTTGCAGTGAAAGCGCTTCCAGAGGGGAGTCTAATGAGGGCAAACATTTGATGGTAGCAGCTTCCCTGCGGGAGATACTCTCTTTCCCCAAATCGCATTATTAGGCGAAAGTAAGTTACAATTCAGTACCCTATCCTAAAGCTTGCTGTTAGGAGGGAATCTGCAGCTTGCAGTGAAAGCACTTCCAGAGGGGAGTCTAATGAGGGCAAACATTTGATGGTAGCAGCTTCCCTGCGGGAGATACTCTCTTTGCCAAAATCGCCTTATTAGGCGCAGTTAAGTTACAATTCAGTACCCTATCCTAAAGCTTGCTGTTAGGAGGGAATCTGCAGCTTGCAGTGAAAGCGCTTCCAGAGGGGAGTATAACGAGGGCAAACGTTTGATGGTAACAGCTTCTCTGCGGGAGATAGTCTCTTTGCCAAAATCACATTATTAGGCGAAAGTAAGTTACAATTCAGTACCCTATCCTAAAGCTTGCTGTTAGGAGGGAATCTGCAGCTTGCAGTGAAAGCGCTTCCAGAGGGGAGTCTAATGAGGGAAACATTTGGTGGCAGCATCTTCCCTGCGAGTTATAGTCTCTTTGCCAAAATCGCATTATTAGGCGAAAGTAAGTTACAATTCAGTACCCTATCCTAAAGCTTGCTGTTAGGAGGGAATCTGCAGCTTGCAGTGAAAGCGCTTCCAGAGGGGAGTCTAATGAGGGCAAACATTTGATGGTAGCAGCTTCCCTGCGGGAGATATTCTCTTTGCCAATATCGCATTATTAAGCGAAAGTAAGATACAATTCAGTACCCTATCCTAAAGCTTGCTGTTAGGAGGGAATCTGCAGCTTGCAGTGAAAGCGCTTCCAGAGGGGAGTCTAATGAGGGCAAACATTTGATGGTAGCAGCTTCCCTGCGGGAGATACTCTCTTTGACAAAATCGCATTATTAGCAGCAGTTAAGTTACAATTCAGTACCCTATCCTAAAGCTTGCTGTTAGGAGGGAATCTGCAGCTTGCAGTGAAAGCGCTTCCAGAGGGGAGTCTAATGAGGGCAAACATTTGATGGTAGCAGGTTCCCTGCGGGAGATACTCTCTTTGCCAAAATCGCATTATTAGGCAAAAGTAAGTTACAATTCAGTACCCTATCCTAAAGCTTGCTGTTAGGAGGGAATCTGCAGCTTGCAGTGAAAGCGCTTCCAGAGAGGAGTCTAATGAGGGCAAATATTTGATGGTAGCAGCTTCCCTGCGGGATATATTCTCTTTGCCAAAATCGCATTATTAGCCGCAGTTAAGTTACAATTCAGTACCCTATCCTAAAGCTTGCTGTTAGGAGGGAATCTGCAGCTTGCAGTGAAAGCGCTTCCACTGGGTAGTCTAATGAGGGCAAACATTTGATGGTTGCAGCTTCACTGCGGGAGATACTCTCTTTGCCAAAATCGCGTTATTAGGCGAAAGTAAGTTACAATTCAGTACCCTATCCTAAAGCTTGCTGTTAGGAGGGAATCTGCTGCTTCCAGTGAAAGCGCTTCCAGAGGGGAGTCTAATGAGGGCAAACATTTGATGGTAGCAGCTTCCCTGCGGGAGATATTCTCTTTGCCAAAATCGCCTTATTAGCCGCAGTTAAGATACAATTCAGTACCCTATCCTAAAGCTTGCTGTTAGGAGGGAATCTGCAGCTTGCAGTGAAAGCGCTTCCAGAGGGGAGTCTAATGAGGGCAAACATTTGATGGTAGCAGCTTCCCTGCGGGAGATACTCTCTTTGCCAAAATCGCATTATTAGGCGAAAGTAAGTTACGATTCAGTACCCTATCCTAAAGCTTGCTGTTAGGAGGGAATCTGCAGCTTGCAGTGAAAGCGCTTCCAGAGGG
The DNA here is from genome assembly GCF_032191515.1 of Phaenicophaeus curvirostris. Taxonomy (NCBI): domain Eukaryota; kingdom Metazoa; phylum Chordata; class Aves; order Cuculiformes; family Cuculidae; genus Phaenicophaeus; species Phaenicophaeus curvirostris. The sequence continues at coordinate 473,260 of NW_027206710.1, forward strand.
GAGTCTAATGAGGGCAAACATTTGATGGTAGCAGCTTCCCTGCGGGAGATACTCTCTTTGACAAAATCGCATTATTAGCAGCAGTTAAGTTACAATTCAGTACCCTATCCTAAAGCTTGCTGTTAGGAGGGAATCTGCAGCTTGCAGTGAAAGCGCTTCCAGAGGGGAGTCTAATGAGGGCAAACATTTGATGGTAGCAGGTTCCCTGCGGGAGATACTCTCTTTGCCAAAATCGCATTATTAGGCGAAAGTAAGTTACAATTCAGTACCCTATCCTAAAGCTTGCTGTTAGGAGGGAATCTGCAGCTTGAAGTGAAAGCGCTTCCAGAGGGGAGTCTAATGAGGGCAAACATTTGATGGTAGCAGCTTCCCTGCGGGAGATAGTCTCTTTCCCAAAATCGCCTTATAAGCCGCAGTTAAGTTACAATTCAGTACCCTATCCTAAAGCTTGCTGTTAGGAAGGAATCTGCAGCTTGCAGTGAAAGCGCTTCCAGAGGGGAGTCTAATGAGGGCAAACATTTGATGGTAGCAGCTTCCCTGCGGGAGATACTCTCTTTGCCAAAATAGCATTACTAGGCGAAAGTAAGTTACAATTCAGTACCCTATCCTAAAGCTTGCTGTTAGGAGGGAATCTGCAGCTTGCAGTGAAAGCGCTTCCAGAGGGGAGTCTAATGAGGGCAAACATTTGATGGTAGCAGCTTCCCTGCGGGAGATAGTCTCTTTGCCAAAATCGCATTATTAGGCGAAAGTAAGTTACAATTCAGTACCCTATCCTAAAGCTTGCTGTTAGGAGGGAATCTGCAGCTTGCAGTGAAAGCGCTTCCAGAGGGGAGTCTAATGAGGGCAAACATTTGATGGTAGCAGCTTCCCTGCGGGAGATACTCTCTTTGCCAAAATCGCCTTATGAGCCGCAGTTAAGATACAATTCAGTACCCTGTCCTAAAGCTTGCTGTTAGGAGGGAATCTGCAGCTTGAAGTGAAAGCGTTTCCAGAGGGGAGTCTAATGAGGGCAAACATTTGATGGTAGCAGCTTCCCTGCAGGAGATACTCTCTTTGCCAAAATCGCATTATAAGGCAAAAGTAAGTTACAATTCAGTACCCTATCCTAAAGCTTGCTGTTAGGAGGGAATCTGCAGCTTGCAGTGAAAGCGCTTCCACTGGGTAGTCTAATGAGGGCAAACATTTGATGGTTGCAGCTTCACTGCGGGAGATACTATCTTTGCCAAAATCGCGTTATTAGGCGAAAGTAAGTTACAATTCAGTACCCTATCCTAAAGCTTGCTGTTAGGAGGGAATCTGCAGCTTGCAGTGAAAGCGCTTCCAGAGGGGAGTCTAATGAGGGCAAACATTTGATGGTAGCAGCTTCCCTGCGGGAGATAGTCTCTTTTCCAAAATCGCATTATTAGGCGAAAGTAAGTTACAATTCAGTACCCTATCCTAAAGCTTGCTGTTAGGAGGGAATCTGCAGCTTGCAGTGAAAGCACTTCCAGAGGGGAGTCTAATGAGGGCAAACATTTGATGGTAGCAGCTTCCCTGCGGGAGATACTCTCTTTGCCAAAATCGCATTATTAGGCGAAAGTAAGTTACAATTCAGTACCCTATCCTAAAGCTTGCTGTTAGGAGGGAATCTGCAGCTTGCAGTGAAAGCGCTTCCAGAGGAGAGTCTAATGAGGGCAACTAATTGATGCTAGCAGCTTCCCTGCGGGAGATATTCTCTTTGCCAAAATCGCCTTATTAGCCGCAGTTAAGATACAATTCAGTACCCTATCCTAAAGCTTGCTGTTAGGAGGGAATCTGCAGCTTGCAGTGAAAGCGCTTCCAGAGGGGAGTCTAATGAGGGCAAACATTTCATGGTAGCAGCTTCCCTGCGGGAGATACTCTCTTTGCCACAATCGCATTATTAGGCGAAAGTAAGTTACGATTCAGTACCCTATCCTAAAGCTTGCTGTTAGGAGGGAATATGCTGCTTGCAGTGAAAGCGCTTCCAGAGGGGAGTCTAATGAGGGCAAACATTTCATGGTAGCAGCTTCCCTGCGGGAGATAGTCTCTTTGCCAAAATCGCCTTATTAGGCGAAAGTAAGTTACAATTCAGTACCCTATCCTAAAGCTTGCTGTTAGGAGGGAATCTGCAGCTTGCAGTGAAAGCGCTTCCAGAGGGGAGTCTAATGAGGGCAAACATTTGATGGTAGCAGCTTCCCTGCGGGAGATATTCTCTTTGCCAATATCGCATTATTAGGCGAAAGTAAGATACAATTCAGTACCCTATCCTAAAGCTTGCTGTTAGGAGGGAATCTGCAGCTTGCAGTGAAAGCGCTTCCAGAGGGGAGTCTAATGAGGGCAAACATTTGATGGTAGCAGCTTCCCTGCGGGAGATACTCTCTTTGACAAAATCGCATTATTAGCAGCAGTTAAGTTACAATTCAGTACCCTATCCTAAAGCTTGCTGTTAGGAGGGAATCTGCAGCTTGCAGTGAAAGCGCTTCCAGAGGGGAGTCTAATGAGGGCAAACATTTGATGGTAGCAGGTTCCCTGCGGGAGATACTCTCTTTGCCAAAATCGCATTATTAGGCGAAAGTAAGTTACAATTCAGTACCCTATCCTAAAGCTTGCTGTTAGGAGGGAATCTGCAGCTTGAAGTGAAAGCGCTTCCAGAGGGGAGTCTAATGAGGGCAAACATTTGATGGTAGCAGCTTCCCTGCGGGAGATAGTCTCTTTCCCAAAATCGCCTTATAAGCCGCAGTTAAGTTACAATTCAGTACCCTATCCTAAAGCTTGCTGTTAGGAAGGAATCTGCAGCTTGCAGTGAAAGCGCTTCCAGAGGGGAGTCTAATGAGGGCAAACATTTGATGGTAGCAGCTTCCCTGCGGGAGATACTCTCTTTGCCAAAATAGCATTACTAGGCGAAAGTAAGTTACAATTCAGTACCCTATCCTAAAGCTTGCTGTTAGGAGGGAATCTGCAGCTTGCAGTGAAAGCGCTTCCAGAGGGGAGTCTAATGAGGGCAAACATTTGATGGTAGCAGCTTCCCTGCGGGAGATAGTCTCTTTGCCAAAATCGCATTATTAGGCGAAAGTAAGTTACAATTCAGTACCCTATCCTAAAGCTTGCTGTTAGGAGGGAATCTGAAGCTTGCAGTGAAAGCGCTTCCAGAGGGGAGTCTAATGAGGGCAAACATTTGATGGTAGCAGCTTCCCTGCGGGAGATACTCTCTTTGCCAAAATCGCCTTATGAGCCGCAGTTAAGATACAATTCAGTACCCTGTCCTAAAGCTTGCTGTTAGGAGGGAATCTGCAGCTTGAAGTGAAAGCGCTTCCAGAGGGGAGTCTAATGAGGGCAAACATTTGATGGTAGCAGCTTCCCTGCAGGAGATACTCTCTTTGCCAAAATCGCATTATTAGGCAAAAGTAAGTTACAATTCAGTACCCTATCCTAAAGCTTGCTGTTAGGAGGGAATCTGCAGCTTGCAGTGAAAGCGCTTCCACTGGGTAGTCTAATGAGGGCAAACATTTGATGGTTGCAGCTTCACTGCGGGAGATACTATCTTTGCCAAAATCGCGTTATTAGGCGAAAGTAAGTTACAATTCAGTACCCTATCCTAAAGCTTGCTGTTAGGAGGGAATCTGCTGCTTCCAGTGAAAGCGCTTCCAGAGGGGAGTCTAATGAGGGCAAACATTTGATGGTAGCAGCTTCCCTGCGGGAGATACTCTCTTTGCCAAAATCGCATTATTAGGCGAAAGTAAGTTACAATTCAGTACCCTATCCTAAAGCTTGCTGTTAGGAGGGAATCTGCAGCTTGCAGTGAAAGCGCTTCCAGAGGGGAGTCTAATGAGGGCAACTAATTGATGCTAGCAGCTTCCCTGCGGGAGATATTCTCTTTGCCATAATCGCCTTATTAGCCGCAGTTAAGTTACAATTCAGTACCCTATCCTAAAGCTTGCTGTTAGGAGGGAATCTGCAGCTTGCAGTGAAAGCGCTTCCAGAGGGGAGTCTAATGAGGGCGAACATTTGATGGTAGCAGCTTCCCTGCGGGAGATACTCTCTTTCCCACAATCGCATTATTAGGCGAAAGTAAGTTACGATTCAGTACCCTATCCTAAAGCTTGCTGTTAGGAGGGAATATGCTGCTTGCAGTGAAAGCGCTTCCAGAGGGGAGTCTAATGAGGGCAAACATTTCATGGTAGCAGCTTCCCTGCGGGAGATAGTCTCTTTGCCAAAATCGCCTTATTAGGCGAAAGTAAGTTACAATTCAGTACCCTATCCTAAAGCTTGCTGTTAGGAGGGAATCTGCAGCTTGCAGTGAAAGCGCTTCCAGAGGGGAGTCTAATGAGGGCAAACATTTGATGGTAGCAGCTTCCCTGCGGGAGATACTCTCTTTGCCAAAATCGCATTATTAGGCGAAAGTAAGTTACAATTCAGTACCCTATCCTAAAGCTTGCTGTTAGGAGGGAATCTGCAGCTTGCAGTGAAAGCGCTTCCAGAGGGGAGAGTAATGAGGGCAAACATTTGATGGTAACAGCTTCCCTGCGGGAGATACTCTCTTTGCCAAAATCGCATTATTAAGCGAAAGTAAGTTACAATTCAGTACCTTATTCTAAAGCTTGCTGTTAGGAGGGAATCTGCAGCTTGCAGTGAAAGCGCTTCCAGAGGGGAGTCTTATGAGGGCAAACATTTGATGGTAGCAGGTTCCCTGCGGGAGACACTCTCTTTGCCAAAATCGCCTTATGAGCCGCAGTTAACTTACAATTCAGTACCCTGTCCTAAAGCTTGCTGTTAGGAGGGAATCTGCAGCTTGAAGTGAAAGCGCTTCCAGAGGGGAGTCTAATGAGGGCAAACATTTGATGGTAGCAGCTTCCCTGCAGGAGATACTCTCTTTGCCAAAATCGCATTATTAGGCAAAAGTAAGTTACAATTCAGTACCCTATCCTAAAGCTTGCTGTTAGGAGGGAATCTGCAGCTTGCAGTGAAAGCGCTTCCACTGGGTAGTCTAATGAGGGCAAACATTTGATGGTTGCAGCTTCACTGCGGGAGATACTCTCTTTGCCAAAATCGCGTTATTAGGCGAAAGTAAGTTACAATTCAGTACCCTATCCTAAAGCTTGCTGTTAGGAGGGAATCTGCATCTTGCAGTGAATGCGCTTCCAGAGGGTAGTCTAACGAGGGCAAACATTTGATGGTAACAGCTTCCCTGCGGGAGATACTCTCTTTGCCAAAATCGCATTATTAAGCGAAAGTAAGTTACAATTCAGTACCTTATTCTAAAGCTTGCTGTTAGGAGGGAATCTGCAGCTTGCAGTGAAAGCGCTTCCAGAGGGGAGTGTAATGAGTGCAAACATTTGATGGTAGCAGCTTCCCTGCGGGAGATAGTCTCTTTTGCAAAATCGCATTATTAGGCGAAAGTAAGTTACAATTCAGTACCCTATCCTAAAGCTTGCTGTTAGGAGGGAATCTGCTGCTTCCAGTGAAAGCGCTTCCAGAGGGGAGTCTAATGAGGGCAAACATTTGATGGTAGCAGCTTCCCTGCGGGAGATACTCTCTTTGCCAAAATCGCATTATTAGGCGAAAGTAAGTTACAATTCAGTACCCTATCCTAAAGCTTGCTGTTAGGAGGGAATCTGCAGCTTGCAGTGAAAGCGCTTCCAGAGGGGAGTCTAATGAGGGCAAACATTTGATGGTAGCAGCTTCCCTGCGGGAGATATTCTCTTTGCCAAAATCGCCTTATTAGCCGCAGTTAAGATACAATTCAGTACCCTATCCTAAAGCTTTCTGTTAGGAGGGAATCTGCAGCTTGCAGTGAAAGCGCTTCCAGAGGGGAGTCTAACGAGGGCAAACATTTGATGGTAGCAGCTTCCCTGCGGGAGATACTCTCTTTGCCAAAATCGCATTATTAGGCGAAAGTAAGTTACGATTCAGTACCCTATCCTAAAGCTTGCTGTTAGGAGGGAATATGCTGCTTGCAGTGAAAGCGCTTCCAGAGGGGAGTCTAATGAGGGCAAACATTTGATGGTAGCAGCTTCCCTGCGGGAGATAGTCTCTTTGCCAAAATCGCATTATTAGGCGAAAGTAAGTTACAATTCAGTACCCTATCCTAAAGCTTGCTGTTAGGAGGGAATCTGCAGCTTGCAGTGAAAGCGCTTCCAGAGGGGAGTCTAATGAGGGCAAACATTTGATGGTAGCAGCTTCCCTGCGGGAGATAGTCTCTTTGCCAAAATCGCATTATTAGGCGAAAGTAAGTTACAATTCAGTACCCTATCCTAAAGCTTGCTGTTAGGAGGGAATCTGCAGCTTGCAGTGAAAGCGCTTCCAGAGGGGAGTCTAATGAGGGCAAACATTTGATGGTAGCAGCTTCCCTGCGGGAGATACTCTCTTTGCCAAAATCGCCTTATTAGGCGAAAGTAAGTTACAATTCAGTACCCTATCCTAAAGCTTGCTGTTAGGAGGGAATCTGCAGCTTGCAGTGAAAGCGCTTCCAGAGGGGAGTCTAACGAGGGCAAACATTTGATGGTAGCAGCTTCCCTGCGGGAGATACTCTCTTTGCCAAAATCGCCTTATTAGCCGCAGTTAAGTTACAATAGAGTACCATATCCTAAAGCTTGCTGTTAGGAGGGAATCTGCAGCTTGCAGTGAAAGCGCTTCCAGAGGGGAGACTAATGAGGGCAAACATTTGGTGGCAGCAGCTTCCCTGCGAATTATAGTCTCTTTGCCAAAATCGCATTATTAGGCGAAAGTAAGTTACAATTCAGTACCCTATCCTAAAGCTTGCTGTTAGGAAGGAATCTGCAGCTTGCAGTGAAAGCGCTTCCAGAGGGGAGTCTAATGAGGGCAAACATTTGATGGTAGCAGCTTCCCTGCGGGATATACTCTCTTTGCCAAAATCGCCTTATTAGCCGCAGTTAAGTTACATTTCAGTACCCTATCCTAAAGCTTGCTGTTAGGAGGGAATCTGCAGCTTGCAGTGAAAGCGCTTCCAGAGGGGAGTCTAATGAGGGCAAACGTTTGATGGTAACAGCTTCCCTGCGGGAGATAGTCTCTTTGCCAAAATCGCATTATTAGGCGAAAGTAAGTTACAATTCAGTACCCTATCCTAAAGCTTGCTGTTAGGAGGGAATCTGCAGCTTGCAGTGAAAGCGCTTCCAGAGGGGAGTCTAATGAGGGCAAACATTTGATGGTAGCAGCTTCCCTGCGGGAGATAGTCTCTTTGCCAAAATCGCATTATTAGGCGAAAGTAAGTTACAATTCATTACCCTATCCTAAAGCTTGCTGTTAGGAAGGAATCTGCAGCTTGCAGTGAAAGCACTTCCAGAGGGGAGTCTAATGAGGGCAAACATTTGATGGTAGCAGCTTCCCTGCGGGAGATACTCTCTTTGCCAAAATCGCATTATTATCCGCAGTTAAGTTACAATTCAGTACCCTATTCTAAAGCTTGCTGTTAGGAGGGAATCTGCAGCTTGCAGTGAAAGCGCTTCCAGAGGGGAGTCTAATGAGGGCAAACATTTGATTGTAGCAGCTTCCCTGCGGGAGATACTCTGTTTGCCAAAATCGCCTTATTAGCCGCAGTTAAGTTACAATTCAGTACCCTATCCTAAAGCTTGCTGTTAGGAGGGAATCTGCAGCTTGCAGTGAAAGCGCTTCCAGAGGGGAGTCTAATGAGGGCAAACATTTGATGGTAGCAGCTTCCCTGCGGGAGATACTCCCTTTGGCAAAATCGCATTATTAGGCGAAAGTAAGTTACAATTCAGTACCCTATCCTAAAGCTTGCTGTTAGGAAGGAATCTGCAGCTTGCAGTGAAAGCGCTTCCAGAGGGGAGTCTAATGAGGGCAAACATTTGATGGTAGCAGCTTCCCTGCGGGAGATATTCTCTTTGCCAAAAACGCCTTATTAGCCGCAGTTAAGTTACAATTCAGTACCCTATCCTAAAGCTTGCTGTTAGGAGGGAATCTGCAGCTTGCAGTGAAAGCGCTTCCAGAGGGGAGTCTAATGAGGGCAAACATTTGGTGGAAGCAGCTTCCCTGCGAGTTATAGTCTCTTTGCCAAAATCGCATTATTAAGCGAAAGTAAGTTACAATTCAGTACCCTATCCTAAAGCTTGCTGTTAGGAGGGAATCTGCAGCTTGCAGTGAAAGCGCTTCCAGAGGGGAGTCTAACGAGGGCAAACATTTGATGGTAGCAGCTTCCCTGCGGGAGATACTCTCTTTTCCAAAATCGCATTATTAGGCGAAAGTAAGTTACAATTCAGTACCCTATCCTAAAGCTTGCTGTTAGGAAGGAATCTGCAGCTTGCAGTGAAAGCGCTTCCAGAGGGGAGTCTAATGAGGGCAAACATTTGATGGTAGCAGCTTCCCTGCGGGAGATAGTCTCTTTGCCAAAATCGGCTTATTAGCCGCAGTTAATTTACAATTCAGTACCCTATCCTATATCTTGCTGTTAGGAGGGAATCTGCAGCTTGCAGTGAAAGCGCTTCCAGAGGGGAGTCTAATGAGGGCAAACGTTTGATGGTAACAGCTTCCCTGCAAGTTATAGTCTCTTTGCCAAAATCGCATTATTAGGCGAAAGTAAGTTACAATTCAGTACCCTATCCTAAAGCTTGCTGTTAGGAGGGAATCTGCAGCTTGCAGTGAAAGCGCTTCCAGAGGGGAGTCTAATGAGGGCAAACGTTTGATGGTAACAGCTTCCCTGCAAGTTATAGTCTCTTTGCCAAAATCGCATTATTAGGCGAAAGTAAGTTACAATTCAGTACCCTATCCTAAAGCTTGCTGTTAGGAGGGAATCTGCAGCTTGCAGTGAAAGCGCTTCCAGAGGGGAGTCTAATGAGGGCAAATATTTGATGGTAGCAGCTTCCCTGCGAGTTATAGTCTTTTTGCCAAAATCTGATTATTAGCCGCAGTTAAGTTACAATTCAGTACCCTATCCTAAAGCTTGCTGTTAGGAGGGAATCTGCAGCTTGCAGTGAAAGCGCTTCCAGAGGGGAGTCTAATGAGGGCAAACATTTGATGGTAGCAGCTTCCCTGCGGGAGATACTCTCTTTGCCAAAATAGCATTATTAGCAGCAGTTAAGTTACAATTCAGTACCCTATCCTAAAGCTTGCTGTTAGGAGGGAATCTGCAGCTTGCAGTGAAAGCGCTTCCAGAGGGGAGTCTAATGAGGGCAAACATTTGATGGTAGCAGCTTCCCTGCGGGAGATACTCTCTTTGCCAAAATAGCATTATTAGCAGCAGTTAAGTTACAATTCAGTACCCTATCCTAAAGCTTGCTGTTAGGAGGGAATCTGCAGCTTGCAGTGAAAGCGCTTCCAGAGGGGAGTCTAATGAGGGCAAACATTTGATGGTAGCAGCTTCCCTGCGGGAGATATTCTCTTTGCCAAAATCGCATTATTAGGCGAAAGTAAGATACAATACAGTACCCTATCCTAAAGCTTGCTGTTAGGAGGGAATCTGCAGCTTGCAGTGAAAGCGCTTCCAGAGGGGAGTCTAATGAGGGCAAACATTTGATGGTAGCAGCTTCCCTGCGGGAGATACTCTCTTTGCCAAAATCGCATTATTAGGCGAAAGTAAGTTACAATTCAGTACCCTATCCTAAAGCTTGCTGTTAGGAGGGAATCTGCAGCTTGCAGTGAAAGCGCTTCCAGAGGGGAGTCTAATGAGGGCAAACATTTGATGGTAGCAGCTTCCCTGCGGGAGATAGTCTCTTTGCCAAAATCGGCTTATTAGCCGCAGTTAATTTACAATTCAGTACCCTATCCTATATCTTGCTGTTAGGAGGGAATCTGCAGCTTGCAGTGAAAGCGCTTCCAGAGGGGAGTCTAATGAGGGCAAACGTTTGATGGTAACAGCTTCCCTGCAAGTTATAGTCTCTTTGCCAAAATCGCATTATTAGGCGAAAGTAAGTTACAATTCAGTACCCTATCCTAAAGCTTGCTGTTAGGAGGGAATCTGCAGCTTGCAGTGAAAGCGCTTCCAGAGGGGAGTCTAATGAGGGCAAACGTTTGATGGTAACAGCTTCCCTGCAAGTTATAGTCTCTTTGCCAAAATCGCATTATTAGGCGAAAGTAAGTTACAATTCAGTACCCTATCCTAAAGCTTGCTGTTAGGAGGGAATCTGCAGCTTGCAGTGAAAGCGCTTCCAGAGGGGAGTCTAATGAGGGCAAATATTTGATGGTAGCAGCTTCCCTGCGAGTTATAGTCTTTTTGCCAAAATCTGATTATTAGCCGCAGTTAAGTTACAATTCAGTACCCTATCCTAAAGCTTGCTGTTAGGAGGGAATCTGCAGCTTGCAGTGAAAGCGCTTCCAGAGGGGAGTCTAATGAGGGCAAACATTTGATGGTAGCAGCTTCCCTGCGGGAGATACTCTCTTTGCCAAAATAGCATTATTAGCAGCAGTTAAGTTACAATTCAGTACCCTATCCTAAAGCTTGCTGTTAGGAGGGAATCTGCAGCTTGCAGTGAAAGCGCTTCCAGAGGGGAGTCTAATGAGGGCAAACATTTGATGGTAGCAGCTTCCCTGCGGGAGATACTCTCTTTGCCAAAATAGCATTATTAGCAGCAGTTAAGTTACAATTCAGTACCCTATCCTAAAGCTTGCTGTTAGGAGGGAATCTGCAGCTTGCAGTGAAAGCGCTTCCAGAGGGGAGTCTAATGAGGGCAAACATTTGATGGTAGCAGCTTCCCTGCGGGAGATATTCTCTTTGCCAAAATCGCATTATTAGGCGAAAGTAAGATACAATACAGTACCCTATCCTAAAGCTTGCTGTTAGGAGGGAATCTGCAGCTTGCAGTGAAAGCGCTTCCAGAGGGGAGTCTAATGAGGGCAAACATTTGATGGTAGCAGCTTCCCTGCGGGAGATACTCTCTTTGCCAAAATCGCATTATTAGGCGAAAGTAAGTTACAATTCAGTACCCTATCCTAAAGCTTGCTGTTAGGAGGGAATCTGCAGCTTGCAGTGAAAGCGCTTCCAGAGGGGAGTCTAATGAGGGCAAACATTTGATGGTAGCAGCTTTCCTGCGTGAGATATTCTCTTTGCCAAAATCCCAATATTAGCCGCAGTTAAGTTACAATTCAGTACCCTATCCTAAAGCTTGCTGTTAGGAGGGAATCTGCAGCTTGCAGTGAAAGCGCTTCCAGAGGGGAGTCTAATGAGGGCAAAGATTTGATGGTAGCAGCTTCCCTGCGGGAGATAGTCTCTTTGCCAAAATCGCATTATTAGGCGAAAGTAAGTTACAATTCAGTACCCTATCCTAAAGCTTGCTGTTAGGAGGGAATCTGCAGCTTGCAGTGAAAGCGCTTCCAGAGGGGAGTCTAATGAGGGCAAACATTTGATGGTAGCAGCTTCCCTGCGGGAGATACTCTCTTTGCCAAAATCGCAGTATTAAGCGAAAGTAAGTTACAATTCAGTACCCTATCCTAAAGCTTGCTGTTAGGAGGGAATCTGCAGCTTGCAGTGAAAGCGCTTCCAGAGGGGAGTCTAATGAGGGCAAACATTTGATGGTAGCAGCTTCCCTGCGGGAGATAGTCTCTTTGCCAAAATCGCATTATTAGGCGAAAGTAAGCTACAATTCAGTACCCTATCCTAAAGCTTGCTGTTAGGTGGGAATCTGCAGCTTGCAGTGAAAGCACTTCCAGAGGGGAGTCTAATGAGGGCAAACATTTGATGGTAGCAGCTTCCCTGCGGGAGATACTCTCTTTGCCAAAATCGCATTATTAGGCGAAAGTAAGTTACAATTCAGTACCCTATCCTAAAGCTTGCTGTTAGGAGGGAATCTGCAGCTTGCAGTGAAAGCGCTTCCAGAGGGGAGTCTAATGAGGGCAAACATTTGATGGTAGCAGCTTCCCTGCGGGAGATATTCTCTTTGCCAAAATCGCATTATTAGCCGCAGTTAAGTTACAATTCAATACCCTATCCTAAAGCTTGCTGTTAGGAGGGAATCTGCAGCTTGCAGTGAAAGCGCTTCCAGAGGGGAGTCTAATGAGGGCAAACATTTGATGGTAGCAGCTTCCCTGCGGGAGATAGTCTCTTTGCCAAAATCGCCTTATTAGGCGAAAGTAAGTTACAATTCAGTACCCTATCCTAAAGCTTGCTGTTAGGAGGGAATCTGCAGCTTGCAGTGAAAGCGCTTCCAGAGGGGAGTCTAATGAGGGCAAACATTTGATGGTAGCAGCTTCCCTGCGGGAGATACTCTCTTTGCCAAAATCGCCTTATAAGCCGCAGTTAAGTTACAATTCAGTACCCTATCCTAAAGCTTGCTGTTAGGAGGGAATCTGCAGCTTGCAGTGAAAGCGCTTCCAGAGGGGAGTCTAAGGAGGGCAAACATTTGATGGTAGCAGCTTCCCTGCGGGAGATAGTCTCTTTGCCAAAATCGCATTATTAGGCGAAAGTAAGTTACAATTCAGTACCCTATCCTAAAGCTTGCTGTTAGGAGGGAATCTGCAGCTTGCAGTGAAAGCGCTTCCAGAGGGGAGTCTAATGAGGGCAAACATTTGATGGTTGCAGCTTCCCTGCGGGAGATACTCTCTTTGCCAAAATCGCATTATTAGGCGAAAGTAAGTTACAATTCAGTACCCTATCCTAAAGCTTGCTGTTAGGAGGGAATCTGCAGCTTGCAGTGAAAGCGCTTCCAGAGGGGAGTCTAATGAGGGCAAACATTTGATGGTAGCAGCTTTCCTGCGGGATATATTCTCTTTGCCAAAATCGCATTATTAGCGCAGTTAAGTTACAATTCAATACCCTATCCTAAAGCTTGCTGTTAGGAGGGAATCTGCAGCTTGCAGTGAAAGCGCTTCCAGAGGGGAGTCTAATGAGGGCAAACATTTGATGGTAGCAGCTTTCCTGCGGGATATATTCTCTTTGCCAAAATCGCATTATTAGCGCAGTTAAGTTACAATTCAATACACTATCCTAAAGCTTGCTGTTAGGAGGGAATCTGCAGCTTGCAGTGAAAGCGCTTCCAGAGGGGAGTCTAATGAGGACAAACATTTGATGGTAGCATCTTCCCTGCGGGAGATACTCTCTTTGCCAAAATCGCCTTATAAGCCGCAGTTAAGTTACAATTCAGTACCCTATCCTAAAGCTTGCTGTTAGGAGGGAATCTGCAGCTTGCAGTGAAAGCGCTTCCAGAGGGGAGTCTAAGGAGGGCAAACATTTGATGGTAGCAGCTTCCCTGCGGGAGATAGTCTCTTTGCCAAAATCGCATTATTAGGCGAAAGTAAGTTACAGTTCAGTACCCTATCCTAAAGCTTGCTGTTAGGAGGGAATCTGCAGCTTGCAGTGAAAGCGCTTCCAGAGGGGAGTCTAATGAGGGCAAACATTTGATGGTAGCAGCTTCCCTGCGGGAGATACTCTCTTTGCCAAAATCGCATTATTAGGCGAAAGTAAGTTACAATTCAGTACCCTATCCTAAAGCTTGCTGTTAGGAGGGAATCTGCAGCTTGCAGTGAAAGCGCTTCCAGAGGGGAGTCTAATGAGGGCAAACATTTGATGGTTGCAGCTTCCCTGCGGGAGATACTCTCTTTGCCAAAATCGCATTATTAGGCGAAAGTAAGTTACAATTCAGTACCGTATCCTAAAGCTTGCTGTTAGGAGGGAATCTGCAGCTTGCAGTGAAAGCGCTTCCAGAGGGGAGTCTAATGAGGGCAAACATTTGATGGTTTCAGCTTCCCTGCGGGAGATAGTCTCTTTGCCAAAATCGCCTTATTAGGCGAAAGTAAGTTACAATTCAGTACCCTATCCTAAAGCTTGCTGTTAGGAGGGAATCTGCAGCTTGCAGTGAAAGCGCTTCCAGAGGGGAGTCTAATGAGGATAAACATTTGATGGTAGCAGCTTTCCTGCGGGAGATATTCTCTTTGCCAAAATCGCATTATTAGGCGAAAGTAAGTTACAATTCAGTACCCTATCCTAAAGCTTGCTGTTAGGAAGGAATCTGCAGCTTGCAGTGAAAGCGCTTCCAGAGGGGAGTCTAATGAGGGCAAACATTTGATGGTAGCAGCTTCCCTGCGGGAGATAGTCTCTTTGCCAAAATCGGCTTATTATCCGCAGTTAAATTACAATTCAGTACACTATCCTATATCTTGCTGTTAGGAGGGAATCTGCAGCTTGCAGTGAAAGCGCTTCCAGAGGGGAGTCTAATGAGGGCAAACATTTGATGGTAGCAGCTTCCCTGCGGGAGATAGTCTCTTTGCCAAAATCGCATTATTAGGCGAAAGTAAGTTACAATTCAGTACCCTATCCTAAAGCTTGCTGTTAGGAGGGAATCTGCAGCTTGCAGTGAAAGCGCTTCCAGAGGGGAGTCTAATGAGGGCAAACATTTGATGGTAGCAGCTTTCCTGCGGGAGATATTCTCTTTGCCAAAATCGCCCTATTAGACGCAGTTAAGTTACAATTCAGTACTCTATCCTAAAGCTTGCTGTTAGGAGGGAATCTGCAGTTTGCAGTGAAAGCGCTTCCAGAGGGGAGTCTAATGAGGGCAAACATTTGATGGTAGCAGCTTCCCTGCGGGAGATAGTCTCTTTGCCAAAATCGCCTTATTAGGCGAAAGTAAGTTACAATTCAGTACCCTATCCTAAAGCTTGCTGTTAGGAGGGAATCTGCAGCTTGCAGTGAAAGCGCTTCCAGAGGGGAGTCTAATGAGGGCAAACATTTGATGGTAGCAGCTTCCCTGCGGGAGATACTCTCTTTGCCAAAATCGCAGTATTAAGCGAAAGTAAGTTACAATTCAGTACCCTATCCTAAAGCTTGCTGTTAGGAGGGAATCTGCAGCTTGCAGTGAAAGCGCTTCCAGAGGGGAGTCTAATGAGGGCAAACATTTGATGGTAGCAGCTTCCCTGCGGGAGATAGTCTCTTTGCCAAAATCGCATTATTAGGCGAAAGTAAGCTACAATTCAGTACCCTATCCTAAAGCTTGCTGTTAGGTGGGAATCTGCAGCTTGCAGTGAAAGCACTTCCAGAGGGGAGTCTAATGAGGGCAAACATTTGATGGTAGCAGCTTCCCTGCGGGAGATACTCTCTTTGCCAAAATCGCATTATTAGGCGAAAGTAAGTTACAATTCAGTACCCTATCCTAAAGCTTGCTGTTAGGAGGGAATCTGCAGCTTGCAGTGAAAGCGCTTCCAGAGGGGAGTCTAATGAGGGCAAACATTTGATGGTAGCAGCTTCCCTGCGGGAGATATTCTCTTTGCCAAAATCGCATTATTAGCCGCAGTTAAGTTACAATTCAATACCCTATCCTAAAGCTTGCTGTTAGGAGGGAATCTGCAGCTTGCAGTGAAAGCGCTTCCAGAGGGGAGTCTAATGAGGGCAAACATTTGATGGTAGCAGCTTCCCTGCGGGAGATAGTCTCTTTGCCAAAATCGCCTTATTAGGCGAAAGTAAGTTACAATTCAGTACCCTATCCTAAAGCTTGCTGTTAGGAGGGAATCTGCAGCTTGCAGTGAAAGCGCTTCCAGAGGGGAGTCTAATGAGGGCAAACATTTGATGGTAGCAGCTTCCCTGCGGGAGATACTCTCTTTGCCAAAATCGCCTTATAAGCCGCAGTTAAGTTACAATTCAGTACCCTATCCTAAAGCTTGCTGTTAGGAGGGAATCTGCAGCTTGCAGTGAAAGCGCTTCCAGAGGGGAGTCTAAGGAGGGCAAACATTTGATGGTAGCAGCTTCCCTGCGGGAGATAGTCTCTTTGCCAAAATCGCATTATTAGGCGAAAGTAAGTTACAATTCAGTACCCTATCCTAAAGCTTGCTGTTAGGAGGGAATCTGCAGCTTGCAGTGAAAGCGCTTCCAGAGGGGAGTCTAATGAGGGCAAACATTTGATGGTTGCAGCTTCCCTGCGGGAGATACTCTCTTTGCCAAAATCGCATTATTAGGCGAAAGTAAGTTACAATTCAGTACCCTATCCTAAAGCTTGCTGTTAGGAGGGAATCTGCAGCTTGCAGTGAAAGCGCTTCCAGAGGGGAGTCTAATGAGGGCAAACATTTGATGGTAGCAGCTTTCCTGCGGGATATATTCTCTTTGCCAAAATCGCATTATTAGCGCAGTTAAGTTACAATTCAATACCCTATCCTAAAGCTTGCTGTTAGGAGGGAATCTGCAGCTTGCAGTGAAAGCGCTTCCAGAGGGGAGTCTAATGAGGGCAAACATTTGATGGTAGCAGCTTTCCTGCGGGATATATTCTCTTTGCCAAAATCGCATTATTAGCGCAGTTAAGTTACAATTCAATACCCTATCCTAAAGCTTGCTGTTAGGAGGGAATCTGCAGCTTGCAGTGAAAGCGCTTCCAGAGGGGAGTCTAATGAGGACAAACATTTGATGGTAGCATCTTCCCTGCGGGAGATACTCTCTTTGCCAAAATCGCCTTATAAGCCGCAGTTAAGTTACAATTCAGTACCCTATCCTAAAGCTTGCTGTTAGGAGGGAATCTGCAGCTTGCAGTGAAAGCGCTTCCAGAGGGGAGTCTAAGGAGGGCAAACATTTGATGGTAGCAGCTTCCCTGCGGGAGATAGTCTCTTTGCCAAAATCGCATTATTAGGCGAAAGTAAGTTACAATTCAGTACCCTATCCTAAAGCTTGCTGTTAGGAGGGAATCTGCAGCTTGCAGTGAAAGCGCTTCCAGAGGGGAGTCTAATGAGGGCAAACATTTGATGGTAGCAGCTTCCCTGCGGGAGATACTCTCTTTGCCAAAATCGCATTATTAGGCGAAAGTAAGTTACAATTCAGTACCCTATCCTAAAGCTTGCTGTTAGGAGGGAATCTGCAGCTTGCAGTGAAAGCGCTTCCAGAGGGGAGTCTAATGAGGGCAAACATTTGATGGTTGCAGCTTCCCTGCGGGAGATACTCTCTTTGCCAAAATCGCATTATTAGGCGAAAGTAAGTTACAATTCAGTACCGTATCCTAAAGCTTGCTGTTAGGAGGGAATCTGCAGCTTGCAGTGAAAGCGCTTCCAGAGGGGAGTCTAATGAGGGCAAACATTTGATGGTTTCAGCTTCCCTGCGGGAGATAGTCTCTTTGCCAAAATCGCCTTATTAGGCGAAAGTAAGTTACAATTCAGTACCCTATCCTAAAGCTTGCTGTTAGGAGGGAATCTGCAGCTTGCAGTGAAAGCGCTTCCAGAGGGGAGTCTAATGAGGATAAACATTTGATGGTAGCAGCTTTCCTGCGGGAGATATTCTCTTTGCCAAAATCGCATTATTAGGCGAAAGTAAGTTACAATTCAGTACCCTATCCTAAAGCTTGCTGTTAGGAAGGAATCTGCAGCTTGCAGTGAAAGCGCTTCCAGAGGGGAGTCTAATGAGGGCAAACATTTGATGGTAGCAGCTTCCCTGCGGGAGATAGTCTCTTTGCCAAAATCGGCTTATTATCCGCAGTTAAATTACAATTCAGTACACTATCCTATATCTTGCTGTTAGGAGGGAATCTGCAGCTTGCAGTGAAAGCGCTTCCAGAGGGGAGTCTAATGAGGGCAAACATTTGATGGTAGCAGCTTCCCTGCGGGAGATAGTCTCTTTGCCAAAATCGCATTATTAGGCGAAAGTAAGTTACAATTCAGTACCCTATCCTAAAGCTTGCTGTTAGGAGGGAATCTGCAGCTTGCAGTGAAAGCGCTTCCAGAGGGGAGTCTAATGAGGGCAAACATTTGATGGTAGCAGCTTTCCTGCGGGAGATATTCTCTTTGCCAAAATCGCCCTATTAGACGCAGTTAAGATACAATTCAGTACTCTATCCTAAAGCTTGCTGTTAGGAGGGAATCTGCAGTTTGCAGTGAAAGCGCTTCCAGAGGGGAGTCTAATGAGGGCAAACATTTGATGGTAGCAGCTTCCCTGCGGGAGATACTCTCTTTGCCAAAATCGCATTATTAGGCGAAAGTAAGTTACAATCCAGTACCCTATCCTAAAGCTTGCTGTTAAGAAGGAATCTGCAGCTTGCACTGAAAGTGCTTCCAGAGGGGAGTCTAATGAGGGCAAACATTTGATGGTAGCAGCTTCCCTGCGGAGATACTCTCTTTGCGAAAATCGCATTATTAGGCGAAAGTAAGTTACAATTCAGTACCCTATCCTAAAGCTTGCTGTTAGGAGGGAATCTGCAGCTTGCAGTGAAAGCGCTTCCAGAGGGGAGTCTAATGAGGGCAAACACTTGGTGGCAGCAGCTTCCCTGCGAGTTATAGTCTCTTTGCCAAAATCCCATTATTAGGCGAAAGTAAGTTACAATTCAGTACCCTATCCTAAAGCTTGCTGTTAGGAGGGAATCTGCAGCTTGCAGTGAAAGCGCTTCCAGAGGGGAGTCTAATGAGGGCAAATATTTGATGGTAGCAGCTTCCCTGCGGGATATATTCTCTTTGCCAAAATCGCCTTATTAGACGCAGTTAAGTTACAATTCAGTACACTATCCTAAAGCTTGCTGTTAGGAGGGAATCTGCAGCTTGCAGTGAAAGCGCTTCCAGAGGGGAGTCTAATGAGGGCAAACATTTGATGGTAGCAGCTTCCCTGCGGGAGATACTCTCTTTGCCAAAATCGCATTATTAGGCGAAAGTAAGTTACAATTCAGTACCCTATCCTAAAGCTTGCTGTTAGGAGGGAATCTGCAGCTTGCAGTGAAAGCGCTTCCAGAGGGGAGTCTAATGAGGGCAAACATTTGATGGTTGCAGCTTCCCTGCGGGAGATACTCTCTTTGCCAAAATCGCATTATTAGGCGAAAGTAAGTTACAATTCAGTACCGTATCCTAAAGCTTGCTGTTAGGAGGGAATCTGCAGCTTGCAGTGAAAGCGCTTCCAGAGGGGAGTCTAATGAGGGCAAACATTTGATGGTTTCAGCTTCCCTGCGGGAGATAGTCTCTTTGCCAAAATCGCCTTATTAGGCGAAAGTAAGTTACAATTCAGTACCCTATCCTAAAGCTTGCTGTTAGGAGGGAATCTGCAGCTTGCAGTGAAAGCGCTTCCAGAGGGGAGTCTAATGAGGATAAACATTTGATGGTAGCAGCTTTCCTGCGGGAGATATTCTCTTTGCCAAAATCGCATTATTAGGCGAAAGTAAGTTACAATTCAGTACCCTATCCTAAAGCTTGCTGTTAGGAAGGAATCTGCAGCTTGCAGTGAAAGCGCTTCCAGAGGGGAGTCTAATGAGGGCAAACATTTGATGGTAGCAGCTTCCCTGCGGGAGATAGTCTCTTTGCCAAAATCGGCTTATTATCCGCAGTTAAATTACAATTCAGTACACTATCCTATATCTTGCTGTTAGGAGGGAATCTGCAGCTTGCAGTGAAAGCGCTTCCAGAGGGGAGTCTAATGAGGGCAAACATTTGATGGTAGCAGCTTCCCTGCGGGAGATAGTCTCTTTGCCAAAATCGCATTATTAGGCGAAAGTAAGTTACAATTCAGTACCCTATCCTAAAGCTTGCTGTTAGGAGGGAATCTGCAGCTTGCAGTGAAAGCGCTTCCAGAGGGGAGTCTAATGAGGGCAAACATTTGATGGTAGCAGCTTTCCTGCGGGAGATATTCTCTTTGCCAAAATCGCCCTATTAGACGCAGTTAAGTTACAATTCAGTACTCTATCCTAAAGCTTGCTGTTAGGAGGGAATCTGCAGTTTGCAGTGAAAGCGCTTCCAGAGGGGAGTCTAATGAGGGCAAACATTTGATGGTAGCAGCTTCCCTGCGGGAGATAGTCTCTTTGCCAAAATCGCCTTATTAGGCGAAAGTAAGTTACAATTCAGTACCCTATCCTAAAGCTTGCTGTTAGGAGGGAATCTGCAGCTTGCAGTGAAAGCGCTTCCAGAGGGGAGTCTAATGAGGGCAAACATTTGATGGTAGCAGCTTCCCTGCGGGAGATACTCTCTTTGCCAAAATCGCAGTATTAAGCGAAAGTAAGTTACAATTCAGTACCCTATCCTAAAGCTTGCTGTTAGGAGGGAATCTGCAGCTTGCAGTGAAAGCGCTTCCAGAGGGGAGTCTAATGAGGGCAAACATTTGATGGTAGCAGCTTCCCTGCGGGAGATAGTCTCTTTGCCAAAATCGCATTATTAGGCGAAAGTAAGCTACAATTCAGTACCCTATCCTAAAGCTTGCTGTTAGGTGGGAATCTGCAGCTTGCAGTGAAAGCACTTCCAGAGGGGAGTCTAATGAGGGCAAACATTTGATGGTAGCAGCTTCCCTGCGGGAGATACTCTCTTTGCCAAAATCGCATTATTAGGCGAAAGTAAGTTACAATTCAGTACCCTATCCTAAAGCTTGCTGTTAGGAGGGAATCTGCAGCTTGCAGTGAAAGCGCTTCCAGAGGGGAGTCTAATGAGGGCAAACATTTGATGGTAGCAGCTTCCCTGCGGGAGATATTCTCTTTGCCAAAATCGCATTATTAGCCGCAGTTAAGTTACAATTCAATACCCTATCCTAAAGCTTGCTGTTAGGAGGGAATCTGCAGCTTGCAGTGAAAGCGCTTCCAGAGGGGAGTCTAATGAGGGCAAACATTTGATGGTAGCAGCTTCCCTGCGGGAGATAGTCTCTTTGCCAAAATCGCCTTATTAGGCGAAAGTAAGTTACAATTCAGTACCCTATCCTAAAGCTTGCTGTTAGGAGGGAATCTGCAGCTTGCAGTGAAAGCGCTTCCAGAGGGGAGTCTAATGAGGGCAAACATTTGATGGTAGCAGCTTCCCTGCGGGAGATACTCTCTTTGCCAAAATCGCCTTATAAGCCGCAGTTAAGTTACAATTCAGTACCCTATCCTAAAGCTTGCTGTTAGGAGGGAATCTGCAGCTTGCAGTGAAAGCGCTTCCAGAGGGGAGTCTAAGGAGGGCAAACATTTGATGGTAGCAGCTTCCCTGCGGGAGATAGTCTCTTTGCCAAAATCGCATTATTAGGCGAAAGTAAGTTACAATTCAGTACCCTATCCTAAAGCTTGCTGTTAGGAGGGAATCTGCAGCTTGCAGTGAAAGCGCTTCCAGAGGGGAGTCTAATGAGGGCAAACATTTGATGGTTGCAGCTTCCCTGCGGGAGATACTCTCTTTGCCAAAATCGCATTATTAGGCGAAAGTAAGTTACAATTCAGTACCCTATCCTAAAGCTTGCTGTTAGGAGGGAATCTGCAGCTTGCAGTGAAAGCGCTTCCAGAGGGGAGTCTAATGAGGGCAAACATTTGATGGTAGCAGCTTTCCTGCGGGATATATTCTCTTTGCCAAAATCGCATTATTAGCGCAGTTAAGTTACAATTCAATACCCTATCCTAAAGCTTGCTGTTAGGAGGGAATCTGCAGCTTGCAGTGAAAGCGCTTCCAGAGGGGAGTCTAATGAGGGCAAACATTTGATGGTAGCAGCTTTCCTGCGGGATATATTCTCTTTGCCAAAATCGCATTATTAGCGCAGTTAAGTTACAATTCAATACCCTATCCTAAAGCTTGCTGTTAGGAGGGAATCTGCAGCTTGCAGTGAAAGCGCTTCCAGAGGGGAGTCTAATGAGGACAAACATTTGATGGTAGCATCTTCCCTGCGGGAGATACTCTCTTTGCCAAAATCGCCTTATAAGCCGCAGTTAAGTTACAATTCAGTACCCTATCCTAAAGCTTGCTGTTAGGAGGGAATCTGCAGCTTGCAGTGAAAGCGCTTCCAGAGGGGAGTCTAAGGAGGGCAAACATTTGATGGTAGCAGCTTCCCTGCGGGAGATAGTCTCTTTGCCAAAATCGCATTATTAGGCGAAAGTAAGTTACAATTCAGTACCCTATCCTAAAGCTTGCTGTTAGGAGGGAATCTGCAGCTTGCAGTGAAAGCGCTTCCAGAGGGGAGTCTAATGAGGGCAAACATTTGATGGTAGCAGCTTCCCTGCGGGAGATACTCTCTTTGCCAAAATCGCATTATTAGGCGAAAGTAAGTTACAATTCAGTACCCTATCCTAAAGCTTGCTGTTAGGAGGGAATCTGCAGCTTGCAGTGAAAGCGCTTCCAGAGGGGAGTCTAATGAGGGCAAACATTTGATGGTTGCAGCTTCCCTGCGGGAGATACTCTCTTTGCCAAAATCGCATTATTAGGCGAAAGTAAGTTACAATTCAGTACCGTATCCTAAAGCTTGCTGTTAGGAGGGAATCTGCAGCTTGCAGTGAAAGCGCTTCCAGAGGGGAGTCTAATGAGGGCAAACATTTGATGGTTTCAGCTTCCCTGCGGGAGATAGTCTCTTTGCCAAAATCGCCTTATTAGGCGAAAGTAAGTTACAATTCAGTACCCTATCCTAAAGCTTGCTGTTAGGAGGGAATCTGCAGCTTGCAGTGAAAGCGCTTCCAGAGGGGAGTCTAATGAGGATAAACATTTGATGGTAGCAGCTTTCCTGCGGGAGATATTCTCTTTGCCAAAATCGCATTATTAGGCGAAAGTAAGTTACAATTCAGTACCCTATCCTAAAGCTTGCTGTTAGGAAGGAATCTGCAGCTTGCAGTGAAAGCGCTTCCAGAGGGGAGTCTAATGAGGGCAAACATTTGATGGTAGCAGCTTCCCTGCGGGAGATAGTCTCTTTGCCAAAATCGGCTTATTATCCGCAGTTAAATTACAATTCAGTACACTATCCTATATCTTGCTGTTAGGAGGGAATCTGCAGCTTGCAGTGAAAGCGCTTCCAGAGGGGAGTCTAATGAGGGCAAACATTTGATGGTAGCAGCTTCCCTGCGGGAGATAGTCTCTTTGCCAAAATCGCATTATTAGGCGAAAGTAAGTTACAATTCAGTACCCTATCCTAAAGCTTGCTGTTAGGAGGGAATCTGCAGCTTGCAGTGAAAGCGCTTCCAGAGGGGAGTCTAATGAGGGCAAACATTTGATGGTAGCAGCTTTCCTGCGGGAGATATTCTCTTTGCCAAAATCGCCCTATTAGACGCAGTTAAGATACAATTCAGTACTCTATCCTAAAGCTTGCTGTTAGGAGGGAATCTGCAGTTTGCAGTGAAAGCGCTTCCAGAGGGGAGTCTAATGAGGGCAAACATTTGATGGTAGCAGCTTCCCTGCGGGAGATACTCTCTTTGCCAAAATCGCATTATTAGGCGAAAGTAAGTTACAATCCAGTACCCTATCCTAAAGCTTGCTGTTAAGAAGGAATCTGCAGCTTGCACTGAAAGTGCTTCCAGAGGGGAGTCTAATGAGGGCAAACATTTGATGGTAGCAGCTTCCCTGCGGAGATACTCTCTTTGCGAAAATCGCATTATTAGGCGAAAGTAAGTTACAATTCAGTACCCTATCCTAAAGCTTGCTGTTAGGAGGGAATCTGCAGCTTGCAGTGAAAGCGCTTCCAGAGGGGAGTCTAATGAGGGCAAACACTTGGTGGCAGCAGCTTCCCTGCGAGTTATAGTCTCTTTGCCAAAATCCCATTATTAGGCGAAAGTAAGTTACAATTCAGTACCCTATCCTAAAGCTTGCTGTTAGGAGGGAATCTGCAGCTTGCAGTGAAAGCGCTTCCAGAGGGGAGTCTAATGAGGGCAAATATTTGATGGTAGCAGCTTCCCTGCGGGATATATTCTCTTTGCCAAAATCGCCTTATTAGACGCAGTTAAGTTACAATTCAGTACACTATCCTAAAGCTTGCTGTTAGGAGGGAATCTGCAGCTTGCAGTGAAAGCGCTTCCAGAGGGGAGTCTAATGAGGGCAAACATTTGATGGTAGCAGCTTCCCTGCGGGAGATACTCTCTTTGCCAAAATCGCATTATTAGGCGAAAGTAAGTTACAATTCAGTACCCTATCCTAAAGCTTGCTGTTAGGAGGGAATCTGCAGCTTGCAGTGAAAGCGCTTCCAGAGGAGAGTCTAATGAGGGCAAACATTTGATGGTAGCAGCTTCCCTGCGGGAGATAGTCTCTTTTCCAAAATCGCATTATTAGGCAAAAGTAAGTTACAATTCAGTACACTATCCTAAACTTGCTGTTAGGAGGGAATCTGCAGCTTGCAGTGAAAGCGCTTCCAGAGGGGAGTCTAATGAGGGCAAACATTTGATGGTAGCAGCTTCCCTGCGGGAGATAGTCTCTTTGCCAAAATCGCCTTATTAGCAGCAGTTAAGTTACAATTCAGTACCCTATCCTAAAGCTTGCTGTTAGGAGGGAATCTGCAGCTTGCATTGAAAGCGCTTCCAGAGGGGAGTCTAATGAGGGCAAACATTTGATGGTAGCAGCTTCCCTGCGGGAGATACTCTCTTTGCCAACATCGCATAATTATCCGCAGTTAAGTTACAATTCAGTACCCTATCCTAAAGCTTGCTGTTAGGAGGGAATCTGCAGCTTGCAGTGAAAGCGCTTCCAGAGGGGAGTCTAACGAGGGCAAACATTTGATGGTAGCAGCTTCCCTGCGGGAGATACTCCCTTTGCCAAAATCGCATTATTAGGCGAAAGTAAGTTACAATTCAGTACCCTATCCTAAAGCTTGCTGTTAGGAAGGAATCTGCAGCTTGCAGTGAAAGCGCTTCCAGAGGGGAGTCTAATGAGGGCAAACGTTTGATGGTAACAGCTTCCCTGCGGGAGATAGTCTCTTTGCCAAAATTGCATTATTAGGCGAAAGTAAGTTACAATTCAGTACCCTATCCTAAAGCTTGCTGTTAGGAGGGAATCTGCAGCTTGCAGTGAAAGCGCTTCCAGAGGGGAGTCTAATGAGGGCAAACATTTGATGGTAGCAGCTTCCCTGCGGGAGATAGTCTCTTTGCCAAAATCGCCTTATTATCCGCAGTTAAGTTACAATTCAGTACCCTATCCTAAAGCTTGCTGTTAGGAGGGAATCTGCAGCTTGCAGTGAAAGCGCTTCCAGAGGGGAGTCTAATGAGGGCAAACATTTGATGGTAGCAGCTTCCCTGCGGGAGATACTCTCTTTGCCAAAATCGCATTATTATCCGCAGTTAAGTTACAATTCAGTACCCTATCCTAAAGCTTGCTGTTAGGAGGGAATCTGCAGCTTGCAGTGAAAGCGCTTCCAGAGGGGAGTCTAATGAGGGCAAACATTTGATGGTAGCAGCTTCCTTGCGGGAGATATTCTCTTTGCCAAAATCGCATTATTAGGCGAAAGTAAGATACAATTCAGTACCCTATCCTAAAGCTTGCTGTTAGGAGGGAATCTGCAGCTTGCAGTGAAAGCGCTTCCAGAGGGGAGTCTAATGAGGGCAAACATTTGATGGTAGCAGCTTTCCTGCGGGAGATATTCTCTTTGCCAAAATCGCATTATTAGCCGCAGTTAAGTTACAATTCAGTACCCTATCCTAAAGCTTGCTGTTAGGAGGGAATCTGCAGCTTGCAGTGACAGCGCTTCCAGAGGGGAGTCTAATGAGGGCAAACATTTGATGGTAGCAGCTTCCCTGCGGGAGATAGTCTCTTTGCCAAAATCTCCTTATTAGGCGAAAGTAAGTTACAATTCAGTACCCTATCCTAAAGCTTGCTGTTAGGAGGGAATCTGCAGCTTGCAGTGAAAGCGCTTCCAGAGGGGAGTCTAATGAGGGCAAACATTTGATGGTAGCAGCTTCCCTGCGGGAGATACTCTCTTTGCCAAAATCGCCTTATTAGGCGAAAGTAAGTTACAATTCAGTACCCTATCCTAAAGCTTGCTGTTAGGAGGGAATCTGCAGCTTGCAGTGAAAGCGCTTCCAGAGGGGAGTCTAATGAGGGCAAACATTTGATGGTAGCAGCTTTCCTGCGGGAGATATTCTCTTTGCCAAAATCGCATTATTAGCCGCAGTTAAGTTACAATTCAGTACACTATCCTAAAGCTTGCTGTTAGGAGGGAATCTGCAGCTTGCAGTGAAAGCGCTTCCAGAGGGGAGTCTAATGAGGGCAAACATTTGATGGTAGCAGCTTCCCTGCGGGAGATAGTCTATTTGCCAAAATCGCCTTATTAGGCGAAAGTAAGTTACAATTCAGTACCCTATCCTAAAGCTTGCTGTTAGGAGGGAATCTGCAGCTTGCAGTGAAAGCGCTTCCAGAGGGGAGTCTAATGAGGGCAAACATTTGATGGTAGCAGCTTCCCTGCGGGAGATAGTCTCTTTGCCAAAATCGCCTTATAAGCCGCAGTTAAGTTACAATTCAGTACCCTATCCTAAAGCTTGCTGTTAGGAGGGAATCTGCAGCTTGCAGTGAAAGCGCTTCCAGAGGGGAGTCTAATGAGGGCAAACATTTGATTGTAGCAGCTTCCCTGCGGGAGATACTCTCTTTGCCAAAATCGCCTTATTAGCCGCAGTTAAGTTACAATTCAGTACCCTATCCTAAAGCTTGCTGTTAGGAGGGAATCTGCAGCTTGCAGTGAAAGCGCTTCCAGAGGGGAGTCTAATGAGGGCAAACATTTGATGGTAGCAGCTTCCCTGCGGGAGATACTCCCTTTGCCAAAATCGCATTATTAGGCGAAAGTAAATTACAATTCAGTACCGTATCCTAAAGCTTGCTGTTAGGAGGGAATCTGCAGCTTGCAGTGAAAGCGCTTCCAGAGGGGAGTCTAACGAGGGCAAACATTTGATGGTAGCAGCTTCCCTGCGGGAGATACTCTCTTTGCCAAAATCGCATTATTAGGCGAAAGTAAGTTGCAATTCAGTACACTATCCTAAAGCTTGCTGTTAGGAGGGAATCTGCAGCTTGCAGTGAAAGCGCTTCCAGAGGGGAGTCTAATGAGGGCAAACATTTGATGGTATCAGCTTCCCTGCGGGAGATAGTCTCTTTGCCAAAATCGGCTTTTTAGCCGCAGTTAATTTACAATTTAGTACCCTATCCTATATCTTGCTGTTAGGAGGGAATCTGCAGCTTGCAGTGAAAGCGCTTCCAGAGGGGAGTCTAATGAGGGCAAACATTTGATGGTAGCAGCTTCCCTGCGGGAGATACTCTCTTTGCCAAAATCGCATTATTATCCGCAGTTAAGATACAATTCAGTACCCTATCCTAAAGCTTGCTGTTAGGAGGGAATCTGCAGCTTGCAGTGAAAGCGCTTCCAGAGGGGAGACTAATGAGGGCAAATATTTGGTGGCAGCAGCTTCCCTGCGAGTTATAGTCTTTTTGCCAAAATCTCATTATTAGGCGAAAGTAAGTTACAATTCAGTACCCTATCCTAAAGCTTGCTGTTAGGAGGGAATCTGCAGCTTGCAGTGAAAGCGCTTCCAGAGGGGAGTCTAATGAGGGCAAACATTTGATGGTAGCAGCTTCCCTGCGGGAGATATTATCTTTGCCAAAATCGCATTATTAGGCGAAAGTAAGATACAATTCAGTACCCTATCCTAAAGCTTGCTGTTAGGAGGGAATCTGCAGCTTGCAGTGAAAGCGCTTCCAGAGGGGAGTCTAATGAGGGCAAACATTTGATGGTAGCAGCTTCCCTGCGGGAGATACTCTCTTTGCCAAAATAGCATTATTAGCAGCAGTTAAGTTACAATTCAGTACCCTATCCTAAAGCTTGCTGTTAGGAGGGAATCTGCAGCTTGCAGTGAAAGCGCTTCCAGAGGGGAGTCTAATGAGGGCAAACATTTGATGGTAGCAGCTTCCCTGCGGGAGATACTCTCTTTGCCAAAATCGCATTATTAGGCGAAAGTAAGTTACAATTCAGTACACTATCCTAAAGCTTGCTGTTAGGAGGGAATCTGCAGCTTGCAGTGAAAGCGCTTCCAGAGGGGAGTCTAATGAGGGCAAACATTTGATGGTATCAGCTTCCCTGCGGGAGATAGTCTCTTTGCCAAAATCGGCTTTTTAGCCGCAGTTAATTTACAATTCAGTACCCTATCCTATATCTTGCTGTTAGGAGGGAATCTGCAGCTTGCAGTGAAAGCGCTTCCAGAGGGGAGTCTAATGAGGGCAAACATTTGATGGTAGCAGCTTCCCTGCGGGAGATACTCTCTTTGCCAAAATCGCATTATTATCCGCAGTTAAGATACAATTCAGTACTCTATCCTAAAGCTTGCTGTTAGGAGGGAATCTGCAGCTTGCAGTGAAAGCGCTTCCAGAGGGGAGACTAATGAGGGCAAATATTTGGTGGCAGCAGCTTCCCTGCGGGAGATACTCTTTTTGCCAAAATCTCATTATTAGGCGAAAGTAAGTTACAATTCAGTACCCTATCCTAAAGCTTGCTGTTAGGAGGGAATCTGCAGCTTGCAGTGAAAGCGCTTCCAGAGGGGAGTCTAATGAGGGCAAACATTTGATGGTAGCAGCTTCCCTGCGGGAGATATTATCTTTGCCAAAATCGCATTATTAGGCGAAAGTAAGATACAATTCAGTACCCTATCCTAAAGCTTGCTGTTAGGAGGGAATCTGCAGCTTGCAGTGAAAGCGCTTCCAGAGGGGAGTCTAATGAGGGCAAACATTTGATGGTAGCAGCTTCCCTGCGGGAGATACTCTCTTTGCCAAAATAGCATTATTAGCAGCAGTTAAGTTACAATTCAGTACCCTATCCTAAAGCTTGCTGTTAGGAGGGAATCTGCAGCTTGCAGTGAAAGCGCTTCCAGAGGGGAGTCTAATGAGGGCAAACATTTGATGGTAGCAGCTTCCCTGCGGGAGATATTCTCTTTGCCAAAATCGCATTATTAGGCGAAAGTAAGATACAATACAGTACCCTATCCTAAAGCTTGCTGTTAGGAGGGAATCTGCAGCTTGCACTGAAAGCGCTTCCAGAGGGGAGTCTAATGAGGGCAAACATTTGATGGTAGCAGCTTCCCTGCGGGAGATAGTCTCTTTGCCAAAATAGCATTATTAGGCGAAAGTAAGTTACAATTCAGTACCCTATCCTAAAGCTTGCTGTTAGGAGGGAATCTGCAGCTTGCAGTGAAAGCGCTTCCAGAGGGGAGTCTAATGAGGACAAACATTTGATGGTAGCATCTTCCCTGCGGGAGATACTCTCTTTGCCAAAATCGCAGTATTAAGCGAAAGTAAGTTACAATTCAGTACCCTATCCTAAAGCTTGCTGTTAGGAGGGAATCTGCAGCTTGCAGTGAAAGCGCTTCCAGAGGGGAGTCTAATGAGGGCAAACATTTGATGGTAGCAGCTTTCCTGCGGGAGATATTCTCTTTGCCAAAATCGCATTATTAGCCGCAGTTAAGTTACAATTCAATACCCTATCCTAAAGCTTGCTGTTAGGAAGGAATCTGCAGCTTGCAGTGAAAGCGCTTCCAGAGGGGAGTCTAATGAGGGCAAACATTTGATGGTAGCAGCTTCCCTGCGGGAGATAGTCTCTTTGCCAAAATAGCATTATTAGGCGAAAGTAAGCTACAATTCAGTACCCTATCCTAAAGCTTGCTGTTAGGAGGGAATCTGCAGCTTGCAGTGAAAGCACTTCCAGAGGGGAGTCTAATGAGGGCAAACATTTGATGGTAGCAGCTTCCCTGCGGGAGATACTCTCTTTGCCAAAATCGCATTATTAGGCGAAAGTAAGTTACAATTCAGTACCCTATCCTAAAGCTTGCTGTTAGGAGGGAATATGCTGCTTGCAGTGAAAGCGCTTCCAGAGGGGAGTCTAATGAGGGCAAATATTTGATGGTAGCAGCTTCCCTGCGGGATATATTCTATTTGCCAAAATCGCCTTATTAGACGCAGTTAAGTTACAATTCAGTACACTATCCTAAAGCTTGCTGTTAGGAGGGAATCTGCAGCTTGCAGTGAAAGCGCTTCCAGAGGGGAGTCTAATGAGGGCAAACATTTGATGGTAGCAGCTTCCCTGCGGGAGATACTCTCTTTGCCAAAATCGCATTATTAGGCGAAAGTAAGTTACAATTCAGTACCCTATCCTAAAGCTTGCTGTTAGGAGGGAATCTGCAGCTTGCAGTGAAAGCGCTTCCAGAGGAGAGTCTAATGAGGGCAAACATTTGATGGTAGCAGCTTCCCTGCGGGAGATAGTCTCTTTTCCAAAATCGCATTATTAGGCAAAAGTAAGTTACAATTCAGTACACTATCCTAAAGCTTGCTGTTAGGAGGGAATCTGCAGCTTGCAGTGAAAGCGCTTCCAGAGGGGAGTCTAATGAGGGCAAACATTTGATGGTAGCAGCTTCCCTGCGGGAGATAGTCTCTTTGCCAATATCGCCTTATTAGCAGCAGTTAAGTTACAATTCAGTACCCTATCCTAAAGCTTGCTGTTAGGAGGGAATCTGCAGCTTGCATTGAAAGCGCTTCCAGAGGGGAGTCTAATGAGGGCAAACATTTGATGGTAGCAGCTTCCCTGCGGGAGATACTCTCTTTGCCAACATCGCATAATTATCCGCAGTTAAGTTACAATTCAGTACCCTATCCTAAAGCTTGCTGTTAGGAGGGAATCTGCAGCTTGCAGTGAAAGCGCTTCCAGAGGGGAGTCTAACGAGGGCAAACATTTGATGGTAGCAGCTTCCCTGCGGGAGATACTCCCTTTGCCAAAATCGCATTATTAGGCGAAAGTAAGTTACAATTCAGTACCCTATCCTAAAGCTTGCTGTTAGGAAGGAATCTGCAGCTTGCAGTGAAAGCGCTTCAATGGGGAGTCTAATGAGGGCAAACGTTTGATGGTAACAGCTTCCCTGCGGGAGATAGTCTCTTTGCCAAAATTGCATTATTAGGCGAAAGTAAGTTACAATTCAGTACCCTATCCTAAAGCTTGCTGTTAGGAGGGAATCTGCAGCTTGCAGTGAAAGCGCTTCCAGAGGGGAGTCTAATGAGGGCAAACATTTGATGGTAGCAGCTTCCCTGCGGGAGATAGTCTCTTTGCCAAAATCGCCTTATAAGCCGCAGTTAAGTTACAATTCAGTACACTATCCTAAAGCTTGCTGTTAGGAGGGAATCTGCAGCTTGCAGTGAAAGCACTTCCAGAGGGGAGTCTAATGAGGGCAAACATTTGATGGTAGCAGCTTCCCTGCGGGAGATACTCTCTTTGCCAAAATCGCATTATTATCCGCAGTTAAGTTACAATTCAGTACCCTATCCTAAAGCTTGCTGTTAGGAGGGAATCTGCAGCTTGCAGTGAAAGCGCTTCCAGAGGGGAGTCTAATGAGGGCAAACATTTGATGGTAGCAGCTTCCCTGCGGGAGATATTCTCTTTGCCAAAATCGCATTATTAGGCGAAAGTAAGATACAATTCAGTACCCTATCCTAAAGCTTGCTGTTAGGAGGGAATCTGCAGCTTGCAGTGAAAGCGCTTCCAGAGGGGAGTCTAATGAGGGCAAACATTTGATGGTAGCAGCTTTCCTGCGGGAGATATTCTCTTTGCCAAAATCGCATTATTAGCCGCAGTTAAGTTACAATTCAGTACCCTATCCTAAAGCTTGCTGTTAGGAGGGAATCTGCAGCTTGCAGTGACAGCGCTTCCAGAGGGGAGTCTAATGAGGGCAAACATTTGATGGTAGCAGCTTCCCTGCGGGAGATAGTCTCTTTGCCAAAATCGCCTTATTAGGCGAAAGTAAGTTACAATTCAGTACCCTATCCTAAAGCTTGCTGTTAGGAGGGAATCTGCAGCTTGCAGTGAAAGCGCTTCCAGAGGGGAGTCTAATGAGGGCAAACATTTGATGGTAGCAGCTTCCCTGCGGGAGATACTCTCTTTGCCAAAATCGCCTTATTAGGCGAAAGTAAGTTACAATTCAGTACCCTATCCTAAAGCTTGCTGTTAGGAGGGAATATGCAGCTTGCAGTGAAAGCGCTTCCAGAGGGGAGTCTAATGAGGGCAAACATTTGATGGTAGCAGCTTTCCTGCGGGAGATATTCTCTTTGCCAAAATCGCATTATTAGCCGCAGTTAAGTTACAATTCAGTACCCTATCCTAAAGCTTGCTGTTAGGAGGGAATCTGCAGCTTGCAGTGAAAGCGCTTCCAGAGGGGAGTCTAATGAGGGCAAACATTTGATGGTAGCAGCTTCCCTGCGGGAGATAGTCTCTTTGCCAAAATCGCCTTATAAGCCGCAGTTAAGTTACAATTCAGTACCCTATCCTAAAGCTTGCTGTTAGGAGGGAATCTGCAGCTTGCAGTGAAAGCGCTTCCAGAGGGGAGTCTAATGAGGGCAAACATTTGATTGTAGCAGCTTCCCTGCGGGAGATACTCTCTTTGCCAAAATCGCCTTATTAGCCGCAGTTAAGTTACAATTCAGTACCCTATCCTAAAGCTTGCTGTTAGGAGGGAATCTGCAGCTTGCAGTGAAAGCGCTTCCAGAGGGGAGTCTAACGAGGGCAAACATTTGATGGTAGCAGCTTCCCTGCGGGAGATACTCCCTTTGCCAAAATCGCATTATTAGGCGAAAGTAAATTACAATTCAGTACCGTATCCTAAAGCTTGCTGTTAGGAAGGAATCTGCAGCTTGCAGTGAAAGCGCTTCCAGAGGGGAGTCTAATGAGGGCAAACATTTGATGGTAGCAGCTTCCCTGCGGGAGATACTCTCTTTGCCAAAATTCCCTTATTAGCCGCAGTTAAGTTACAATTCAGGACCCTATCCTAAAGCTTGCTGTTAGGAGGGAATCTGCAGCTTGCAGTGAAAGCGCTTCCAGAGGGGAGTCTAATGAGGGCAAACATTTGATGGTAGCAGCTTCCCTGCGGGAGATACTCTCTTTGCCAAAATCGCATTATTAGGCGAAAGTAAGTTACAATTCAGTACCCTATCCTAAAGCTTGCTGTTAGGAGGGAATCTGCAGCTTGCAGTGAAAGCGCTTCCAGAGGGGAGTCTAATGACGGCAAACACTTGGTGGCAGCAGCTTCCCTGCGAGTTATAGTCTCTTTGCCAAAATCCCATTATTAGGCGAAAGTAAGTTACAATTCAGTACCCTATCCTAAAGCTTGCTGTTAGGAGGGAATCTGCAGCTTGCAGTGAAAGCGCTTCCAGAGGGGAGTCTAATGAGGGCTAATATTTGATGGTAGCAGCTTCCCTGCGGGATATATTCTCTTTGCCAAAATCGCCTTATTAGACGCAGTTAAGTTACAATTCAGTACACTATCCTAAAGCTTGCTGTTAGGAGGGAATCTGCAGCTTGCAGTGAAAGCGCTTCCAGAGGGGAGTCTAATGAGGGCAAACATTTGATGGTAGCAGCTTCCCTGCGGGAGATACTCTCTTTGCCAAAATCGCATTATTAGGCGAAAGTAAGTTACAATTCAGTACCCTATCCTAAAGCTTGCTGTTAGGAGGGAATCTGCAGCTTGCAGTGAAAGCGCTTCCAGAGGGGAGTCTAACGAGGGCAAACATTTGATGGTAGCAGCTTCCCTGCGGGAGATACTCTCTTTGCCAAAATCGCATTATTAGGCGAAAGTAAGTTACAATTCAGTACACTATCCTAAAGCTTGCTGTTAGGAGGGAATCTGCAGCTTGCAGTGAAAGCGCTTCTAGAGGAGAGTCTAATTAGGGCAAACTTTTGATGGTAACAGTTTCCCTGCGGGAGATAGTCTCTTTGCCAAAATCGCATTATTAGGCGAAAGTAAGTTACAATTCAGTACACTATCCTAAAGCTTGCTGTTAGGAGGGAATCTGCAGCTTGCAGTGAAAGCGCTTCCAGAGGGGAGTCTAATGAGGGCAAACATTTGATGGTATCAGCTTCCTTGCGGGAGATAGTCTCTTTGCCAAAATCGGCTTTTTAGCCGCAGTTAATTTACAATTCAGTACCCTATCCTATATCTTGCTGTTAGGAGGGAATCTGCAGCTTGCAGTGAAAGCGCTTCCAGAGGGGAGTCTAATGAGGGCAAACATTTGATGGTAGCAGCTTCCCTGCGGGAGATACTCTCTTTGCCAAAATCGCATTATTATCCGCAGTTAAGATACAATTCAGTACCCTATCCTAAAGCTTGCTGTTAGGAGGGAATCTGCAGCTTGCAGTGAAAGCGCTTCCAGAGGGGAGACTAATGAGGGCAAATATTTGGTGGCAGCAGCTTCCCTGCGAGTTATAGTCTTTTTGCCAAAATCGCATTATTAGGCGAAAGTAAGTTACAATTCAGTACCCTATCCTAAAGCTTGCTGTTAGGAGGGAATCTGCAGCTTGCAGTGAAAGCGCTTCCAGAGGGGAGTCTAATGAGGGCAAACATTTGATGGTAGCAGCTTCCCTGCGGGAGATATTATCTTTGCCAAAATCGCATTATTAGGCGAAAGTAAGATACAATTCAGTACCCTATCCTAAAGCTTGCTGTTAGGAGGGAATCTGCAGCTTGCAGTGAAAGCGCTTCCAGAGGGGAGTCTAATGAGGGCAAACATTTGATGGTAGCAGCTTCCCTGCGGGAGATACTCTCTTTCCCAAAATAGCATTATTAGCAGCAGTTAAGTTACAATTCAGTACCCTATCCTAAAGCTTGCTGTTAGGAGGGAATCTGCAGCTTGCAGTGAAAGCGCTTCCAGAGGGGAGTCTAATGAGGGCAAACATTTGATGGTAGCAGCTTCCCTGCGGGAGATACTCTCTTTGCCAAAATCGCCTTATTAGGCGAAAGTAAGTTACAATTCAGTACCCTATCCTAAAGCTTGCTGTTAGGAGGGAATCTGCAGCTTGCAGTGAAAGCGCTTCCAGAGGGGAGTCTAATGAGGACAAACATTTGATGGTAGCATCTTCCCTGCGGGAGATACTCTCTTTGCCAAAATCGCCTTATAAGCCGCAGTTAAGTTACAATTCAGTACCCTATCCTAAAGCTTGCTGTTAGGAGGGAATCTGCAGCTTGCAGTGAAAGCGCTTCCAGAGGGGAGTCTAAGGAGGGCAAACATTTGATGGTAGCAGCTTCCCTGCGGGAGATATTCTCTTTGCCAAAATCGCATTATTAGGCGAAAGTAAGTTACAATTCAGTACCCTATCCTAAAGCTTGCTGTTAGGAGGGAATCTGCAGCTTGCAGTGAAAGCGCTTCCAGAGGGGAGTCTAATGAGGGCAAACATTTGATGGTAGCAGGTTCCCTGCGGGAGATACTCTCTTTGCCAAAATCGCATTATTAGGCGAAAGTAAGTTACAATTCAGTACCCTATCCTAAAGCTTGCTGTTAGGAGGGAATCTGCAGCTTGCAGTGAAAGCGCTTCCAGAGGGGAGTCTAATGAGGGCAAACATTTGATGGTAGCAGCTTCCCTGCGGGAGATACTCTCTTTGCCAAAATCGCATTATTAGGCGAAAGTAAGTTACAATTCAGTACCCTATCCTAAAGCTTGCTGTTAGGAGGGAATCTGCAGCTTGCAGTGAAAGCGCTTCCAGAGGGGAGTCTAATGAGGGCAAACATTTGATGGTAGCAGCTTCCCTGCGGGAGATAGTCTCTTTGCCAAAATCGCATTATTAGGCGAAAGTAAGTTACAATTCAGTACCCTATCCTAAAGCTTGCTGTTAGGAGGGAATCTGCAGCTTGCAGTGAAAGCGCTTCCAGAGGGGAGTCTAATGAGGGCAAACATTTGATGGTTGCAGCTTCCCTGCGGGAGATACTCTCTTTGCCAAAATCGCATTATTAGGCGAAAGTAAGTTACAATTCAGTACCCTATCCTAAAGCTTGCTGTTAGGAGGGAATCTGCAGCTTGCAGTGAAAGCGCTTCCAGAGGGGAGTCTAATGAGGGCAAACATTTGATGGTAGCAGCTTCCCTGCGGGAGATACTCTCTTTGCCAAAATCACATTATTAGCCGCAGTTAAGTTACAATTC
Organism: Phaenicophaeus curvirostris; assembly: GCF_032191515.1. Classification (NCBI taxonomy): domain Eukaryota; kingdom Metazoa; phylum Chordata; class Aves; order Cuculiformes; family Cuculidae; genus Phaenicophaeus; species Phaenicophaeus curvirostris. Next base: position 508,706 of record NW_027206710.1, read on the forward strand.
AGTACCCTATCCTAAAGCTTGCTGTTAGGAGGGAATCTGCAGCTTGCAGTGAAAGCGCTTCCAGAGGGGAGGCTAATGAGGGCAAACATTTGATGGTAGCAGCTTCCCTGCGGGAGATACTCTCTTTGCCAAAATCGCATTATTAGGCGAAAGTAAGTTACAATTCAGTACCCTATCCTAAAGCTTGCTGTTAGGAGGGAATCTGCAGTTTGCAGTGAAAGCGCTTCCAGAGGGGAGTCTAATGAGGGCAAACATTTGATGGTAGCAGCTTTCCTGCGGGAGATATTCTCTTTGCCAAAATCGCCCTATTAGACGCAGTTAAGTTACAATTCAGTACCCTATCCTAAAGCTTGCTGTTAGGAGGGAATCTGCAGCTTGCAGTGAAAGCGCTTCCAGAGGGGAGTCTAATGAGGGGAAATATTTGATGGTAGCAGCTTCCCTGCGGGATATATTCTCTTTGCCAAAATCGCCTTATTAGACGCAGTTAAGTTATAATTCAGTACACTATCCTAAAGCTTGCTGTTAGGAGGGAATCTGCAGCTTGCAGTGAAAGCGCTTCCAGAGGGGAGTCTAATGAGGGCAAACATTTGATGGTAGCAGCTTCCCTGCGGGAGATATTCTCTTTGCCAATATCGCCTTATTAGCAGCAGTTAAGTTACAATTCAGTACCCTATCCTAAAGCTTGCTGTTAGGAGGGAATCTGCAGCTTGCATTGAAAGCGCTTCCAGAGGGGAGTCTAATGAGGGCAAACATTTGATGGTAGCAGCTTCCCTGCGGGAGATACTCTCTTTGCCAACATCGCATAATTATCCGCAGTTAAGTTACAATTCAGTACCCTATCCTAAAGCTTGCTGTTAGGAGGGAATCTGCAGCTTGCAGTGAAAGCGCTTCCAGAGGGGAGTCTAACGAGGGCAAACATTTGATGGTAGCAGCTTCCCTGCGGGAGATACTCCCTTTGCCAAAATCGCATTATTAGGCGAAAGTAAGTTACAATTCAGTACCCTATCCTAAAGCTTGCTGTTAGGAAGGAATCTGCAGCTTGCAGTGAAAGCGCTTCCAGAGGGGAGTCTAATGAGGGCAAACGTTTGATGGTAACAGCTTCCCTGCGGGAGATAGTCTCTTTGCCAAAATTGCATTATTAGGCGAAAGTAAGTTACAATTCAGTACCCTATCCTAAAGCTTGCTGTTAGGAGGGAATCTGCAGCTTGCAGTGAAAGCGCTTCCAGAGGGGAGTCTAATGAGGGCAAACATTTGATGGTAGCAGCTTCCCTGCGGGAGATAGTCTCTTTGCCAAAATCGCATTATTAGGCGAAAGTAAGATACAATTCAGTACCCTATCCTAAAGCTTGCTGTTAGGAGGGAATCTGCAGCTTGCAGTGAAAGCGCTTCCAGAGGGGAGTCTAATGAGGGCAAACATTTGATGGTAGCAGCTTTCCTGCGGGAGATATTCTCTTTGCCAAAATCGCATTATTAGCCGCAGTTAAGTTACAATTCAGTACCCTATCCTAAAGCTTGCTGTTAGGAGGGAATCTGCAGCTTGCAGTGACAGCGCTTCCAGAGGGGAGTCTAATGAGGGCAAACATTTGATGGTAGCAGCTTCCCTGCGGGAGATAGTCTCTTTGCCAAAATCGCCTTATTAGGCGAAAGTAAGTTACAATTCAGTACCCTATCCTAAAGCTTGCTGTTAGGAGGGAATCTGCAGCTTGCAGTGAAAGCGCTTCCAGAGGGGAGTCTAATGAGGGCAAACATTTGATGGTGGCAGCTTCCCTGCGGGAGATACTCTCTTTGCCAAAATCGCCTTATTAGGCGAAAGTAAGTTACAATTCAGTACCCTATCCTAAAGCTTGCTGTTAGGAGGGAATCTGCAGCTTGCAGTGAAAGCGCTTCCAGAGGGGAGTCTAATGAGGGCAAACATTTGATGGTAGCAGCTTTCCTGCGGGAGATATTCTCTTTGCCAAAATCGCATTATTAGCCGCAGTTAAGTTACAATTCAGTACCCTATCCTAAAGCTTGCTGTTAGGAGGGAATCTGCAGCTTGCAGTGAAAGCGCTTCCAGAGGGGAGTCTAATGAGGGCAAACATTTGATGGTAGCAGCTTCCCTGCGGGAGATAGTCTCTTTGCCAAAATCGCCTTATAAGCCGCAGTTAAGTTACAATTCAGTACCCTATCCTAAAGCTTGCTGTTAGGAGGGAATCTGCAGCTTGCAGTGAAAGCGCTTCCAGAGGGGAGTCTAATGAGGGCAAACATTTGATTGTAGCAGCTTCCCTGCGGGAGATACTCTCTTTGCCAAAATCGCCTTATTAGCCGCAGTTAAGTTACAATTCAGTACCCTATCCTAAAGCTTGCTGTTAGGAGGGAATCTGCAGCTTGCAGTGAAAGCGCTTCCAGAGGGGAGTCTAACGAGGGCAAACATTTGATGGTAGCAGCTTCCCTGCGGGAGATACTCCCTTTGCCAAAATCGCATTATTAGGCGAAAGTAAATTACAATTCAGTACCGTATCCTAAAGCTTGCTGTTAGGAAGGAATCTGCAGCTTGCAGTGAAAGCGCTTCCAGAGGGGAGTCTAATGAGGGCAAACATTTGATGGTAGCAGCTTCCCTGCGGGAGATACTCTCTTTGCCAAAATTCCCTTATTAGCCGCAGTTAAGTTACAATTCAGGACCCTATCCTAAAGCTTGCTGTTAGGAGGGAATCTGCAGCTTGCAGTGAAAGCGCTTCCAGAGGGGAGTCTAATGAGGGCAAACATTTGATGGTAGCAGCTTCCCTGCGGGAGATACTCTCTTTGCCAAAATCGCATTATTAGGCGAAAGTAAGTTACAATTCAGTACCCTATCCTAAAGCTTGCTGTTAGGAGGGAATCTGCAGCTTGCAGTGAAAGCGCTTCCAGAGGGGAGTCTAATGAGGGCAAACATTTGATGGTAGCAGCTTCCCTGCGGGAGATATTCTCTTTGCCAAAATCGCATTATTAGGCGAAAGTAAGATACAATTCAGTACCCTATCCTAAAGCTTGCTGTTAGGAGGGAATCTGCAGCTTGCAGTGAAAGCGCTTCCAGAGGGGAGTCTAATGAGGGCAAACATTTGATGGTAGCAGCTTCCCTGCGGGAGATACTCTCTTTGCCAAAATCGCATTATTAGGCGAAAGTAAGTTACAATTCAGTACCCTATCCTAAAGCTTGCTGTTAGGAAGTAATCTGCAGCTTGCAGTGAAAGCGCTTCCAGAGGGGAGTCTAATGAGGGCAAACATTTGATGGTAGCAGCTTCCCTGCGGGAGATAGTCTCTTTGCCAAAATCGCCTTATTAGGCGAAAGTAAGATACAATTCAGTACCCTATCCTAAAGCTTGCTGTTAGGAGGGAATCTGCAGCTTGCAGTGAAAGCGCTTCCAGAGGGGAGTCTAATGAGGGCAAAGACTTGGTGGCAGCAGCTTCCCTGCAAGTTATAGTCTCTTTGCCAAAATCCCATTATTAGGCGAAAGTAAGTTACAATTCAGTACCCTATCCTAAAGCTTGCTGTTAGGAGGGAATCTGCAGCTTGCAGCGAAAGCGCTTCCAGAGGGGAGTCTAATGAGGGCAAATATTTGATGGTAGCAGCTTCCCTGCGGGATATATTCTCTTTGCCAAAATCGCCTTATTAGACGCAGTTAAGTTACAATTCAGTACACTATCCTAAAGCTTGCTGTTAGGAGAGAATCTGCAGCTTGCAGTGAAAGCGCTTCCAGAGGGGAGTCTAATGAGGGCAAACATTTGATGGTAGCAGCTTCCCTGCGGGAGATATTCTCTTTGCCAAAATCGCATTATTAGGCGAAAGTAAGATACAATTCAGTACCCTATCCTAAAGCTTGCTGTTAGGAGGGAATCTGCAGCTTGCAGTGAAAGCGCTTCCAGAGGGGAGTCTAATGAGGGCAAACATTTGATGGTAGCAGCTTCCCTGCGGGAGATACTCTCTTTGCCAAAATCTCATTATTGGCGAAAGTAAGTTACAATTCAGTACCCTATCCTAAAGCTTGCTGTTAGGAGGGAATCTGCAGCTTGCAGTGAAAGCGCTTCCAGAGGGGAGTCTAATGAGGGCAAACATTTGATGGTAGCAGCTTCCCTGCGGGAGATAGTCTCTTTGCCAAAATCGCATTATAAGCCGCAGTTAAGTTACAATTCAGTACCCTATCCTAAAGCTTGCTGTTAGGAGGGAATCTGCAGCTTGCAGTGAAAGCGCTTCCAGAGGGGAGTCTAACGAGGGCAAACATTTGATGGTAGCAGCTTCCCTGCGAGAGATATTCTCTTTGCCAAAATCGCATTATTAGGCGAAAGTAAGTTACAATTCAGTACCCTATCCTAAAGCTTGCTGTTAGGAGGGAATCTGCAGCTTGCAGTGAAAGCGCTTCCAGAGGAGAGTCTAATGAGGGCAAACATTTGATGGTAGCAGCTTCCCTGCGGGAGATACTCTCTTTGCCAAATTCGCATTATTATCCGCAGTTAAGATACAATTCAGTACCCTATCCTAAAGCTTGCTGTTAGGAAGGAATCTGCAGCTTGCAGTGAAAGCGCTTCCAGAGGGGAGTCTAATGAGGGCAAACATTTGATGGTAGCAGCTTCCCTGCGGGAGATAGTCTCTTTGCCAAAATCGGCTTATTATCCGCAGTTAATTTACAATTCAGTACCCTATCCTATATCTTGCTGTTAGGAGGGAATCTGCAGCTTGCAGTGAAAGCGCTTCCAGAGGGGAGTCTAATGAGGGAAAACGTTTGATGGTAACAGCTTCCCTGCGAGTTATATTCTCTTTGCCAAAATCGCATTATTAGGCGAAAGTAAGTTACAATTCAGTACCCTATCCTAAAGCTTGCTGTTAGGAGGGAATCTGCAGCTTGCAGTGAAAGCGCTTCCAGAGGGGAGTCTAATGAGGGCAAATATTTGATGGTAGCAGCTTCCCTGCGGGATATATTCTCTTTGCCAAAATCGCCTTATTAGACTCCGTTAAGTTACAATTCAGTACACTATCCTAAAGCTTGCTGTTAGGAGGGAATCTGCAGCTTGCAGTGAAAGCGCTTCCAGAGAGGAGTCTAACGAGGGCAAACATTTGATGGTAGCAGCTTCCCTGCGGGAGATACTCTCTTTGAAAAATCGCATTATTAGGCGAAAGTAAGTTACAATTCAGTACCCTATCCTAAAGCTTGCTGTTAGGAGGGAATCTGCAGCTTGCAGTGAAAGCGCTTCCAGAGGGGAGTCTAATTAGGGCAAACATTTGATGGTAGCAGCTTCCCTGCGGGAGATAGTCTCTTTGCCAAAATCGCATTATAAGCCGCAGTTAAGTTACAATTCAGTACCCTATCCTAAAGCTTGCTGTTAGGAGGGAATCTGCAGCTTGCAGTGAAAGCGCTTCCAGAGGGGAGTCTAACGAGGGCAAACATTTGATGGTAGCAGCTTCCCTGCGGGAGATATTCTCTTTGCCAAAATCGCATTATTAGGCGAAAGTAAGTTACAATTCAGTACCCTATCCTAAAGCTTGCTGTTAGGAGGGAATCTGCAGCTTGCAGTGAAAGCGCTTCCAGAGGAGAGTCTAATGAGGGCAAACATTTGATGGTAGCAGCTTCCCTGCGGGAGATACTCTCTTTGCCAAATTCGCATTATTATCCGCAGTTAAGATACAATTCAGTACCCTATCCTAAAGCTTGCTGTTAGGAGGGAATCTGCAGCTTGCAGTGAAAGCGCTTCCAGAGGGGAGTCTAATGAGGGCAAACATTTGATGGTAGCAGCTTCCCTGCGGGAGATAGTCTCTTTGCCAAAATCGCATTATTAGGCGAAAGTAAGTTACAATTCAGTACCCTATCCTAAAGCTTGCTGTTAGGAAGGAATCTGCAGCTTGCAGTGAAAGCGCTTCCAGAGGGGAGTCTAATGAGGGCAAACATTTGATGGTAGCAGCTTCCCTGCGGGAGATAGTCTCTTTGCCAAAATCGGCTTATTATCCGCAGTTAATTTACAATTCAGTACCCTATCCTATATCTTGCTGTTAGGAGGGAATCTGCAGCTTGCAGTGAAAGCGCTTCCAGAGGGGAGTCTAATGAGGGAAAACGTTTGATGGTAACAGCTTCCCTGCGAGTTATATTCTCTTTGCCAAAATCGCATTATTAGGCGAAAGTAAGTTACAATTCAGTACCCTATCCTAAAGCTTGCTGTTAGGAGGGAATCTGCAGCTTGCAGTGAAAGTGCTTCCAGAGGGGAGTCTAATAAGGGCAAATATTTGATGGTAGCAGCTTCCCTGCGGGATATATTCTCTTTGCCAAAATCGCCTTATTAGACTCAGTTAAGTTACAATTCAGTACACTATCCTAAAGCTTGCTGTTAGGAGGGAATCTGCAGCTTGCAGTGAAAGCGCTTCCAGAGAGGAGTCTAACGAGGGCAAACATTTGATGGTAGCAGCTTCCCTGCGGGAGATACTCTCTTTGAAAAATCGCATTATTAGGCGAAAGTAAGTTACAATTCAGTACCCTATCCTAAAGCTTGCTGTTAGGAGGGAATCTGCAGCTTGCAGTGAAAGCGCTTCCAGAGGGGAGTCTAATGAGGGCAAACAATTGATGGTAGCAGCTTCCCTGCGGGAGATATTCTCTTTGCCAAAATCGCCTTATGAGCCGCAGTTAACTTACGATTCAGTACCCTATCCTAAAGCTTGCTGTTAGGAGGGAATCTGCAGCTTGCAGTGAAAGCGCTTCCACAGGGTAGTCTAATGAGGGCAAACATTTGATGGTAGCAGCTTCCCTGCGGGAGATATTCTCTTTGCCAAAATCGCCTTTATAGACGCATTTATGTTACAATTCAGTACACCGTCCTACAGCTTGCTGTTAGGAGGGAATCTGCAGCTTGCAGTGAAAGCGCTTCCAGAGGGGAGTCTAATGAGGGCAAACATTTGATGGTAGCAACTTCCCTGCGGGAGATACTCTCTTTCCCAAAATCGCATTAATAGGCGAAAGTAAGTTACAATTCAGTACCCTATCCTAAAGCTTGCTGTTAGGAGGGAATATGCCACTTGCAGTGAAAGCACTTCCAGAGGGGAGTCTAACGAGGGCAAACATTTTATGGTATCAGCTTCCCTGCGGGAGATAGTCCCTTTCCAAAATCGCCTTATTAGACGCAGTTAAGTTACAATTCAGAACACTGTCCTACAGCTTGCTGTTAGGAGGGAATCTGCAGCTTGCAGTGAAAGCGCTTCCAGAGGGGAGTCTAATGAGGGCAAGCGTTTGATGGTAGCAGCTTCCCTGCGGGAGATACTCTCTTTGCCAAAATCGCATTATTAGGCGAAAGTAAGTTACAATTCAGTACCCTATCCTAAAGCTTGCTGTTAGGAGGGAATCTGCAGCTTGCACTGAAAGTGCTTCCAGAGGGGAGTCTAATGAGGGCAAACATTTGATGGTAGCAGCTTCCCTGCGGGAGATATTCTCTTTGCCGAAATCGCCTTATGAGCCGCAGTTAACTTTCAATTCAGTACACTGTCCTACAGCTTGCTGTTAGGAGGGAATCTGCAGCTTGCAGTGAAAGCGCTTCCAAAGGGGAGTCTAATGAGGGCAAACATTTGATGGTAGCAGCTTCCCTGCGGGAGATAGTCTCTTTTCCAAAATCGCATTATTAGGCGAAAGTAATTACAATTCAGTACCCTATCCTAAAGCTTGCTGTTAGGAGGGAATCTGCCGCTTGCAGTGAAAGCGCTTCCAGAGGGGAGTGTAATGAGGGCAAACATTTTATGGTAGCAGCTTCCCTGCGGGAGATATTCTCTTTGCCAAAATCGCCTTATTAGACGCAGTTAAGTTACAATTCAGTACCCTGTCCTACAGCTTGCTGTTAGGTGGGAATCTGCCGCTTGCAGTTAAAGCGCTTCCAGAGGGGAGTGTAATGAGGGCAAACATTTGATGGTAGCAGCTTCCCTGCGGGAGATACTCTCTTTGCCAAAATCGCATTATTAGCCGCAGTTAAGTAACAATTCAGTACCCTATCCTAAAGCTTGCTGTTAGGAGGGAATCTGCAGCTTGCAGTGAAAGCGCTTCCAGAGGGGAGTCTAATGAGGGCAAACATTTGATGGTAGCAGCTTCCCTGCGGGAGATAGTCTCTTTGCCAAAATCGCATTATTAGGCGAAAGTAAGTTACAATTCAGTACCCTATCCTAAAGCTTGCTGTTAGGAGGGAATCTGCAGCTTGCAGTGAAAGCGCTTCCAGAGGGGAGTCTAATGAGGGCAAACATTTGATGGTAGCAGCTTCCCTGCGGGAGATATTCTCTTTGCCAAAATCGCATTATTATGCGAAAGTAAGTTACAATTCAGTACCCTATCCTAAAGCTTGCTGTTAGGAGGGAATCTGCAGCTTGCAGTGAAAGCGCTTCCAGAGGGGAGTCTAATGAGGGCAAAGATTTGATGGTAGCAGCTTCCCTGCGGGAGATACTCTCTTTGCCAAAATCGCATTATTAGGCGAAAGTAAGTTACAATTCAGTACCCTATCCTAAAGCTTGCTGTTAGGAGGGAATCTGCAGCTTGCAGTGAAAGCGCTTCCACAGGGTTGTCTAATGAGGGAAAAACATTTGATGGTAGCAGCTTCCCTGCGGGAGATAGTCTCTTTTCCAAAATCGCATTATTAGGCGAAAGTAAGTTACAATTCAGTACCCTATCCTAAAGCTTGCTGTTAGGAGGGAATCTGCAGCTTGCAGTGAAAGCGCTTCCAGAGGAGAGTCTAATGAGGGCAAACATTTGATGGTAGCAGCTTCCCTGCGGGAGATACTCTCTTTGCCAAATTCGCATTATTATCCGCAGTTAAGATACAATTCAGTACCCTATCCTAAAGCTTGCTGTTAGGAGGGAATCTGCAGCTTGCAGTGAAAGCGCTTCCAGAGGGGAGTCTAATGAGGGGAAATATTTGATGGTAGCAGCTTCCCTGCGGGATATATTCTCTTTGCCAATATCGCCTTATTAGACGCAGTTAAGTTACAATTCAGTACCCTATCCTAAAGCTTGCTGTTAGGAGGGAATCTGCAGCTTGCAGTGAAAGCGCTTCCAGAGGGGAGTCTAATGAGGGCAAACATTTTATGGTAGCAGCTTCCCTGCGGGAGATAGTCTCTTTGCCAAAATCGCATTATTAGGCGAAAGTAAGTTACAATTCAGTACCCTATGCTAAAGCTTGCTGTTAGGAAGGAATCTGCAGCTTGCAGTGAAAGCGCTTCCAGAGGGGAGTCTAATGAGGGCAAACATTTGATGGTAGCAGCTTCCCTGCGGGAGATAGTCTCTTTGCCAAAATCGGCTTATTATCCGCAGTTAATTTACAATTCAGTACCCTATCCTATATCTTGCTGTTAGGAGGGAATCTGCAGCTTGCAGTGAAAGCGCTTCCAGAGGGGAGTCTAATGAGGGCAAACGTTTGATGGTAACAGCTTCCCTGCGAGTTATATTCTCTTTGCCAAAATCGCATTATTAGGCGAAAGTAAGTTACAATTCAGTACCCTATCCTAAAGCTGGCTGTTAGGAGGGAATCTGCAGCTTGCAGTGAAAGCGCTTCCAGAGGGGAGTCTAATGAGGGCAAATATTTGATGGTAGCAGCTTCCCTGCGGGATATATTCTCTTTGCCAAAATCGCCTTATTAGACTTAGTTAAGTTACAATTCAGTACACTATCCTAAAGCTTGCTGTTAGGAGGGAATCTGCAGCTTGCAGTGAAAGCGCTTCCAGAGAGGAGTCTAACGAGGGCAAACATTTGATGGTAGCAGCTTCCCTGCGGGAGATACTCTCTTTGAAAAATCGCATTATTAGGCGAAAGTAAGTTACAATTCAGTACCCTATCCTAAAGCTTGCTGTTAGGAGGGAATCTGCAGCTTGCAGTGAAAGCGCTTCCAGAGGGGAGTCTAATGAGGGCAAACATTTGATGGTAGCAGCTTCCCTGCGGAAGATAGTCTCTTTGCCAAAATCGTGTTATTAGGCGAAAGTAAGTTACAATTTAGTACCCTATCCTAAAGCTTGCTGTTAGGAGGGAATCTGCAGCTTGAAGTGAATGCGCTTCCAGAGGGTAGTCTAACGAGGGCAAACATTTGATGGTAACAGCTTCCCTGCGAGTTATAGTCTCTTTGCCATATACGCATGAATAGGCGAAAGAAAGTTACAATTCAGTACCCTATCCTAAAGCTTGCTGTTAGGAGGGAATCTGCAGCTTGCAGTGAAAGCGCTTCCAGAGGGGAGTCTAATGAGGGCAAACATTTGATGGTAGCAGCTTCCCTGCGGGAGATATTCTCTTTGCCAAAATCGCATTATTATGCGAAAGTAAGTTACAATTCAGTACACTATCCTAAAGCTTGCTGTTAGGAGGGAATCTGCCGCTTGCAGTGAAAGCGCTTCCAGAGGGGAGTCTAATGAGGGCAAACATTTGATGGTAGCAGCTTCCCTGCGGGAGATAGTCCCTTTCCAAAATCGCCTTATTAGACGCAGTTAAGTTACAATTCAGAACATTGTCCTACAGCTTGCTGTTAGGAGGGAATCTGCAGCTTGCAGTGAAAGCGCTTCCAGAGGGGAGTCTAATGAGGGCAAACATTTGATGGTAGCAGCTTCCCTGCGGGAGATAGTCTCTTTTCCAAAATCGCATTATTAGGCGAAAGTAAGTTACAATTCAGTACCCTATCCTAAAGCTTGCTGTTAGGGGGGAATCTGCCGCTTGCAGTGAAAGTGCTTCCAGAGGGGAGTGTAATGAGGGCAAACATTTTATGGTAGCAGCTTCCCTGCGGGAGATATTCTCTTTGCCAAAATCGCCTTATTAGACGCAGTTAAGTTACAATTCAGTACCCTGTCCTACAGCTTGCTGTTAGGTGGGAATCTGCCGCTTGCAGTTAAAGCGCTTCCAGAGGGGAGTGTAATGAGGGCAAACATTTTATGGTAGCAGCTTCCCTGCGGGAGATATTCTCTTTGCCGAAATCGCCTTATGAGCCGCAGTTAACTTACAATTCAGTACCCTATCCTAAAGCTTGCTGTTAGGAGGGAATCTGCAGCTTGCAGTGAAAGCGCTTCCAGAGGGGAGTCTAATGAGGGCAAACATTTGATGGTTGCAGCTTCCCTGCGGGAGATACTCTCTTTGCCAAAATCGCGTTATTAGGCGAAAGTAAGTTACAATTCAGTACCCTATCCTAAAGCTTGCTGTTAGGAGGGAATCTGCAGCTTGAAGTGAATGCGCTTCCAGAGGGTAGTATAACGAGGGCAAACATTTGATGGTAACAGCTTCCCTGCAGGAGATACTCTCTTTGACAAAATCGCATTATTAAGCGAAAGTAAGATACAATTCAGTACCTTATTCTAAAGCTTGCTGTTAGGAGGGAATCTGCAGCTTGCAGTGAAAGCGCTTCCACAGGGGAGTCTAATGAGGGCAAACATTTGATGGTAGCAGCTTCCCTGCGGGAGATATTCTCTTTGCCAAAATCGCATTATTAGGCGAAAGTAAGTTACAATTCAGTACCCTATCCTAAAGCTTGCTGTTAGGAGGGAATCTGCAGCTTGCAGTGAAAGCGCTTCCAGAGGGGAGTCTAATGAGGGCAAACATTTGATGGTAGCAGCTTCGATGCGGGAGATATTCTCTTTGCCAAAATCGCCTTATTAGACGAAGTTAAGTTACAGTTCAGTACCCTGTCCTACAGCTTGCTGTTAGGTGGGAATCTGCCACTTGCAGTGAAAGCGCTTCCAGAGGGGAGTCTAATGAGGGCAAATATTTGATGGTAGCAGCTTCCCTGCGGGAGATATTCCCTTTCCAAAATCGCCGTATTAGAGGCAGTTATGTTACAATTCAGAACACTGTCCTACAGCTTGCTGTTAGGAGGGAATCTGCAGCTTGCAGTGTAAGCGCTTCCAGAGGGGAGTCTAATGAGGGCAAACATTTAATGGTAGCCGCATCCCTGCGGGAGATACTCTCTTGGCCAAAATCGCATTATTAATCGAAAGTAAGATTCAATTCAGTACCCTATCCTAAAGCTTGCTGTTAGGAGGGAATCTGCAGCTTGCAGTGAAAGCGCTTCCAGAGGGGAGTCTAACGAGGGCAAACATTTGATGGTAGCAGCTTCCCTGTGGGAGATACTCTCTTTGCCAAAATCGCATTACTAGGCTAAAGTAAGTTACAATTCAGGACCCTATCCTCAAGCTTGCTGTTAGGAGGGAATCTGCAGCTTGCAGTGAAAGCGCTTCCAGAGGGGAGTCTAACGAGGGCAAACATTTCATGGTAGCAGCTTCCCTGCGGGAGATACTCTCTTTGCCAAAATCGCATTATTAGGCGAAAGTAAGTTACAATTCAGTACCCTATCCTAAAGCTTGCTGTTAGGAGGGAATCTGCAGCTTGCAGTGAAAGCGCTTCCAGAGGGGAGTCTAATGAGGGCAAACATTTGATGGTAGCAGCTTCCCTGCGGGAGATACTCTCTTTTGCCAAAATCGCCTTATTAGCCGCAGTTAAGTTACAATTCAGTACCCTATCCTAAAGCTTGCTCTTAGGAGGGAATCTGCAGCTTGCAGTGAAAGCGCTTCCAGAGGGGAGTCTAACGAGGGCAAACATTTTATGGTAGCAGCTTCCCTGCGGGAGATACTCTCTTTCCCAAAATCGCATTATTAGGCGAAAGTAAGTTACAATTCAGTACCCTATCCTAAAGCTTGCTGTTAGGAGGGAATCTGCAGCTTGCAGTGAAAGCGCTTCCAGAGGGGAGTCTAATGAGGGCAAACATTTGATGGTAGCAGCTTCCCTGCGGGAGATAGTCTCTTTGCCAAAATCGCATTATTAGGCGAAAGTAAGTTACAATTCAGTACCCTATCCTAAAGCTTGCTGTTAGGAGGGAATCTGCAGCTTGCAGTGAAAGCGCTTCCAGAGGGGAGTCTAACGAGGGCAAACATTTGATGGTAGCAGCTTCCCTGCGGGAGATATTCTCTTTGCCAAAATCGCATTATTAGTCGAAAGTAAGTTACAATTCAGTACCCTATCCTAAAGCTTGCTGTTAGGAGGGAATCTGCAGCTTGCAGTGAAAGCGCTTCCAGAGGAGAGTCTAATGAGGGCAAACATTTGATGGTAGCAGCTTCCCTGCGGGAGATACTCTCTTTGCCAAATTCGCATTATTATCCGCAGTTAAGATACAATTCAGTACCCTATCCTAAAGCTTGCTGTTAGGAGGGAATCTGCAGCTTGCAGTGAAAGCGCTTCCAGAGGGGAGTCTAATGAGGGCAAACATTTGATGGTAGCAGCTTCCCTGCGGGAGATAGTCTCTTTGCCAAAATCGCATTATTAGGCGAAAGTAAGTTACAATTCAGTACCCTATCCTAAAGCTTGCTGTTAGGAAGGAATCTGCAGCTTGCAGTGAAAGCGCTTCCAGAGGGGAGTCTAATGAGGGCAAACATTTGATGGTAGCAGCTTCCCTGCGGGAGATAGTCTCTTTGCCAAAATCGGCTTATTATCCGCAGTTAATTTACAATTCAGTACCCTATCCTATATCTTGCTGTTAGGAGGGAATCTGCAGCTTGCAGTGAAAGCGCTTCCAGAGGGGAGTCTAATGAGGGAAAACGTTTGATGGTAACAGCTTCCCTGCGAGTTATATTCTCTTTGCCAAAATCGCATTATTAGGCGAAAGTAAGTTACAATTCAGTACCCTATCCTAAAGCTTGCTGTTAGGAGGGAATCTGCAGCTTGCAGTGAAAGTGCTTCCAGAGGGGAGTCTAATAAGGGCAAATATTTGATGGTAGCAGCTTCCCTGCGGGATATATTCTCTTTGCCAAAATCGCCTTATTAGACTCAGTTAAGTTACAATTCAGTACACTATCCTAAAGCTTGCTGTTAGGAGGGAATCTGCAGCTTGCAGTGAAAGCGCTTCCAGAGAGGAGTCTAACGAGGGCAAACATTTGATGGTAGCAGCTTCCCTGCGGGAGATACTCTCTTTGAAAAATCGCATTATTAGGCGAAAGTAAGTTACAATTCAGTACCCTATCCTAAAGCTTGCTGTTAGGAGGGAATCTGCAGCTTGCAGTGAAAGCGCTTCCAGAGGGGAGTCTAATGAGGGCAAACAATTGATGGTAGCAGCTTCCCTGCGGGAGATATTCTCTTTGCCAAAATCGCCTTATGAGCCGCAGTTAACTTACGATTCAGTACCCTATCCTAAAGCTTGCTGTTAGGAGGGAATCTGCAGCTTGCAGTGAAAGCGCTTCCACAGGGTAGTCTAATGAGGGCAAACATTTGATGGTAGCAGCTTCCCTGCGGGAGATATTCTCTTTGCCAAAATCGCCTTTATAGACGCAGTTATGTTACAATTCAGTACACTGTCCTACAGCTTGCTGTTAGGAGGGAATCTGCAGCTTGCAGTGAAAGCGCTTCCAGAGGGGAGTCTAATGAGGGCAAACATTTGATGGTAGCAACTTCCCTGCGGGAGATACTCTCTTTCCCAAAATCGCATTAATAGGCGAAAGTAAGTTACAATTCAGTACCCTATCCTAAAGCTTGCTGTTAGGAGGGAATATGCCACTTGCAGTGAAAGCACTTCCAGAGGGGAGTCTAACGAGGGCAAACATTTTATGGTATCAGCTTCCCTGCGGGAGATAGTCCCTTTCCAAAATCGCCTTATTAGACGCAGTTAAGTTACAATTCAGAACACTGTCCTACAGCTTGCTGTTAGGAGGGAATCTGCAGCTTGCAGTGAAAGCGCTTCCAGAGGGGAGTCTAATGAGGGCAAGCGTTTGATGGTAGCAGCTTCCCTGCGGGAGATACTCTCTTTGCCAAAATCGCATTATTAGGCGAAAGTAAGTTACAATTCAGTACCCTATCCTAAAGCTTGCTGTTAGGAGGGAATCTGCAGCTTGCACTGAAAGCGCTTCCAGAGGGGAGTCTAATGAGGGCAAACATTTGATGGTAGCAGCTTCCCTGCGGGAGATATTCTCTTTGCCGAAATCGCCTTATGAGCCGCAGTTAACTTTCAATTCAGTACACTGTCCTACAGCTTGCTGTTAGGAGGGAATCTGCAGCTTGCAGTGAAAGCGCTTCCAAAGGGGAGTCTAATGAGGGCAAACATTTGATGGTAGCAGCTTCCCTGCGGGAGATAGTCTCTTTTCCAAAATCGCATTATTAGGCGAAAGTAATTACAATTCAGTACCCTATCCTAAAGCTTGCTGTTAGGAGGGAATCTGCCGCTTGCAGTGAAAGCGCTTCCAGAGGGGAGTGTAATGAGGGCAAACATTTTATGGTAGCAGCTTCCCTGCGGGAGATATTCTCTTTGCCAAAATCGCCTTATTAGACGCAGTTAAGTTACAATTCAGTACCCTGTCCTACAGCTTGCTGTTAGGTGGGAATCTGCCGCTTGCAGTTAAAGCGCTTCCAGAGGGGAGTCTAATGAGGGCAAACATTTGATGGTAGCAGGTTCCCTGCGGGAGATACTCTCTTTGCCAAAATCGCATTATTAGCCGCAGTTAAGTAACAATTCAGTACCCTATCCTAAAGCTTGCTGTTAGGAGGGAATCTGCAGCTTGCAGTGAAAGCGCTTCCAGAGGGGAGTCTAATGAGGGCAAACATTTGATGGTAGCAGCTTCCCTGCGGGAGATAGTCTCTTTGCCAAAATCGCATTATTAGGCGAAAGTAAGTTACAATTCAGTACCCTATCCTAAAGCTTGCTGTTAGGAGGGAATCTGCAGCTTGCAGTGAAAGCGCTTCCAGAGGGGAGTCTAATGAGGGCAAACATTTGATGGTAGCAGCTTCCCTGCGGGAGATATTCTCTTTGCCAAAATCGCATTATTATGCGAAAGTAAGTTACAATTCAGTACCCTATCCTAAAGCTTGCTGTTAGGAGGGAATCTGCAGCTTGCAGTGAAAGCGCTTCCAGAGGGGAGTCTAATGAGGGCAAAGATTTGATGGTAGCAGCTTCCCTGCGGGAGATACTCTCTTTGCCAAAATCGCATTATTAGGCGAAAGTAAGTTACAATTCAGTACCCTATCCTAAAGCTTGCTGTTAGGAGGGAATCTGCAGCTTGCAGTGAAAGCGCTTCCACAGGGTTGTCTAATGAGGGAAAAACATTTGATGGTAGCAGCTTCCCTGCGGGAGATAGTCTCTTTTCCAAAATCGCATTATTAGGCGAAAGTAAGTTACAATTCAGTACCCTATCCTAAAGCTTGCTGTTAGGAGGGAATCTGCAGCTTGCAGTGAAAGCGCTTCCAGAGGGGAGTCTAATGAGGGCAAATATTTGATGGTAGCAGCTTCCCTGCGGGATATATTCTCTTTGCCAAAATCGCCTTATTAGACGCAGTTAAGTTACAATTCAGTACACTATCCTAAAGCTTGCTGTTAGGAGGGAATCTGCAGCTTGCAGTGAAAGCGCTTCCAGAGGGGAGTCTAATGAGGGCAAACATTTGATGGTAGCAGCTTCCCTGCGGGAGATATTCTCTTTGCCAAAATCGCATTATTAGGCGAAAGTAAGATACAATTCAGTACCCTATCCTAAAGCTTGCTGTTAGGAGGGAATCTGCAGCTTGCAGTGAAAGCGCTTCCAGAGGGGAGTCTAATGAGGGCAAACATTTGATGGTAGCAGCTTCCCTGCGGGAGATACTCTCTTTGCCAAAATCTCATTATTGGCGAAAGTAAGTTACAATTCAGTACCCTATCCTAAAGCTTGCTGTTAGGAGGGAATCTGCAGCTTGCAGTGAAAGCGCTTCCAGAGGGGAGTCTAATGAGGGCAAACATTTGATGGTAGCAGCTTCCCTGCGGGAGATAGTCTCTTTGCCAAAATCGCATTATAAGCCGCAGTTAAGTTACAATTCAGTACCCTATTCTAAAGCTTGCTGTTAGGAGGGAATCTGCAGCTTGCAGTGAAAGCGCTTCCAGAGGGGAGTCTAACGAGGGCAAACATTTGATGGTAGCAGCTTCCCTGCGGGAGATATTCTCTTTGCCAAAATCGCATTATTAGGCGAAAGTAAGTTACAATTCAGTACCCTATCCTAAAGCTTGCTGTTAGGAGGGAATCTGCAGCTTGCAGTGAAAGCGCTTCCAGAGGAGAGTCTAATGAGGGCAAACATTTGATGGTAGCAGCTTCCCTGCGGGAGATACTCTCTTTGCCAAATTCGCATTATTATCCGCAGTTAAGATACAATTCAGTACCCTATCCTAAAGCTTGCTGTTAGGAGGGAATCTGCAGCTTGCAGTGAAAGCGCTTCCAGAGGGGAGTCTAATGAGGGGAAATATTTGATGGTAGCAGCTTCCCTGCGGGATATATTCTCTTTGCCAATATCGCCTTATTAGACGCAGTTAAGTTACAATTCAGTACCCTATCCTAAAGCTTGCTGTTAGGAGGGAATCTGCAGCTTGCAGTGAAAGCGCTTCCAGAGGGGAGTCTAATGAGGGCAAACATTTTATGGTAGCAGCTTCCCTGCGGGAGATAGTCTCTTTGCCAAAATCGCATTATTAGGCGAAAGTAAGTTACAATTCAGTACCCTATGCTAAAGCTTGCTGTTAGGAAGGAATCTGCAGCTTGCAGTGAAAGCGCTTCCAGAGGGGAGTCTAATGAGGGCAAACATTTGATGGTAGCAGCTTCCCTGCGGGAGATAGTCTCTTTGCCAAAATCGGCTTATTATCCGCAGTTAATTTACAATTCAGTACCCTATCCTATATCTTGCTGTTAGGAGGGAATCTGCAGCTTGCAGTGAAAGCGCTTCCAGAGGGGAGTCTAATGAGGGCAAACGTTTGATGGTAACAGCTTCCCTGCGAGTTATATTCTCTTTGCCAAAATCGCATTATTAGGCGAAAGTAAGTTACAATTCAGTACCCTATCCTAAAGCTTGCTGTTAGGAGGGAATCTGCAGCTTGCAGTGAAAGCGCTTCCAGAGGGGAGTCTAATGAGGGCAAATATTTGATGGTAGCAGCTTCCCTGCGGGATATATTCTCTTTGCCAAAATCGCCTTATTAGACTTAGTTAAGTTACAATTCAGTACACTATCCTAAAGCTTGCTGTTAGGAGGGAATCTGCAGCTTGCAGTGAAAGCGCTTCCAGAGAGGAGTCTAACGAGGGCAAACATTTGATGGTAGCAGCTTCCCTGCGGGAGATACTCTCTTTGAAAAATCGCATTATTAGGCGAAAGTAAGTTACAATTCAGTACCCTATCCTAAAGCTTGCTGTTAGGAGGGAATCTGCAGCTTGCAGTGAAAGCGCTTCCAGAGGGGAGTCTAATGAGGGCAAACATTTGATGGTAGCAGCTTCCCTGCGGAAGATAGTCTCTTTGCCAAAATCGTGTTATTAGGCGAAAGTAAGTTACAATTTAGTACCCTATCCTAAAGCTTGCTGTTAGGAGGGAATCTGCAGCTTGAAGTGAATGCGCTTCCAGAGGGTAGTCTAACGAGGGCAAACATTTGATGGTAACAGCTTCCCTGCGAGTTATAGTCTCTTTGCCATATACGCATGAATAGGCGAAAGAAAGTTACAATTCAGTACCCTATCCTAAAGCTTGCTGTTAGGAGGGAATCTGCAGCTTGCAGTGAAAGCGCTTCCAGAGGGGAGTCTAATGAGGGCAAACATTTGATGGTAGCAGCTTCCCTGCGGGAGATATTCTCTTTGCCAAAATCGCATTATTATGCGAAAGTAAGTTACAATTCAGTACACTATCCTAAAGCTTGCTGTTAGGAGGGAATCTGCCGCTTGCAGTGAAAGCGCTTCCAGAGGGGAGTCTAATGAGGGCAAACATTTGATGGTAGCAGCTTCCCTGCGGGAGATAGTCCCTTTCCAAAATCGCCTTATTAGACGCAGTTAAGTTACAATTCAGAACATTGTCCTACAGCTTGCTGTTAGGAGGGAATCTGCAGCTTGCAGTGAAAGCGCTTCCAGAGGGGAGTCTAATGAGGGCAAGCGTTTGATGGTAGCAGCTTCCCTGCGGGAGATACTCTCTTTGCCAAAATCGCATTATTAGGCGAAAGTAAGTTACAATTCAGTACCCTATCCTAAAGCTTGCTGTTAGGAGGGAATCTGCAGCTTGCAGTGAAAGCGCTTCCAGAGGGGAGTCTAATGAGGGCAAACATTTGATGGTAGCAGCTTCCCTGCGGGAGATAGTCTCTTTTCCAAAATCGCATTATTAGGCGAAAGTAAGTTACAATTCAGTACCCTATCCTAAAGCTTGCTGTTAGGGGGGAATCTGCCGCTTGCAGTGAAAGTGCTTCCAGAGGGGAGTGTAATGAGGGCAAACATTTTATGGTAGCAGCTTCCCTGCGGGAGATATTCTCTTTGCCAAAATCGCCTTATTAGACGCAGTTAAGTTACAATTCAGTACCCTGTCCTACAGCTTGCTGTTAGGTGGGAATCTGCCGCTTGCAGTTAAAGCGCTTCCAGAGGGGAGTGTAATGAGGGCAAACATTTTATGGTAGCAGCTTCCCTGCGGGAGATATTCTCTTTGCCGAAATCGCCTTATGAGCCGCAGTTAACTTACAATTCAGTACCCTATCCTAAAGCTTGCTGTTAGGAGGGAATCTGCAGCTTGCAGTGAAAGCGCTTCCACAGGGTAGTCTAATGAGGGCAAACATTTGATGGTAGCAGCTTCCCTGCGGGAGACATTCTCTTTGCCAAAATCGCCTTTTTAGATGCAGTTATGTTACAATTCAGTACACTGTCCTACAGCTTGCTGTTAGGAGGGAATCTGCAGGTTGAAGTGAAAGCGCTTCCAGAGGGGAGTCTAATGAGGGCAAACATTTGATGGTAGCAGCTTCCCTGCGGGAGATACTCTCTTTGCCAAAATCGCATTATTAGGCGAAAGTAAGTTTCAATTCAGTACCCTATCCTAAAGCTTGCTGTTAGGAGGGAATCTGCAGCTTGCAGTGAAAGCGCTTCCAGAGGGGAGTCTAATGAGGGCAAACATTTGATGGTTGCAGCTTCCCTGCGGGAGATACTCTCTTTGCCATAATCGCGTTATTAGGCGAAAGTAAGTTACAATTCAGTACCCTATCCTAAAGCTTGCTGTTAGGAGGGAATCTGCAGCTTGAAGTGAATGCGCTTCCAGAGGGTAGTATAACGAGGGCAAACATTTGATGGTAACAGCTTCCCTGCAGGAGATACTCTCTTTGACAAAATCGCATTATTAAGCGAAAGTAAGATACAATTCAGTACCTTATTCTAAAGCTTGCTGTTAGGAGGGAATCTGCAGCTTGCAGTGAAAGCGCTTCCACAGGGGAGTCTAATGAGGGAAACATTTGATGGTAGCAGCTTCCCTGCGGGAGATATTCTCTTTGCCAAAATCGCATTATTAGGCGAAAGTAAGTTACAATTCAGTACCCTATCCTAAAGCTTGCTGTTAGGAGGGAATCTGCAGCTTGCAGTGAAAGCGCTTCCAGAGGGGAGTCTAATGAGGGCAAACATTTGATGGTAGCAGCTTCGATGCGGGAGATATTCTCTTTGCCAAAATCGCCTTATTAGACGAAGTTAAGTTACAGTTCAGTACCCTGTCCTACAGCTTGCTGTTAGGTGGGAATCTGCCACTTGCAGTGAAAGCGCTTCCAGAGGGGAGTCTAATGAGGGCAAATATTTGATGGTAGCAGCTTCCCTGCGGGAGATATTCCCTTTCCAAAATCGCCGTATTAGAGGCAGTTATGTTACAATTCAGAACACTGTCCTACAGCTTGCTGTTAGGAGGGAATCTGCAGCTTGCAGTGTAAGCGCTTCCAGAGGGGAGTCTAATGAGGGCAAACATTTAATGGTAGCCGCATCCCTGCGGGAGATACTCTCTTGGCCAAAATCGCATTATTAATCGAAAGTAAGATTCAATTCAGTACCCTATCCTAAAGCTTGCTGTTAGGAGGGAATCTGCAGCTTGCAGTGAAAGCGCTTCCAGAGGGGAGTCTAACGAGGGCAAACATTTGATGGTAGCAGCTTCCCTGTGGGAGATACTCTCTTTGCCAAAATCGCATTACTAGGCTAAAGTAAGTTACAATTCAGGACCCTATCCTCAAGCTTGCTGTTAGGAGGGAATCTGCAGCTTGCAGTGAAAGCGCTTCCAGAGGGGAGTCTAACGAGGGCAAACATTTCATGGTAGCAGCTTCCCTGCGGGAGATACTCTCTTTGCCAAAATCGCATTATTAGGCGAAAGTAAGTTACAATTCAGTACCCTATCCTAAAGCTTGCTGTTAGGAGGGAATCTGCAGCTTGCAGTGAAAGCGCTTCCAGAGGGGAGTCTAATGAGGGCAAACATTTGATGGTAGCAGCTTCCCTGCGGGAGATACTCTCTTTTGCCAAAATCGCCTTATTAGCCGCAGTTAAGTTACAATTCAGTACCCTATCCTAAAGCTTGCTCTTAGGAGGGAATCTGCAGCTTGCAGTGAAAGCGCTTCCAGAGGGGAGTCTAACGAGGGCAAACATTTGATGGTAGCAGCTTCCCTGCGGGAGATACTCTCTTTCCCAAAATCGCATTATTAGGCGAAAGTAAGTTACAATTCAGTACCCTATCCTAAAGCTTGCTGTTAGGAGGGAATCTGCAGCTTGCAGTGAAAGCGCTTCCAGAGGGGAGTCTAATGAGGGCAAACATTTGATGGTAGCAGCTTCCCTGCGGGAGATAGTCTCTTTGCCAAAATCGCCTTATTAGCTGCAGTTAAGTTACAATTCAGTACACTATCCTAAAGCTTGCTGTTAGGAGGGAATCTGCAGCTTGCAGTGAAAGCGCTTCCAGAGGGGAGTCTAATGAGGGCAAACATTTGATGGTAGCAGCTTCCCTGCGGGAGATAGTCTCTTTGCCAAAATCGCATTATTAGGCGAAAGTAAGTTACAATTCAGTACCCTATCCTAAAGCTTGCTGTTAGGAGGGAATCTGCAGCTTGCAGTGAAAGCGCTTCCAGAGGGGAGTCTAACGAGGGCAAACATTTCATGGTAGCAGCTTCCCTGCGGGAGATACTCTCTTTGCCAAAATCGCATTATTAGGCGAAAGTAAGTTACAATTCAGTACCCTATCCTAAAGCTTGCTGTTAGGAGGGAATCTGCAGCTTGCAGTGAAAGCGCTTCCAGAGGGGAGTCTAATGAGGGCAAACATTTGATGGTAGCAGCTTCCCTGCGGGAGATAGTCTCTTTGCCAAAATCTGATTATTAGCCGCAGTTAAGTTACAATTCAGTACCCTATCCTAAAGCTTGCTGTTAGGAGGGAATCTGCAGCTTGCAGTGAAAGCGCTTCCAGAGGGGAGTCTAATGAGGGCAAACATTTGATGGTAGCAGCTTCCCTGCGGGAGATATTCTCTTTGCCAAAATCGCATTATTAGGCGAAAGTAAGATACAATTCAGTACCCTATCCTAAAACTTGCTGTTAGGAGGGAATCTGCAGCTTGCAGTGAAAGCGCTTCCAGAGGGGAGTCTAATGAGGGCAAACATTTGATGGTAGCAGCTTCCCTGCGGGAGATACTCTCTTTGCCAAAATCGCATTATTAGGCGAAAGTAAGTTACAATTCAGTACCCTATCCTAAAGCTTGCTGTTAGGAAGAAATCTGCAGCTTGCAGAGAAAGCGCTTCCAGAGGGGAGTCTAACGAGGGCAAAGATTTGATGGTAGCAGCTTCCCTGCGGGAGATACTCTCTTTGCCAAAATCGCATTATTAGGCGAAAGTAAGTTACAATTCAGTACCCTATCCTAAAGCTTGCTGTTAGGAGGGAATCTGCAGCTTGCAGTGAAAGCGCTTCCAGAGGGGAGTCTAATGAGGGCAAACATTTGATGGTAGTAGCTTCCATGCGGGAGATACTCTCTTTGCCAATATCGCATTATTAGGCGAAATTAAGTTACAATTCAGTACCCTATCCTAAAGCTTGCTGTTAGGAGGGAATCTGCAGCTTGCAGTGAAAGCGCTTCCAGAGGGGAGTCTAATGAGGGCAAACATTTGATGGTAGCAGCTTCCCTGCGGGAGATAGTCTCTTTGCCAAAATCGCATTATTAGGCGAAAGTAAGTTACAATTCAGTACCCTATCCTAAAGCTTGCTGTTAGGAGGGAATCTGCAGCTTGCAGTGAAAGCGCTTCCAGAGGGGAGTCTAACGAGGGCAAACATTTGATGGTAGCAGCTTCCCTGCGGGCGATACTCTCTTTGCCAAAATCGCATTATTAGGCGAAAGTAAGTTACAATTCAGTACCCTATACTAAAGCTTGCTGTTAGGAGGGAATCTGCAGCTTGCAGTGAAAGCGCTTCCAGAGGGGAGTCTAACGAGGGCAAACATTTGATGGTAGCAGCTTCCCTGCGGGAGATAGTCTCTTTGCCAAAATCGCATTATTAGGCGAAAGTAAGTTACAATTCAGTACCCTATACTAAAGCTTGCTGTTAGGAGGGAATCTGCAGCTTGCAGTGAAAGCGCTTCCAGAGGGGAGTCTAATGAGGGCAAACATTTGATGGTAGCAGCTTCCCTGCGGGAGATAGTCTCTTTGCCAAAATCTGATTATTAGCCGCAGTTAAGTTACAATTCAGTACCCTATCCTAAAGCTTGCTGTTAGGAGGGAATCTGCAGCTTGCAGTGAAAGCGCTTCCAGAGGGGAGTCTAATGAGGGCAAACATTTGATGGTAGCAGCTTCCCTGCGGGAGATACTCTCTTTGCCAAAATCGCATTATTAGCTGCAGTTAAGTTACAATTCAGTACCCTATCCTAAAGCTTGCTGTTAGGAGGGAATCTGCAGCTTGCAGTGAAAGCGCTTCCAGAGGGGAGTCTAACGAGGGCAAACATTTTATGGTAGCAGCTTCCCTGCGGGAGATACTCTCTTTCCCAAAATCGCATTATTAGGCAAAAGTAAGTTACAATTCAGTACCCTATCCTAAAGCTTGCTGTTAGGAGGGAATCTGCAGCTTGCAGTGAAAGCGCTTCCAGAGGGGAGTCTAATGAGGGCAAACATTTGATGGTAGCAGCTTCCCTGCGGGAGATATTCTCTTTGCCAAAATCGCATTATTAGGCGAAAGTAAGATACAATTCAGTACCCTATCCTAAAACTTGCTGTTAGGAGGGAATCTGCAGCTTGCAGTGAAAGCGCTTCCAGAGGGGAGTCTAATGAGGGCAAACATTTGATGGTAGCAGCTTCCCTGCGGGAGATACTCTCTTTGCCAAAATCGCATTATTAGGCGAAAGTAAGTTACAATTCAGTACCCTATCCTAAAGCTTGCTGTTAGGAAGAAATCTGCAGCTTGCAGAGAAAGCGCTTCCAGAGGGGAGTCTAAC
The DNA here is from genome assembly GCF_032191515.1 of Phaenicophaeus curvirostris. Classification (NCBI taxonomy): domain Eukaryota; kingdom Metazoa; phylum Chordata; class Aves; order Cuculiformes; family Cuculidae; genus Phaenicophaeus; species Phaenicophaeus curvirostris. The sequence goes on from NW_027206710.1 coordinate 532,841, forward strand.
GAGGGCAAAGATTTGATGGTAGCAGCTTCCCTGCGGGAGATACTCTCTTTGCCAAAATCGCATTATTAGGCGAAAGTAAGTTACAATTCAGTACCCTATCCTAAAGCTTGCTGTTAGGAGGGAATCTGCAGCTTGCAGTGAAAGCGCTTCCAGAGGGGAGTCTAATGAGGGCAAACATTTGATGGTAGTAGCTTCCATGCGGGAGATACTCTCTTTGCCAATATCGCATTATTAGGCGAAATTAAGTTACAATTCAGTACGCTATCCTAAAGCTTGCTGTTAGGAGGGAATCTGCAGCTTGCAGTGAAAGCGCTTCCAGAGGGGAGTCTAATGAGGGCAAACATTTGATGGTAGCAGCTTCCCTGCGGGAGATAGTCTCTTTGCCAAAATCGCATTATTAGGCGAAAGTAAGTTACAATTCAGTACCCTATCCTAAAGCTTGCTGTTAGGAGGGAATCTGCAGCTTGCAGTGAAAGCGCTTCCAGAGGGGAGTCTAACGAGGGCAAACATTTGATGGTAGCAGCTTCCCTGCGGGCGATACTCTCTTTGCCAAAATCGCATTATTAGGCGAAAGTAAGTTACAATTCAGTACCCTATACTAAAGCTTGCTGTTAGGAGGGAATCTGCAGCTTGCAGTGAAAGCGCTTCCAGAGGGGAGTCTAACGAGGGCAAACATTTGATGGTAGCAGCTTCCCTGCGGGAGATACTCTCTTTGCCAAAATCTGATTATTAGCCGCAGTTAAGTTACAATTCAGTACCCTATCCTAAAGCTTGCTGTTAGGAGGGAATCTGCAGCTTGCAGTGAAAGCGCTTCCAGAGGGGAGTCTAATGAGGGCAAACATTTGATGGTAGCAGCTTCCCTGCGGGAGATACTCTCTTTGCCAAAATCGCCTTATTAGCCGCAGTTAAGTTACAATTCAGTACCCTATCCTAAAGCTTGCTCTTAGGAGGGAATCTGCAGCTTGCAGTGAAAGCGCTTCCAGAGGGGAGTCTAATGAGGGCAAACATTTGATGGTAGCAGCTTCCCTGCGGGAGATACTCTCTTTGCCAAAATCGCATTATTAGGCGAAAGTAAGTTACAATTCAGTACCCTATCCTAACGCTTGCTGTTAGGAAGAAATCTGCAGCTTGCAGTGAAAGCGCTTCCAGAGGGGAGTCTAATGAGGGCAAACATTTGATGGTAGCAGCTTCCCTGCGGGAGATACTCTCTTTGCCAATATCGCATTATTAGGCGAAAGTAAGTTACAATTCAGTACCCTATCCTAAAGCTTGCTGTTAGGAGGGAATCTGCAGCTTGTAGTGAAAGCGCTTCCAGAGGGGAGTCTAATGAGGGCAAACATTTGATGGTAGCAGCTTCCCTGCGGGAGATAGTCTCTTTGCCAAAATCGCATTATTAGGCGAAAGTAAGTTACGATTCAGTACACTATCCTAAAGCTTGCTGTTAGGAGGGAATCTGCAGCTTGCAGTGAAAGCGCTTCCAGAGGGGAGTCTAATGAGGGCAAACATTTGATGGTAGCAGCTTCCCTGCGGGAGATACTCTCTTTGCCAAAATCGCATTTTTAGGCGAAAGTAAGTTACAATTCAGTACCCTATCCTAAAGCTTGCTGTTAGGAGGGAATCTGCAGCTTGCAGTGAAAGCGCTTCCAGAGGGGAGTCTAATGAGGGCAAACATTTGATGGTAGCAGCTTCCCTGCGGGAGATAGTCTCTTTGCCAAAATCGCCTTATTAGCAGCAGTTAAGTTACAATTCAGTACCCTATCCTAAAGCTTGCTGTTAGGAGGGAATCTGCAGCTTGCAGTGAAAGCGCTTCCAGAGGGGAGTCTAATGAGGGCAAACATTTGATGGTAGCAGCTTCCCTGCGGGAGATAGTCTCTTTGCCAAAATCGTGTTATTAGGCGAAAGTAAGTTACAATTTAGTACCCTATCCTAAAGCTTGCTGTTAGGAGGGAATCTGCAGCTTGAAGTGAATGCGCTTCCAGAGGGTAGTCTAACGAGGGCAAACATTTGATGGTAACAGCTTCCCTGCGAGTTATAGTCTCTTTGCCATATACGCATGAATAGGCGAAAGAAAGTTACAATTCAGTACCCTATCCTAAAGCTTGCTGTTAGGAGGGAATCTGCAGCTTGCAGTGAAAGCGCTTCCAGAGGGGAGTCTAATGAGGGCAAACATTTGATGGTAGCAGCTTCCCTGCGGGAGATAGTCTCTTTGCCAAAATCGCATTATTAGGCGAAAGTAAGTTACAATTCAGTACCCTATCCTAAAGCTTGCTGTTAGGAGGGAATCTGCAGCTTGCAGTGAAAGCGCTTCCAGAGGGGAGTCTAACGAGGGCAAACATTTGATGGTAGCAGCTTCCCTGCGGGCGATACTCTCTTTGCCAAAATCGCATTATTAGGCGAAAGTAAGTTACAATTCAGTACCCTATCCTAAAGCTTGCTGTTAGGAGGGAATCTGCAGCTTGCAGTGAAAGCGCTTCCAGAGGGGAGTCTAATGAGGGCAAACATTTGATGGTAGCAGCTTCCCTGCGGGAGATAGTCTCTTTTCCAAAATCGCATTATTAGGCGAAAGTAAGTTACAATTCAGTACCCTATCCTAAAGTTTGCTGTTAGGGGGGAATCTGCCGCTTGCAGTGAAAGTGCTTCCAGAGGGGAGTGTAATGAGGGCAAACATTTTATGGTAGCAGCTTCCCTGCGGGAGATATTCTCTTTGCCAAAATCGCCTTATTAGACGCAGTTAAGTTACAATTCAGTACCCTGTCCTACAGCTTGCTGTTAGGTGGGAATCTGCCGCTTGCAGTTAAAGCGCTTCCAGAGGGGAGTGTAATGAGGGCAAACATTTTATGGTAGCAGCTTCCCTGCGGGAGATATTCTCTTTGCCGAAATTGCCTTATGAGCCGCAGTTAACTTACAATTCAGTACCCTATCCTAAAGCTTGCTGTTAGGAGGGAATCTGCAGCTTGCAGTGAAAGCGCTTCCACAGGGTAGTCTAATGAGGGCAAACATTTGATGGTAGCAGCTTCCCTGCGGGAGACATTCTCTTTGCCAAAATCGCCTTTTTAGATGCAGTTATGTTACAATTCAGTACACTGTCCTACAGCTTGCTGTTAGGAGGGAATCTGCAGGTTGAAGTGAAAGCGCTTCCAGAGGGGAGTCTAATGAGGGCAAACATTTGATGGTAGCAGCTTCCCTGCGGGAGATACTCTCTTTGCCAAAATCGCATTATTAGGCGAAAGTAAGTTACAATTCAGTACCCTATCCTAAAGCTTGCTGTTAGGAGGGAATCTGCAGCTTGCAGTGAAAGCGCTTCCAGAGGGGAGTCTAATGAGGGCAAACATTTGATGGTTGCAGCTTCCCTGCGGGAGATACTCTCTTTGCCAAAATCGCGTTATTAGGCGAAAGTAAGTTACAATTCAGTACCCTATCCTAAAGCTTGCTGTTAGGAGGGAATCTGCAGCTTGCAGTGAAAGCGCTTCCAGAGGGGAGTCTAATGAGGGCAAACATTTGATGGTAGCAGCTTCCCTGCGGGAGATAGTCTCTTTGCCAAAATCTGATTATTAGCCGCAGTTAAGTTACAATTCAGTACCCTATCCTAAAGCTTGCTGTTAGGAGGGAATCTGCAGCTTGCAGTGAAAGCGCTTCCAGAGGGGAGTCTAATGAGGGCAAACATTTGATGGTAGCAGCTTCCCTGCGGGAGATACTCTCTTTGCCAAAATCGCATTATTAGCCGCAGTTAAGTTACAATTCAGTACCCTATCCTAAAGCTTGCTGTTAGGAGGGAATCTGCAGCTTGCAGTGAAAGCGCTTCCAGAGGGGAGTCTAACGAGGGCAAACATTTTATGGTAGCAGCTTCCCTGCGGGAGATACTCTCTTTCCCAAAATCGCATTATTAGGCAAAAGTAAGTTACAATTCAGTACCCTATCCTAAAGCTTGCTGTTAGGAGGGAATCTGCAGCTTGCAGTGAAAGCGCTTCCAGAGGGGAGTCTAATGAGGGCAAACATTTGATGGTAGCAGCTTCCCTGCGGGAGATATTCTCTTTGCCAAAATCGCATTATTAGGCGAAAGTAAGATACAATTCAGTACCCTATCCTAAAACTTGCTGTTAGGAGGGAATCTGCAGCTTGCAGTGAAAGCGCTTCCAGAGGGGAGTCTAATGAGGGCAAACATTTGATGGTAGCAGCTTCCCTGCGGGAGATACTCTCTTTGCCAAAATCGCATTATTAGGCGAAAGTAAGTTACAATTCAGTACCCTATCCTAAAGCTTGCTGTTAGGAAGAAATCTGCAGCTTGCAGAGAAAGCGCTTCCAGAGGGGAGTCTAACGAGGGCAAAGATTTGATGGTAGCAGCTTCCCTGCGGGAGATACTCTCTTTGCCAAAATCGCATTATTAGGCGAAAGTAAGTTACAATTCAGTACCCTATCCTAAAGCTTGCTGTTAGGAGGGAATCTGCAGCTTGCAGTGAAAGCGCTTCCAGAGGGGAGTCTAATGAGGGCAAACATTTGATGGTAGTAGCTTCCATGCGGGAGATACTCTCTTTGCCAATATCGCATTATTAGGCGAAATTAAGTTACAATTCAGTACCCTATCCTAAAGCTTGCTGTTAGGAGGGAATCTGCAGCTTGCAGTGAAAGCGCTTCCAGAGGGGAGTCTAATGAGGGCAAACATTTGATGGTAGCAGCTTCCCTGCGGGAGATAGTCTCTTTGCCAAAATCGCATTATTAGGCGAAAGTAAGTTACAATTCAGTACCCTATCCTAAAGCTTGCTGTTAGGAGGGAATCTGCAGCTTGCAGTGAAAGCGCTTCCAGAGGGGAGTCTAACGAGGGCAAACATTTGATGGTAGCAGCTTCCCTGCGGGCGATACTCTCTTTGCCAAAATCGCATTATTAGGCGAAAGTAAGTTACAATTCAGTACCCTATCCTAAAGCTTGCTGTTAGGAGGGAATCTGCAGCTTGCAGTGAAAGCGCTTCCAGAGGGGAGTCTAACGAGGGCAAACATTTGATGGTAGCAGCTTCCCTGCGGGAGATACTCTCTTTGCCAAAATCTGATTATTAGCCGCAGTTAAGTTACAATTCAGTACCCTATCCTAAAGCTTGCTGTTAGGAGGGAATCTGCAGCTTGCAGTGAAAGCGCTTCCAGAGGGGAGTCTAATGAGGGCAAACATTTGATGGTAGCAGCTTCCCTGCGGGAGATACTCTCTTTGCCAAAATCGCCTTATTAGCCGCAGTTAAGTTACAATTCAGTACCCTATCCTAAAGCTTGCTCTTAGGAGGGAATCTGCAGCTTGCAGTGAAAGCGCTTCCAGAGGGGAGTCTAATGAGGGCAAACATTTGATGGTAGCAGCTTCCCTGCGGGAGATACTCTCTTTGCCAAAATCGCATTATTAGGCGAAAGTAAGTTACAATTCAGTACCCTATCCTAACGCTTGCTGTTAGGAAGAAATCTGCAGCTTGCAGTGAAAGCGCTTCCAGAGGGGAGTCTAAGGAGGGCAAACATTTGATGGTAGCAGCTTCCCTGCGGGAGATACTCTCTTTGCCAATATCGCATTATTAGGCGAAAGTAAGTTACAATTCAGTACCCTATCCTAAAGCTTGCTGTTAGGAGGGAATCTGCAGCTTGCAGTGAAAGCGCTTCCAGAGGGGAGTCTAATGAGGGCAAACATTTGATGGTAGCAGCTTCCCTGCGGGAGATAGTCTCTTTGCCAAAATCGCATTATTAGGCGAAAGTAAGTTACAATTCAGTACACTATCCTAAAGCTTGCTGTTAGGAGGGAATCTGCAGCTTGCAGTGAAAGCGCTTCCAGAGGGGAGTCTAATGAGGGCAAACATTTGATGGTAGCAGCTTCCCTGCGGGAGATACTCTCTTTGCCAAAATCGCATTTTTAGGCGAAAGTAAGTTACAATTCAGTACCCTATCCTAAAGCTTGCTGTTAGGAGGGAATCTGCAGCTTGCAGTGAAAGCGCTTCCAGAGGGGAGTCTAATGAGGGCAAACATTTGATGGTAGCAGCTTCCCTGCGGGAGATAGTCTCTTTGCCAAAATCGCCTTATTAGCAGCAGTTAAGTTACAATTCAGTACCCTATCCTAAAGCTTGCTGTTAGGAGGGAATCTGCAGCTTGCAGTGAAAGCGCTTCCAGAGGGGAGTCTAATGAGGGCAAACATTTGATGGTAGCAGCTTCCCTGCGGGAGATAGTCTCTTTGCCAAAATCGTGTTATTAGGCGAAAGTAAGTTACAATTTAGTACCCTATCCTAAAGCTTGCTGTTAGGAGGGAATCTGCAGCTTGAAGTGAATGCGCTTCCAGAGGGTAGTCTAACGAGGGCAAACATTTGATGGTAACAGCTTCCCTGCGAGTTATAGTCTCTTTGCCATATACGCATGAATAGGCGAAAGAAAGTTACAATTCAGTACCCTATCCTAAAGCTTGCTGTTAGGAGGGAATCTGCAGCTTGCAGTGAAAGCGCTTCCAGAGGGGAGTCTAATGAGGGCAAACATTTGATGGTAGCAGCTTCCCTGCGGGAGATATTCTCTTTGCCAAAATCGCATTATTATGCGAAAGTAAGTTACAATTCAGTACACTATCCTAAAGCTTGCTGTTAGGAGGGAATCTGCCGCTTGCAGTGAAAGCGCTTCCAGAGGGGAGTCTAATGAGGGCAAACATTTGATGGTAGCAGCTTCCCTGCGGGAGATAGTCCCTTTCCAAAATCGCCTTATTAGACGCAGTTAAGTTACAATTCAGAACATTTTCCTACAGCTTGCTGTTAGGAGGGAATCTGCAGCTTGCAGTGAAAGCGCTTCCAGAGGGGAGTCTAATGAGGGCAAGCGTTTGATGGTAGCAGCTTCCCTGCGGGAGATACTCTCTTTGCCAAAATCGCATTATTAGGCGAAAGTAAGTTACAATTCAGTACCCTATCCTAAAGCTTGCTGTTAGGAGGGAATCTGCAGCTTGCAGTGAAAGCGCTTCCAGAGGGGAGTCTAATGAGGGCAAACATTTGATGGTAGCAGCTTCCCTGCGGGAGATAGTCTCTTTTCCAAAATCGCATTATTAGGCGAAAGTAAGTTACAATTCAGTACCCTATCCTAAATTTTGCTGTTAGGGGGGAATCTGCCGCTTGCAGTGAAAGTGCTTCCAGAGGGGAGTGTAATGAGGGCAAACATTTTATGGTAGCAGCTTCCCTGCGGGAGATATTCTCTTTGCCAAAATCGCCTTATTAGACGCAGTTAAGTTACAATTCAGTACCCTGTCCTACAGCTTGCTGTTAGGTGGGAATCTGCCGCTTGCAGTTAAAGCGCTTCCAGAGGGGAGTGTAATGAGGGCAAACATTTTATGGTAGCAGCTTCCCTGCGGGAGATATTCTCTTTGCCGAAATCGCCTTATGAGCCGCAGTTAACTTACAATTCAGTACCCTATCCTAAAGCTTGCTGTTAGGAGGGAATCTGCAGCTTGCAGTGAAAGCGCTTCCACAGGGTAGTCTAATGAGGGCAAACATTTGATGGTAGCAGCTTCCCTGCGGGAGACATTCTCTTTGCCAAAATCGCCTTTTTAGATGCAGTTATGTTACAATTCAGTACACTGTCCTACAGCTTGCTGTTAGGAGGGAATCTGCAGGTTGAAGTGAAAGCGCTTCCAGAGGGGAGTCTAATGAGGGCAAACATTTGATGGTAGCAGCTTCCCTGCGGGAGATACTCTCTTTGCCAAAATCGCATTATTAGGCGAAAGTAAGTTTCAATTCAGTACCCTATCCTAAAGCTTGCTGTTAGGAGGGAATCTGCAGCTTGCAGTGAAAGCGCTTCCAGAGGGGAGTCTAATGAGGGCAAACATTTGATGGTTGCAGCTTCCCTGCGGGAGATACTCTCTTTGCCAAAATTGCGTTATTAGGCGAAAGTAAGTTACAATTCAGTACCCTATCCTAAAGCTTGCTGTTAGGAGGGAATCTGCAGCTTGAAGTGAATGCGCTTCCAGAGGGTAGTATAACGAGGGCAAACATTTGATGGTAACAGCTTCCCTGCAGGAGATACTCTCTTTGACAAAATCGCATTATTAAGCGAAAGTAAGATACAATTCAGTACCTTATTCTAAAGCTTGCTGTTAGGAGGGAATCTGCAGCTTGCAGTGAAAGCGCTTCCACAGGGGAGTCTAATGAGGGCAAACATTTGATGGTAGCAGCTTCCCTGCGGGAGATATTCTCTTTGCCAAAATCGCATTATTAGGCGAAAGTAAGTTACAATTCAGTACCTTATCCTAAAGCTTGCTGTTAGGAGGGAATCTGCAGCTTGCAGTGAAAGCGCTTCCAGAGGGGAGTCTAATGAGGGCAAACATTTGATGGTAGCAGCTTCGATGCGGGAGATATTCTCTTTGCCAAAATCGCCTTATTAGACGAAGTTAAGTTACAGTTCAGTACCCTGTCCTACAGCTTGCTGTTAGGTGGGAATCTGCCACTTGCAGTGAAAGCGCTTCCAGAGGGGAGTCTAATGAGGGCAAATATTTGATGGTAGCAGCTTCCCTGCGGGAGATATTCCCTTTCCAAAATCGCCGTATTAGAGGCAGTTATGTTACAATTCAGAACACTGTCCTACAGCTTGCTGTTAGGAGGGAATCTGCAGCTTGCAGTGTAAGCGCTTCCAGAGGGGAGTCTAATGAGGGCAAACATTTAATGGTAGCCGCATCCCTGCGGGAGATACTCTCTTGGCCAAAATCGCATTATTAATCGAAAGTAAGATTCAATTCAGTACCCTATCCTAAAGCTTGCTGTTAGGAGGGAATCTGCAGCTTGCAGTGAAAGCGCTTCCAGAGGGGAGTCTAACGAGGGCAAACATTTGATGGTAGCAGCTTCCCTGTGGGAGATACTCTCTTTGCCAAAATCGCATTACTAGGCTAAAGTAAGTTACAATTCAGGACCCTATCCTCAAGCTTGCTGTTAGGAGGGAATCTGCAGCTTGCAGTGAAAGCGCTTCCAGAGGGGAGTCTAACGAGGGCAAACATTTCATGGTAGCAGCTTCCCTGCGGGAGATACTCTCTTTGCCAAAATCGCATTATTAGGCGAAAGTAAGTTACAATTCAGTACCCTATCCTAAAGCTTGCTGTTAGGAGGGAATCTGCAGCTTGCAGTGAAAGCGCTTCCAGAGGGGAGTCTAATGAGGGCAAACATTTGATGGTAGCAGCTTCCCTGCGGGAGATACTATCTTTTGCCAAAATCGCCTTATTAGCCGCAGTTAAGTTACAATTCAGTACCCTATCCTAAAGCTTGCTCTTAGGAGGGAATCTGCAGCTTGCAGTGAAAGCGCTTCCAGAGGGGAGTCTAACGAGGGCAAACATTTTATGGTAGCAGCTTCCCTGCGGGAGATACTCTCTTTCCCAAAATCGCATTATTAGGCGAAAGTAAGTTACAATTCAGTACCCTATCCTAAAGCTTGCTGTTAGGAGGGAATCTGCAGCTTGCAGTGAAAGCGCTTCCAGAGGGGAGTCTAATGAGGGCAAACATTTGATGGTAGCAGCTTCCCTGCGGGAGATAGTCTCTTTGCCAAAATCGCCTTATTAGCTGCAGTTAAGTTACAATTCAGTACACTATCCTAAAGCTTGCTGTTAGGAGGGAATCTGCAGCTTGCAGTGAAAGCGCTTCCAGAGGGGAGTCTAATGAGGGCAAACATTTGATGGTAGCAGCTTCCCTGCGGGAGATAGTCTCTTTGCCAAAATCGCATTATTAGGCGAAAGTAAGTTACAATTCAGTACCCTATCCTAAAGCTTGCTGTTAGGAGGGAATCTGCAGCTTGCAGTGAAAGCGCTTCCAGAGGGGAGTCTAACGAGGGCAAACATTTCATGGTAGCAGCTTCCCTGCGGGAGATACTCTCTTTGCCAAAATCGCATTATTAGGCGAAAGTAAGTTACAATTCAGTACCCTATCCTAAAGCTTGCTGTTAGGAGGGAATCTGCAGCTTGCAGTGAAAGCGCTTCCAGAGGGGAGTCTAATGAGGGCAAACATTTGATGGTAGCAGCTTCCCTGCGGGAGATAGTCTCTTTGCCAAAATCTGATTATTAGCCGCAGTTAAGTTACAATTCAGTACCCTATCCTAAAGCTTGCTGTTAGGAGGGAATCTGCAGCTTGCAGTGAAAGCGCTTCCAGAGGGGAGTCTAATGAGGGCAAACATTTGATGGTAGCAGCTTCCCTGCGGGAGATATTCTCTTTGCCAAAATCGCATTATTAGGCGAAAGTAAGATACAATTCAGTACCCTATCCTAAAACTTGCTGTTAGGAGGGAATCTGCAGCTTGCAGTGAAAGCGCTTCCAGAGGGGAGTCTAATGAGGGCAAACATTTGATGGTAGCAGCTTCCCTGCGGGAGATACTCTCTTTGCCAAAATCGCATTATTAGGCGAAAGTAAGATACAATTCAGTACCCTATCCTAAAGCTTGCTGTTAGGAAGAAATCTGCAGCTTGCAGAGAAAGCGCTTCCAGAGGGGAGTCTAACGAGGGCAAAGATTTGATGGTAGCAGCTTCCCTGCGGGAGATACACTCTTTGCCAAAATCGCATTATTAGGCGAAAGTAAGTTACAATTCAGTACCCTATCCTAAAGCTTGCTGTTAGGAGGGAATCTGCAGCTTGCAGTGAAAGCGCTTCCAGAGGGGAGTCTAATGAGGGCAAACATTTGATGGTAGTAGCTTCCATGCGGGAGATACTCTCTTTGCCAATATCGCATTATTAGGCGAAATTAAGTTACAATTCAGTACCCTATCCTAAAGCTTGCTGTTAGGAGGGAATCTGCAGCTTGCAGTGAAAGCGCTTCCAGAGGGGAGTCTAATGAGGGCAAACATTTGATGGTAGCAGCTTCCCTGCGGGAGATACTCTCTTTGCCAAAATCGCATTATTAGGCGAAAGTAAGTTACAATTCAGTACCCTATCCTAAAGCTTGCTGTTAGGAGGGAATCTGCAGCTTGCAGTGAAAGCGCTTCCAGAGGGGAGTCTAACGAGGGCAAACATTTGATGGTAGCAGCTTCCCTGCGGGAGATACTCTCTTTGCCAAAATCGCATTATTAGGCGAAAGTAAGTTACAATTCAGTACCCTATCTTAAAGCTTGCTGTTAGGAGGGAATCTGCAGCTTGCAGTGAAAGCGCTTCCAGAGGGGAGTCTAATGAGGGCAAACATTTGATGGTAGCAGCTTCCCTGCGGGAGATACTCTCTTTGCCAAAATCTGATTATTAGCCGCAGTTAAGTTACAATTCAGTACCCTATCCTAAAGCTTGCTGTTAGGAGGGAATCTGCAGCTTGCAGTGAAAGCGCTTCCAGAGGGGAGTCTAATGAGGGCAAACATTTGATGGTAGCAGCTTCCCTGCGGGAGATACTCTCTTTGCCAAAATCGCCTTATTAGCCGCAGTTAAGTTACAATTCAGTACCCTATCCTAAAGCTTGCTCTTAGGAGGGAATCTGCAGCTTGCAGTGAAAGCGCTTCCAGAGGGGAGTCTAACGAGGGCAAACATTTGATGGTAGCAGCTTCCCTGCGGGCGATACTCTCTTTGCCAAAATCGCATTATTAGGCGAAAGTAACTTACAATTCAGTACCCTATCCTAAAGCTTGCTGTTAGGAGGGAATCTGCAGCTTGCAGTGAAAGCGCTTCCAGAGGGGAGTCTAATGAGGGCAAACATTTGATGGTAGCAGCTTCCCTGCGGGAGATAGTCTCTTTGCCAAAATCGCATTATTAGGCGAAAGTAAGTTACAATTCAGTACCCTATCCTAAAGCTTGCTGTTAGGAGGGAATCTGCAGCTTGCAGTGAAAGCGCTTCCAGAGGGGAGTCTAACGAGGGCAAACATTTGATGGTAGCAGCTTCCCTGCGGGAGATACTCTCTTTGCCAAAATCGCATTATTAGGCGAAAGTAAGTTACAATTCAGTACCCTATCCTAAAGCTTGCTGTTAGGAGGGAATCTGCAGCTTGCAGTGAAAGCGCTTCCAGAGGGGAGTCTAATGAGGGCAAACATTTGATGGTAGCAGCTTCCCTGCGGGAGATACTCTCTTTGCCAAAATCGCCTTATTAGCCGCAGTTAAGTTACAATTCAGTACCCTATCCTAAAGCTTGCTCTTAGGAGGGAATCTGCAGCTTGCAGTGAAAGCGCTTCCAGAGGGGAGTCTAATGAGGGCAAACATTTGATGGTAGCAGCTTCCCTGCGGGAGATACTCTCTTTGCCAAAATCGCATTATTAGGCGAAAGTAAGTTACAATTCAGTACCCTATCCTAACGCTTGCTGTTAGGAAGAAATCTGCAGCTTGCAGTGAAAGCGCTTCCAGAGGGGAGTCTAATGAGGGCAAACATTTGATGGTAGCAGCTTCCCTGCGGGAGATACTCTCTTTGCCAATATCGCATTATTAGGCGAAAGTAAGTTACAATTCAGTACCCTATCCTAAAGCTTGCTGTTAGGAGGGAATCTGCAGCTTGCAGTGAAAGCGCTTCCAGAGGGGAGTCTAATGAGGGCAAACATTTGATGGTAGCAGCTTCCCTGCGGGAGATAGTCTCTTTGCCAAAATCGCATTATTAGGCGAAAGTAAGTTACAATTCAGTACACTATCCTAAAGCTTGCTGTTAGGAGGGAATCTGCAGCTTGCAGTGAAAGCGCTTCCAGAGGGGAGTCTAATGAGGGCAAACATTTGATGGTAGCAGCTTCCCTGCGGGAGATACTCTCTTTGCCAAAATCGCATTTTTAGGCGAAAGTAAGTTACAATTCAGTACCCTATCCTAAAGCTTGCTGTTAGGAGGGAATCTGCAGCTTGCAGTGAAAGCGCTTCCAGACGGGAGTCTAATGAGGGCAAACATTTGATGGTAGCAGCTTCCCTGCGGGAGATAGTCTCTTTGCCAAAATCGCCTTATTAGCAGCAGTTAAGTTACAATTCAGTACCCTATCCTAAAGCTTGCTGTTAGGAGGGAATCTGCAGCTTGCAGTGAAAGCGCTTCCAGAGGGGAGTCTAATGAGGGCAAACATTTGATGGTAGCAGCTTCCCTGCGGGAGATAGTCTCTTTGCCAAAATCGCATTATTAGGCGAAAGTAAGTTACAATTCAGTACACTATCCTAAAGCTTGCTGTTAGGAGGGAATCTGCAGCTTGCAGTGAAAGCGCTTCCAGAGGGGAGTCTAATGAGGGCAAAGATTTGATGGTAGCATCTTCCCTGCGGGAGATACTCTCTTTGCCAAAATCGCATTTTTAGGCGAAAGTAAGTTACAATTCAGTACCCTATCCTAAAGCTTGCTGTTAGGAGGGAATCTGCAGCTTGCAGTGAAAGCGCTTCCAGACGGGAGTCTAATGAGGGCAAACATTTGATGGTAGCAGCTTCCCTGCGGGAGATAGTCTCTTTGCCAAAATCGCCTTATTAGCAGCAGTTAAGTTACAATTCAGTACCCTATCCTAAAGCTTGCTGTTAGGAGGGAATCTGCAGCTTGCAGTGAAAGCGCTTCCAGAGGGGAGTCTAATGAGGGCAAACATTTGATGGTAGCAGCTTCCCTGCGGGAGATAGTCTCTTTGCCAAAATCGCATTATTAGGCGAAAGTAAGGTACAATTCAGTACCCTATCCTAAAACTTGCTGTTAGGTGGGAATCTGCAGCTTGCAGTGAATCGCTTCCAGAGGGGAGTCTAATGAGGGCAAGCATTTGATGGTAGCAGCTTCCCTGCGGGAGATATTCTCTTTGCCAAAATCGCATTATTAGGCGAAAGTAAGTTACAATTCAGTACCCTATCCTAAAGCTTGCTGTTAGGAGGGAATCTGCAGCTTGCAGTGAAAGCGCTTCCAGAGGGGAGTCTAACGAGGGCAAACATTTGATGGTAGCAGCTTCCCTGCGGGAGATAGTCTCTTTGCCAAAATCGCATTATTAGGCGAAAGTAAGTTACAATTCAGTACCCTATCCTAAAGCTTGCTGTTAGGAGGGAATCTACAGCTTGCAGTGAAAGTGCTTCCAGAGGGGAGTCTAACGAGGGCAAACATTTGATGGTAGCAGCTTCCCTGCGGGAGATACTCTCTTTGCTAAAATCGCCTTATTAGCCGCAGTTAAGTTACAATTCAGTACCCTATCCTAAAGCTTGCTGTTAGGAGGGAATCTGCAGCTTGCAGTGAAAGCGCTTCCAGAGGGGAGTCTAATGAGGGCAAGCATTTGATGGTAGCAGCTTCCCTGCGGGAGATACTCTCTTTGCCAAAATCGCATTATTAAGCGAAAGTAAGTTACAATTCAGTACCCTATCCTAAAGCTTGCTGTTAGGAGGGAATCTGCAGCTTGCAGTGAAAGCGCTTCCAGAGGGGAGTCTAATGAGGGCAAACATTTGATGGTAGCAGCTTCCCTGCGGGAGATAGTCTCTTTGCCAAAATCGCATTATTAGGCGAAAGTAAGGTACAATTCAGTACCCTATCGTAAAGCTTGCTGTTAGGTGGGAATCTGCAGCTTGCAGTGAATCGCTTCCAGAGGGGAGTCTAATGAGGGCAAGCATTTGATGGTAGCAGCTTCCCTGCGGGAGATATTCTCTTTGCCAAATTCGCATTATTAGGCGAAAGTAAGTTACAATTCAGTACCCTATCCTAAAGCTTGCTGTTAGGAGGGAATCTGCAGCTTGCAGTGAAAGCGCTTCCAGAGGGGAGTCTAATGAGGGCAAAGATTTAATGGTAGAAGCTTCCCTGTGGGAGATACTCTCTTTGCCAAAATCGCATTACTAGGCGAAAGTAAGTTACAATTCAGTACCCTATCCTAAAGCTTGCTGTTAGGAGGGAATCTGCAGCTTGCAGTGAAAGCGCTTCCAGAGGGGAGTCTAACAAGGGCAAACATTTGATGGTAGCAGCTTCCCTGCGGGAGATAGTCTCTTTGCCAAAATCGCATTATTAGGCGAAAGTAAGTTACAATTCAGTACCCTATCCTAAAGCTTGCTGTTAGGAGGGAATCTACAGCTTGCAGTGAAAGCGCTTCCAGAGGGGAGTCTAACGAGGGCAAACATTTGATGGTAGCAGCTTCCCTGCGGGAGACATTCTCTTTGCCAAAATCGCCTTTTTAGATGCAGTTATGTTACAATTCAGTACACTGTCCTACAGCTTGCTGTTAGGAGGGAATCTGCAGGTTGAAGTGAAAGCGCTTCCAGAGGGGAGTCTAATGAGGGCAAACATTTGATGGTAGCAGCTTCCCTGCGGGAGATACTCTCTTTGCCAAAATCGCATTATTAGGCGAAAGTAAGTTTCAATTCAGTACCCTATCCTAAAGCTTGCTGTTAGGAGGGAATCTGCAGCTTGCAGTGAAAGCGCTTCCAGAGGGGAGTCTAATGAGGGCAAACATTTGATGGTTGCAGCTTCCCTGCGGGAGATACTCTCTTTGCCAAAATCGCGTTATTAGGCGAAAGTAAGTTACAATTCAGTACCCTATCCTAAAGCTTGCTGTTAGGAGGGAATCTGCAGCTTGAAGTGAATGCGCTTCCAGAGGGTAGTATAACGAGGGCAAACATTTGATGGTAACAGCTTCCCTGCAGGAGATACTCTCTTTGACAAAATCGCATTATTAAGCGAAAGTAAGATACAATTCAGTACCTTATTCTAAAGCTTGCTGTTAGGAGGGAATCTGCAGCTTGCAGTGAAAGCGCTTCCACAGGGGAGTCTAATGAGGGCAAACATTTGATGGTAGCAGCTTCCCTGCGGGAGATATTCTCTTTGCCAAAATCGCATTATTAGGCGAAAGTAAGTTACAATTCAGTACCTTATCCTAAAGCTTGCTGTTAGGAGGGAATCTGCAGCTTGCAGTGAAAGCGCTTCCAGAGGGGAGTCTAATGAGGGCAAACATTTGATGGTAGCAGCTTCGATGCGGGAGATATTCTCTTTGCCAAAATCGCCTTATTAGACGAAGTTAAGTTACAGTTCAGTACCCTGTCCTACAGCTTGCTGTTAGGTGGGAATCTGCCACTTGCAGTGAAAGCGCTTCCAGAGGGGAGTCTAATGAGGGCAAATATTTGATGGTAGCAGCTTCCCTGCGGGAGATATTCCCTTTCCAAAATCGCCGTATTAGAGGCAGTTATGTTACAATTCAGAACACTGTCCTACAGCTTGCTGTTAGGAGGGAATCTGCAGCTTGCAGTGTAAGCGCTTCCAGAGGGGAGTCTAATGAGGGCAAACATTTAATGGTAGCCGCATCCCTGCGGGAGATACTCTCTTGGCCAAAATCGCATTATTAATCGAAAGTAAGATTCAATTCAGTACCCTATCCTAAAGCTTGCTGTTAGGAGGGAATCTGCAGCTTGCAGTGAAAGCGCTTCCAGAGGGGAGTCTAACGAGGGCAAACATTTGATGGTAGCAGCTTCCCTGTGGGAGATACTCTCTTTGCCAAAATCGCATTACTAGGCTAAAGTAAGTTACAATTCAGGACCCTATCCTCAAGCTTGCTGTTAGGAGGGAATCTGCAGCTTGCAGTGAAAGCGCTTCCAGAGGGGAGTCTAACGAGGGCAAACATTTCATGGTAGCAGCTTCCCTGCGGGAGATACTCTCTTTGCCAAAATCGCATTATTAGGCGAAAGTAAGTTACAATTCAGTACCCTATCCTAAAGCTTGCTGTTAGGAGGGAATCTGCAGCTTGCAGTGAAAGCGCTTCCAGAGGGGAGTCTAATGAGGGCAAACATTTGATGGTAGCAGCTTCCCTGCGGGAGATACTCTCTTTTGCCAAAATCGCCTTATTAGCCGCAGTTAAGTTACAATTCAGTACCCTATCCTAAAGCTTGCTCTTAGGAGGGAATCTGCAGCTTGCAGTGAAAGCGCTTCCAGAGGGGAGTCTAACGAGGGCAAACATTTTATGGTAGCAGCTTCCCTGCGGGAGATACTCTCTTTCCCAAAATCGCATTATTAGGCGAAAGTAAGTTACAATTCAGTACCCTATCCTAAAGCTTGCTGTTAGGAGGGAATCTGCAGCTTGCAGTGAAAGCGCTTCCAGAGGGGAGTCTAATGAGGGCAAACATTTGATGGTAGCAGCTTCCCTGCGGGAGATAGTCTCTTTGCCAAAATCGCCTTATTAGCTGCAGTTAAGTTACAATTCAGTACACTATCCTAAAGCTTGCTGTTAGGAGGGAATCTGCAGCTTGCAGTGAAAGCGCTTCCAGAGGGGAGTCTAATGAGGGCAAACATTTGATGGTAGCAGCTTCCCTGCGGGAGATAGTCTCTTTGCCAAAATCGCATTATTAGGCGAAAGTAAGTTACAATTCAGTACCCTATCCTAAAGCTTGCTGTTAGGAGGGAATCTGCAGCTTGCAGTGAAAGCGCTTCCAGAGGGGAGTCTAACGAGGGCAAACATTTCATGGTAGCAGCTTCCCTGCGGGAGATACTCTCTTTGCCAAAATCGCATTATTAGGCGAAAGTAAGTTACAATTCAGTACCCTATCCTAAAGCTTGCTGTTAGGAGGGAATCTGCAGCTTGCAGTGAAAGCGCTTCCAGAGGGGAGTCTAATGAGGGCAAACATTTGATGGTAGCAGCTTCCCTGCGGGAGATAGTCTCTTTGCCAAAATCTGATTATTAGCCGCAGTTAAGTTACAATTCAGTACCCTATCCTAAAGCTTGCTGTTAGGAGGGAATCTGCAGCTTGCAGTGAAAGCGCTTCCAGAGGGGAGTCTAATGAGGGCAAACATTTGATGGTAGCAGCTTCCCTGCGGGAGATATTCTCTTTGCCAAAATCGCATTATTAGGCGAAAGTAAGATACAATTCAGTACCCTATCCTAAAACTTGCTGTTAGGAGGGAATCTGCAGCTTGCAGTGAAAGCGCTTCCAGAGGGGAGTCTAATGAGGGCAAACATTTGATGGTAGCAGCTTCCCTGCGGGAGATACTCTCTTTGCCAAAATCGCATTATTAGGCGAAAGTAAGATACAATTCAGTACCCTATCCTAAAGCTTGCTGTTAGGAAGAAATCTGCAGCTTGCAGAGAAAGCGCTTCCAGAGGGGAGTCTAACGAGGGCAAAGATTTGATGGTAGCAGCTTCCCTGCGGGAGATACACTCTTTGCCAAAATCGCATTATTAGGCGAAAGTAAGTTACAATTCAGTACCCTATCCTAAAGCTTGCTGTTAGGAGGGAATCTGCAGCTTGCAGTGAAAGCGCTTCCAGAGGGGAGTCTAATGAGGGCAAACATTTGATGGTAGTAGCTTCCATGCGGGAGATACTCTCTTTGCCAATATCGCATTATTAGGCGAAATTAAGTTACAATTCAGTACCCTATCCTAAAGCTTGCTGTTAGGAGGGAATCTGCAGCTTGCAGTGAAAGCGCTTCCAGAGGGGAGTCTAATGAGGGCAAACATTTGATGGTAGCAGCTTCCCTGCGGGAGATACTCTCTTTGCCAAAATCGCATTATTAGGCGAAAGTAAGTTACAATTCAGTACCCTATCCTAAAGCTTGCTGTTAGGAGGGAATCTGCAGCTTGCAGTGAAAGCGCTTCCAGAGGGGAGTCTAACGAGGGCAAACATTTGATGGTAGCAGCTTCCCTGCGGGAGATACTCTCTTTGCCAAAATCGCATTATTAGGCGAAAGTAAGTTACAATTCAGTACCCTATCTTAAAGCTTGCTGTTAGGAGGGAATCTGCAGCTTGCAGTGAAAGCGCTTCCAGAGGGGAGTCTAATGAGGGCAAACATTTGATGGTAGCAGCTTCCCTGCGGGAGATACTCTCTTTGCCAAAATCTGATTATTAGCCGCAGTTAAGTTACAATTCAGTACCCTATCCTAAAGCTTGCTGTTAGGAGGGAATCTGCAGCTTGCAGTGAAAGCGCTTCCAGAGGGGAGTCTAATGAGGGCAAACATTTGATGGTAGCAGCTTCCCTGCGGGAGATACTCTCTTTGCCAAAATCGCCTTATTAGCCGCAGTTAAGTTACAATTCAGTACCCTATCCTAAAGCTTGCTCTTAGGAGGGAATCTGCAGCTTGCAGTGAAAGCGCTTCCAGAGGGGAGTCTAACGAGGGCAAACATTTGATGGTAGCAGCTTCCCTGCGGGCGATACTCTCTTTGCCAAAATCGCATTATTAGGCGAAAGTAACTTACAATTCAGTACCCTATCCTAAAGCTTGCTGTTAGGAGGGAATCTGCAGCTTGCAGTGAAAGCGCTTCCAGAGGGGAGTCTAATGAGGGCAAACATTTGATGGTAGCAGCTTCCCTGCGGGAGATAGTCTCTTTGCCAAAATCGCATTATTAGGCGAAAGTAAGTTACAATTCAGTACCCTATCCTAAAGCTTGCTGTTAGGAGGGAATCTGCAGCTTGCAGTGAAAGCGCTTCCAGAGGGGAGTCTAACGAGGGCAAACATTTGATGGTAGCAGCTTCCCTGCGGGAGATACTCTCTTTGCCAAAATCGCATTATTAGGCGAAAGTAAGTTACAATTCAGTACCCTATCCTAAAGCTTGCTGTTAGGAGGGAATCTGCAGCTTGCAGTGAAAGCGCTTCCAGAGGGGAGTCTAATGAGGGCAAACATTTGATGGTAGCAGCTTCCCTGCGGGAGATACTCTCTTTGCCAAAATCGCCTTATTAGCCGCAGTTAAGTTACAATTCAGTACCCTATCCTAAAGCTTGCTCTTAGGAGGGAATCTGCAGCTTGCAGTGAAAGCGCTTCCAGAGGGGAGTCTAATGAGGGCAAACATTTGATGGTAGCAGCTTCCCTGCGGGAGATACTCTCTTTGCCAAAATCGCATTATTAGGCGAAAGTAAGTTACAATTCAGTACCCTATCCTAACGCTTGCTGTTAGGAAGAAATCTGCAGCTTGCAGTGAAAGCGCTTCCAGAGGGGAGTCTAATGAGGGCAAACATTTGATGGTAGCAGCTTCCCTGCGGGAGATACTCTCTTTGCCAATATCGCATTATTAGGCGAAAGTAAGTTACAATTCAGTACCCTATCCTAAAGCTTGCTGTTAGGAGGGAATCTGCAGCTTGCAGTGAAAGCGCTTCCAGAGGGGAGTCTAATGAGGGCAAACATTTGATGGTAGCAGCTTCCCTGCGGGAGATAGTCTCTTTGCCAAAATCGCATTATTAGGCGAAAGTAAGTTACAATTCAGTACACTATCCTAAAGCTTGCTGTTAGGAGGGAATCTGCAGCTTGCAGTGAAAGCGCTTCCAGAGGGGAGTCTAATGAGGGCAAACATTTGATGGTAGCAGCTTCCCTGCGGGAGATACTCTCTTTGCCAAAATCGCATTTTTAGGCGAAAGTAAGTTACAATTCAGTACCCTATCCTAAAGCTTGCTGTTAGGAGGGAATCTGCAGCTTGCAGTGAAAGCGCTTCCAGACGGGAGTCTAATGAGGGCAAACATTTGATGGTAGCAGCTTCCCTGCGGGAGATAGTCTCTTTGCCAAAATCGCCTTATTAGCAGCAGTTAAGTTACAATTCAGTACCCTATCCTAAAGCTTGCTGTTAGGAGGGAATCTGCAGCTTGCAGTGAAAGCGCTTCCAGAGGGGAGTCTAATGAGGGCAAACATTTGATGGTAGCAGCTTCCCTGCGGGAGATAGTCTCTTTGCCAAAATCGCATTATTAGGCGAAAGTAAGTTACAATTCAGTACACTATCCTAAAGCTTGCTGTTAGGAGGGAATCTGCAGCTTGCAGTGAAAGCGCTTCCAGAGGGGAGTCTAATGAGGGCAAAGATTTGATGGTAGCATCTTCCCTGCGGGAGATACTCTCTTTGCCAAAATCGCATTTTTAGGCGAAAGTAAGTTACAATTCAGTACCCTATCCTAAAGCTTGCTGTTAGGAGGGAATCTGCAGCTTGCAGTGAAAGCGCTTCCAGACGGGAGTCTAATGAGGGCAAACATTTGATGGTAGCAGCTTCCCTGCGGGAGATAGTCTCTTTGCCAAAATCGCCTTATTAGCAGCAGTTAAGTTACAATTCAGTACCCTATCCTAAAGCTTGCTGTTAGGAGGGAATCTGCAGCTTGCAGTGAAAGCGCTTCCAGAGGGGAGTCTAATGAGGGCAAACATTTGATGGTAGCAGCTTCCCTGCGGGAGATAGTCTCTTTGCCAAAATCGCATTATTAGGCGAAAGTAAGGTACAATTCAGTACCCTATCCTAAAACTTGCTGTTAGGTGGGAATCTGCAGCTTGCAGTGAATCGCTTCCAGAGGGGAGTCTAATGAGGGCAAGCATTTGATGGTAGCAGCTTCCCTGCGGGAGATATTCTCTTTGCCAAAATCGCATTATTAGGCGAAAGTAAGTTACAATTCAGTACCCTATCCTAAAGCTTGCTGTTAGGAGGGAATCTGCAGCTTGCAGTGAAAGCGCTTCCAGAGGGGAGTCTAACGAGGGCAAACATTTGATGGTAGCAGCTTCCCTGCGGGAGATAGTCTCTTTGCCAAAATCGCATTATTAGGCGAAAGTAAGTTACAATTCAGTACCCTATCCTAAAGCTTGCTGTTAGGAGGGAATCTACAGCTTGCAGTGAAAGTGCTTCCAGAGGGGAGTCTAACGAGGGCAAACATTTGATGGTAGCAGCTTCCCTGCGGGAGATACTCTCTTTGCTAAAATCGCCTTATTAGCCGCAGTTAAGTTACAATTCAGTACCCTATCCTAAAGCTTGCTGTTAGGAGGGAATCTGCAGCTTGCAGTGAAAGCGCTTCCAGAGGGGAGTCTAATGAGGGCAAGCATTTGATGGTAGCAGCTTCCCTGCGGGAGATACTCTCTTTGCCAAAATCGCATTATTAAGCGAAAGTAAGTTACGATTCAGTACCCTATCCTAAAGCTTGCTGTTAGGAGGGAATCTGCAGCTTGCAGTGAAAGCGCTTCCAGAGGGGAGTCTAATGAGGGCAAACATTTGATGGTAGCAGCTTCCCTGCGGGAGATAGTCTCTTTGCCAAAATCGCATTATTAGGCGAAAGTAAGGTACAATTCAGTACCCTATCCTAAAGCTTGCTGTTAGGTGGGAATCTGCAGCTTGCAGTGAATCGCTTCCAGAGGGGAGTCTAATGAGGGCAAGCATTTGATGGTAGCAGCTTCCCTGCGGGAGATATTCTCTTTGCCAAATTCGCATTATTAGGCGAAAGTAAGTTACAATTCAGTACCCTATCCTAAAGCTTGCTGTTAGGAGGGAATCTGCAGCTTGCAGTGAAAGCGCTTCCAGAGGGGAGTCTAATGAGGGCAAAGATTTAATGGTAGAAGCTTCCCTGTGGGAGATACTCTCTTTGCCAAAATCGCATTACTAGGCGAAAGTAAGTTACAATTCAGTACCCTATCCTAAAGCTTGCTGTTAGGAGGGAATCTGCAGCTTGCAGTGAAAGCGCTTCCAGAGGGGAGTCTAACAAGGGCAAACATTTGATGGTAGCAGCTTCCCTGCGGGAGATAGTCTCTTTGCCAAAATCGCATTATTAGGCGAAAGTAAGTTACAATTCAGTACCCTATCCTAAAGCTTGCTGTTAGGAGGGAATCTACAGCTTGCAGTGAAAGCGCTTCCAGAGGGGAGTCTAACGAGGGCAAACATTTGATGGTAGCAGCTTCCCTGCGGGAGATACTCTCTTTGCTAAAATCGCCTTATTAGCCGCAATTAAGTTACAATTCAGTACCCTATCCTAAAGCTTGCTGTTAGGAGGGAATCTGCAGCTTGCAGTGAAAGCGCTTCCAGAGGGGAGTCTAATGAGGGCAAGCATTTGATGGTAGCAGCTTCCCTGCGGGAGATACTCTCTTTGCCAAAATCGCATTATTAGGCGAAAGTAAGTTACGATTCAGTACCCTATCCTAAAGCTTGCTCTTAGGAGGGAATCTGCAGCTTGCAGTGAAAGCGCTTCCAGAGGGGAGTCTAATGAGGGCAAACATTTGATGGTAACAGCTTCCCTGCGGGAGATATTGTCTTTGCTATTATCGCCTCATTAGCCGCAGTTAAGTTACAATTCAGTACCCTATCCTAAAGCTTGCTGTTAGGAGGGAATCTGCAGCTTGCAGTGAAAGCGCTTCCAGAGGGGAGTCTCACGAGGGCAAACATTTGATGGTAGCAGCTTCCCTGCAGGAGATATTCTCTTTGCCAAAATCGCCTTATTAGACGCAGTTAAGTTACAATTCAGTACACTGTCCTACAGCTTGCTGTTAGGAGGGAATCTGCAGCTTGCAGTGAAAGCGCTTCCAGAGGGGAGTGTAATGAGGGCAAACATTTGATGGTAGCAGCTTCCCTGCGGGAGATAATCTCTTTGCCAAAATCGCATTATTAGGCGAAAGTAAGTTACAATTCAGTACCTTATCCTAAAGCTTGCTGTTAGGAGGGAATCTGCAGCTTGCAGTGAAAGCGCTTCCAGAGGGGAGTCTAATGAGGGCAAACATTTGATGGTAGCAGCTTCCCTGCGGGAGATAGTCTCTTTGCCAAAATCGTATTATTAGGCGAAAGTAAGTTACAATTCAGTACCCTATCCTAAAGCTTGCTGTTAGGAGGGAATCTGCAGCTTGCAGTGAAAGCGCTTCCAGAGGGGAGTCTAATGAGGGCAAACATTTGATGGTAGCAGCTTCCCTGCGGGAGATACTCTCTTTGCCAAAATCGCATTATTAGGCGAAAGTAAGTTACAATTCAGTACCCTATCCTAAAGCTTGCTGTTAGGAGGGAATCTGCAGCTTGCAGTGAAAGCGCTTCCAGAGGGGAGTCTAATGAGGGCAAACATTTGATGGTAACAGCTTCCCTGCGGGAGATACTCTCTTTGCCAAAATCGCATTATTATCCGCAGTTAACTTACAATTCAGTACCCTATCCTAAAGCTTGCTGTTAGGTGGGAATCTGCCGCTTGCAGTGAAAGCGCTTCCAGAGGGGAGTGTAATGAGGGCAAACATTTGATGGTAGCAGCTTCACTGCGGGAGATATTCTCTTTGCCAAAATCGCCTTATTAGCCGCAGTTAAGTTACAATTCAGTACCCTATCCTAAAGCTTGCTGTTAGGAGGGAATCTGCAGCTTGCAGTGAAAGCGCTTCCAGAGGGGAGTCTAATGAGGGCAAAGATTTGATGGTAGCAGCTTCCCTGCGGGAGATACTCTCTTTGCCAAAATCGCATTATTAGGCGAAAGTAAGTTACAATTCAGTACCTTATCCTAAAGCTTGCTGTTAGGAGGGAATCTGCAGCTTGCAGTGAAAGCGCTTCCAGAGGGGAGTCTAATGAGGGCAAACATTTGATGGTAGCAGCTTCCCTGCGGGAGATAGTCTCTTTGCCAAAATCGCATTATTAGGCGAAAGTAAGTTACAATTCAGTACCCTATCCTAAAGCTTGCTGTTAGGTGGGAATCTGCCGCTTGCAGTGAAAGCGCTTCCAGAGGGGAGTGTAATGAGGGCAAACATTTGATGGTAGCAGCTTCACTGCGGGAGATATTCTCTTTGCCAAAATCGCCTTATTAGCCGCAGTTAAGTTACAATTCAGTACCCTATCCTAAAGCTTGCTGTTAGGAGGGAATCTGCAGCTTGCAGTGAAAGCGCTTCCAGAGGGGAGTCTAATGAGGGCAAAGATTTGATGGTAGCAGCTTCCCTGCGGGAGATACTCTCTTTGCCAAAATCGCATTATTAGGCGAAAGTAAGTTACAATTCAGTACCCTATCCTAAAGCTTGCTGTTAGGAGGGAATCTGCAGCTTGCAGTGAAAGCGCTTCCAGAGGGGAGTCTAATGAGGGCAAACATTTGATGGTAGCAGCTTCCCTGCGGGAGATAGTCTCTTTTCCAAAATCGCATTATTAGGCGAAAGTAAGTTACAATTCAGTACCCTATCCTAAAGCTTGCTGTTAGGTGGGAATCTGCCGCTTGCAGTGAAAGCGCTTCCAGAGGGGAGTGTAATGAGGGCAAACATTTGATGGTAGCAGCTTCACTGCGGGAGATATTCTCTTTGCCAAAATCGCCTTATTAGCCGCAGTTAAGTTACAATTCAGTACCCTATCCTAAAGCTTGCTGTTAGGAGGGAATCTGCAGCTTGCAGTGAAAGCGCTTCCAGAGGGGAGTCTAATGAGGGCAAAGATTTGATGGTAGCAGCTTCCCTGCGGGAGATACTCTCTTTGCCAAAATCGCATTATTAGGCGAAAGTAAGTTACAATTCAGTACCTTATCCTAAAGCTTGCTGTTAGGAGGGAATCTGCAGCTTGCAGTGAAAGCGCTTCCAGAGGGGAGTCTAATGAGGGCAAACATTTGATGGTAGCAGCTTCCCTGCGGGAGATAGTCTCTTTGCCAAAATCGCATTAT
This sequence comes from Phaenicophaeus curvirostris, assembly GCF_032191515.1. NCBI lineage: Eukaryota > Metazoa > Chordata > Aves > Cuculiformes > Cuculidae > Phaenicophaeus > Phaenicophaeus curvirostris. The sequence continues at coordinate 557,968 of NW_027206710.1, forward strand.
TAGGCGAAAGTAAGTTACAATTCAGTACCCTATCCTAAAGCTTGCTGTTAGGAGGGAATCTGCAGCTTGCAGTGAAAGCGCTTCCAGAGGGGAGTCTAATGAGGGCAAACATTTGATGGTAGCAGCTTCCCTGCGGGAGATAGTCTCTTTGCCAAAATCGCATTATTAGGCGAAAGTAAGTTACAATTCAGTACCCTATGCTAAAGCTTACTGTTAGGAGGGAATCTGCAGCTTGCAGTGAAAGCGCTTCCAGAGGGGAGTCTAATGAGGGCAAGCATTTGATGGTAGCAGCTTCCCTGCGGTAGATACTCTCTTTGCCAAAATCGACTTATTAGTCGCAGTTAAGTTACAATTAAGTACCCTATCCTAAAGCTTGCTGTTAGGAGGGAATCTGCAGCTTGCAGTGAAAGCGCTTCCAGAGGGGAGTCTAATGAGGGCAAACATTTGATGGTAACAGCTTCCCTGCGGGAGATACTCTCTTTGCCAAAATCGCATTATTAGCCGCAGTTAAGTTACAATTCAGTACCCTATCCTAAAGCTTGCTGTTAGGAGGGAATCTGCAGCTTGCAGTGAAAGCGCTTCCAGAGGGGAGTCTAATGAGGGCAAAGATTTGATGGTAGCAGCTTCCCTGCGGGAGACAGTCTCTTTTCCAAAATCGCATTATTAGGCGAAAGTAAGTTACAATTCAGTACCCTATCCTAAAGCTTGCTGTTAGGTGGGAATCTGCCGCTTGCAGTGAAAGCGCTTCCAGAGGGGAGTGTAATGAGGGCAAACATTTGATGGTAGCAGCTTCACTGCGGGAGATATTCTCTTTGCCAAAATCGCCTTTTTAGACGCAGTTATGTTACAATTCAGTACACAGTCCTAAAGCTTGCTGTTAGGAGGGAATCTGCAGCTTGCTGTGAAAGCGCTTCCAGCGGGGAGTCTAATGAGGGCAAACATTTGATGGTAGCAGCTTCCCTGCGGGAGATATTCTCTTTGCCAAAATCGCCTTATTAGCCGCAGTTAAGTTACAATTCAGTACCCTATCCTAAAGCTTGCTGTTAGGAGGGAATCTGCAGCTTGCATTGAAAGCGCTTCCAGAGGGGAGTCTAATGAGGGCAAAGATTTGATGGTAGCAGCTTCCCTGCGGGAGATACTCTCTTTGCCAAAATCGCATTATTAGGCGAAAGTAAGTTACAATTCAGTACCCTATCCTAAAGCTTGCTGTTAGGAGGGAATCTGCAGCTTGCAGTGAAAGCGCTTCCAGAGGGGAGTCTAATGAGGGCAAACATTTGATGGTAGCAGCTTCCCTGCGAGAGATATTCTCTTTGCCAAAATCCCCTTATTAGCCGCAGTTAAGTTACAATTCAGTACACTGTCCTACAGCTTGCTGTTAGGAGGGAATCTGCAGCTTGCAGTGAAAGCGCTTCCAGAGGGGAGTCTAAGGAGGGCAAAGATTTGATGGTAGCAGCTTCCCTGCGGGAGATATTCTCTTTGCCAAAATCGCTTTATTAGGCGAAAGTAAATTACAATTCAGGACCCTATCCTAAAGCTTGCTGTTAGGAGGGAATCTGCAGCTTGCAGTGAAAGCGCTTCCAGAGGGGAGTCTAAGGAGGGCAAACATTTGATGGTAGCAGCTTCCCTGCGGGAGATATTCTCTTTGCAAAAATCGCATTATTAGGCGAAAGTAAGTTACAATTCAGTACCCTATCCTAAAGCTTGCTCTTAGGAGGGAATCTGCAGCTTGCAGTGAAAGCGCTTCCAGAGGGGAGTCTAATGAGGGCAAATATTTGATGGTAGCAGCTTCCCTGCGGGAGATAGTCTCTTTGCCAAAATCGCATTATTAGGCGAAAGTAAGTTACAATTCAGTACCCTATCCTAAAGCTTGCTGTTAGGAGGGAATCTGCAGCTTGCAGTGAAACCGCTTCCAGAGGGGAGTCTAATGAGGGCAAAGATTTGATGGTAGCAGCTTCCCTGCGGGAGATAGTCTCTTTTCCAAAATCGCATTATTAGGCGAAAGTAAGTTACAATTCAGTACCCTATCCTAAAGCTTGCTGTTAGGTGGGAATCTGCCGCTTGCAGTGAAAGCGCTTCCAGAGGGGAGTGTAATGAGGGCAAACATTTGATGGTAGCAGCTTCCCTGCGGGAGATATTCTCTTTGCCAAAATCGCCTTATTAGACGCAGTTAAGTTACAATTCAGTACCCTGTCCTACAGCTTGCTGTTAGGAGGGAATCTGCAGCTTGCAGTGAAAGCGCTTCCAGAGGGGAGTCTAATGAGGGCAAACATTTGATGGTAGCAGCTTCCCTGCGGGAGATACTCTCTTTGCCAAAATCGCCTTATTAGCCGCAGTTAATTTACAATTCAGTACCCTATCCTAAAGCTTGCTGTTAGGAGGGAATCTGCAGCTTGCAGTGAAAGCGCTTCCAGAGGGGAGTCTAATGAGGGCAAACATTTGATGGTAGCAGCTTCCCTGCGGGAGATATTCTCTTTGCCAAAATCGCCTTATTAGACGCAGTTAAGTTAAAATTCAGTACCCTGTCCTACAGCTTGCTGTTAGGAGGGAATCTGCCGCTTGCAGTTAAAGCGCTTCCAGAGGGGAGTCTAATGAGGGCAAACATTTGATGGTAGCAGCTTCCCTGCGGGAGAAATTCTCTTTGCCAAAATCGCCTTATGATCCGCAGTTAACTTACAATTCAGTACCCTATCCTAAAGCTTGCTGTTAGGAGGGAATCTGCAGCTTGCAGTGAAAGCGCTTCCAGAGGGGAGTCTAATGAGGGCAAACATTTGATGGTAGCAACTTCCCTGCGGGAGATACTCTCTTTGCCAAAATCGCATTATTAGCCGCAGTTAAGTTACAATTCAGTACCCTATCCTAAAGCTTGCTGTTAGGAGGGAATCTGCAGCTTGCAGTGAAAGCGCTTCCAGAGGGGAGTCTAATGAGGGCAAACATTTGATGGTAGCAGCTTCCCTGCGGGAGATAGTCTCTTTGCCAAAATCGCATTATTAGGCGAAAGTAAGTTACAATTCAGTACCCTATCCTAAAGCTTGCTGTTAGGTGGGAATCTGCCGCTTGCAGTGAAAGCGCTTCCAGAGGGGAGTGTAATGAGGGCAAACATTTGATGGTAGCAGCTTCACTGCGGGAGATATTCTCTTTGCCAAAATCGCCTTATTAGCCGCAGTTAAGTTACAATTCAGTACCCTATCCTAAAGCTTGCTGTTAGGAGGGAATCTGCAGCTTGCAGTGAAAGCGCTTCCAGAGGGGAGTCTAATGAGGGCAAAGATTTGATGGTAGCAGCTTCCCTGCGGGAGATACTCTCTTTGCCAAAATCGCATTATTAGGCGAAAGTAAGTTACAATTCAGTACCCTATCCTAAAGCTTGCTGTTAGGAGGGAATCTGCAGCTTGCAGTGAAAGCGCTTCCAGAGGGGAGTCTAATGAGGGCAAACATTTGATGGTAGCAGCTTCCCTGCGGGAGATAGTCTCTTTTCCAAAATCGCATTATTAGGCGAAAGTAAGTTACAATTCAGTACCCTATCCTAAAGCTTGCTGTTAGGTGGGAATCTGCCGCTTGCAGTGAAAGCGCTTCCAGAGGGGAGTGTAATGAGGGCAAACATTTGATGGTAGCAGCTTCACTGCGGGAGATATTCTCTTTGCCAAAATCGCCTTATTAGCCGCAGTTAAGTTACAATTCAGTACCCTATCCTAAAGCTTGCTGTTAGGAGGGAATCTGCAGCTTGCAGTGAAAGCGCTTCCAGAGGGGAGTCTAATGAGGGCAAAGATTTGATGGTAGCAGCTTCCCTGCGGGAGATACTCTCTTTGCCAAAATCGCATTATTAGGCGAAAGTAAGTTACAATTCAGTACCTTATCCTAAAGCTTGCTGTTAGGAGGGAATCTGCAGCTTGCAGTGAAAGCGCTTCCAGAGGGGAGTCTAATGAGGGCAAACATTTGATGGTAGCAGCTTCCCTGCGGGAGATAGTCTCTTTGCCAAAATCGCATTATTAGGCGAAAGTAAGTTACAATTCAGTACCCTATCCTAAAGCTTGCTGTTAGGAGGGAATCTGCAGCTTGCAGTGAAAGCGCTTCCAGAGGGGAGTCTAATGAGGGCAAACATTTGATGGTAGCAGCTTCCCTGCGGGAGATAGTCTCTTTGCCAAAATCGCATTATTAGGCGAAAGTAAGTTACAATTCAGTACCCTATGCTAAAGCTTACTGTTAGGAGGGAATCTGCAGCTTGCAGTGAAAGCGCTTCCAGAGGGGAGTCTAATGAGGGCAAGCATTTGATGGTAGCAGCTTCCCTGCGGTAGATACTCTCTTTGCCAAAATCGACTTATTAGTCGCAGTTAAGTTACAATTAAGTACCCTATCCTAAAGCTTGCTGTTAGGAGGGAATCTGCAGCTTGCAGTGAAAGCGCTTCCAGAGGGGAGTCTAATGAGGGCAAACATTTGATGGTAACAGCTTCCCTGCGGGAGATACTCTCTTTGCCAAAATCGCATTATTAGCCGCAGTTAAGTTACAATTCAGTACCCTATCCTAAAGCTTGCTGTTAGGAGGGAATCTGCAGCTTGCAGTGAAAGCGCTTCCAGAGGGGAGTCTAATGAGGGCAAAGATTTGATGGTAGCAGCTTCCCTGCGGGAGACAGTCTCTTTTCCAAAATCGCATTATTAGGCGAAAGTAAGTTACAATTCAGTACCCTATCCTAAAGCTTGCTGTTAGGTGGGAATCTGCCGCTTGCAGTGAAAGCGCTTCCAGAGGGGAGTGTAATGAGGGCAAACATTTGATGGTAGCAGCTTCACTGCGGGAGATATTCTCTTTGCCAAAATCGCCTTTTTAGACGCAGTTATGTTACAATTCAGTACACAGTCCTAAAGCTTGCTGTTAGGAGGGAATCTGCAGCTTGCTGTGAAAGCGCTTCCAGCGGGGAGTCTAATGAGGGCAAACATTTGATGGTAGCAGCTTCCCTGCGGGAGATATTCTCTTTGCCAAAATCGCCTTATTAGCCGCAGTTAAGTTACAATTCAGTACCCTATCCTAAAGCTTGCTGTTAGGAGGGAATCTGCAGCTTGCATTGAAAGCGCTTCCAGAGGGGAGTCTAATGAGGGCAAAGATTTGATGGTAGCAGCTTCCCTGCGGGAGATACTCTCTTTGCCAAAATCGCATTATTAGGCGAAAGTAAGTTACAATTCAGTACCCTATCCTAAAGCTTGCTGTTAGGAGGGAATCTGCAGCTTGCAGTGAAAGCGCTTCCAGAGGGGAGTCTAATGAGGGCAAACATTTGATGGTAGCAGCTTCCCTGCGAGAGATATTCTCTTTGCCAAAATCCCCTTATTAGCCGCAGTTAAGTTACAATTCAGTACACTGTCCTACAGCTTGCTGTTAGGAGGGAATCTGCAGCTTGCAGTGAAAGCGCTTCCAGAGGGGAGTCTAAGGAGGGCAAAGATTTGATGGTAGCAGCTTCCCTGCGGGAGATATTCTCTTTGCCAAAATCGCTTTATTAGGCGAAAGTAAATTACAATTCAGGACCCTATCCTAAAGCTTGCTGTTAGGAGGGAATCTGCAGCTTGCAGTGAAAGCGCTTCCAGAGGGGAGTCTAAGGAGGGCAAACATTTGATGGTAGCAGCTTCCCTGCGGGAGATATTCTCTTTGCAAAAATCGCATTATTAGGCGAAAGTAAGTTACAATTCAGTACCCTATCCTAAAGCTTGCTCTTAGGAGGGAATCTGCAGCTTGCAGTGAAAGCGCTTCCAGAGGGGAGTCTAATGAGGGCAAATATTTGATGGTAGCAGCTTCCCTGCGGGAGATAGTCTCTTTGCCAAAATCGCATTATTAGGCGAAAGTAAGTTACAATTCAGTACCCTATCCTAAAGCTTGCTGTTAGGAGGGAATCTGCAGCTTGCAGTGAAACCGCTTCCAGAGGGGAGTCTAATGAGGGCAAAGATTTGATGGTAGCAGCTTCCCTGCGGGAGATAGTCTCTTTTCCAAAATCGCATTATTAGGCGAAAGTAAGTTACAATTCAGTACCCTATCCTAAAGCTTGCTGTTAGGTGGGAATCTGCCGCTTGCAGTGAAAGCGCTTCCAGAGGGGAGTGTAATGAGGGCAAACATTTGATGGTAGCAGCTTCCCTGCGGGAGATATTCTCTTTGCCAAAATCGCCTTATTAGACGCAGTTAAGTTACAATTCAGTACCCTGTCCTACAGCTTGCTGTTAGGAGGGAATCTGCAGCTTGCAGTGAAAGCGCTTCCAGAGGGGAGTCTAATGAGGGCAAACATTTGATGGTAGCAGCTTCCCTGCGGGAGATATTCTCTTTGCCAAAATCGCCTTATTAGACGCAGTTAAGTTAAAATTCAGTACCCTGTCCTACAGCTTGCTGTTAGGAGGGAATCTGCCGCTTGCAGTTAAAGCGCTTCCAGAGGGGAGTCTAATGAGGGCAAACATTTGATGGTAGCAGCTTCCCTGCGGGAGAAATTCTCTTTGCCAAAATCGCCTTATGATCCGCAGTTAACTTACAATTCAGTACCCTATCCTAAAGCTTGCTGTTAGGAGGGAATCTGCAGCTTGCAGTGAAAGCGCTTCCAGAGGGGAGTCTAATGAGGGCAAACATTTGATGGTAGCAACTTCCCTGCGGGAGATACTCTCTTTGCCAAAATCGCATTATTAGCCGCAGTTAAGTTACAATTCAGTACCCTATCCTAAAGCTTGCTGTTAGGAGGGAATCTGCAGCTTGCAGTGAAAGCGCTTCCAGAGGGGAGTCTAATGAGGGCAAACATTTGATGGTAACAGCTTCCCTGCGGGAGATACTCTCTTTGCCAAAATCGCATTATTAGCCGCAGTTAAGTTACAATTCAGTACCCTATCCTAAAGCTTGCTGTTAGGAGGGAATCTGCAGCTTGCAGTGAAAGCGCTTCCAGAGGGGAGTCTAATGAGGGCAAAGATTTGATGGTAGCAGCTTCCCTGCGGGAGACAGTCTCTTTTCCAAAATCGCATTATTAGGCGAAAGTAAGTTACAATTCAGTACCCTATCCTAAAGCTTGCTGTTAGGTGGGAATCTGCCGCTTGCAGTGAAAGCGCTTCCAGAGGGGAGTGTAATGAGGGCAAACATTTGATGGTAGCAGCTTCACTGCGGGAGATATTCTCTTTGCCAAAATCGCCTTTTTAGACGCAGTTATGTTACAATTCAGTACACAGTCCTAAAGCTTGCTGTTAGGAGGGAATCTGCAGCTTGCTGTGAAAGCGCTTCCAGCGGGGAGTCTAATGAGGGCAAACATTTGATGGTAGCAGCTTCCCTGCGGGAGATATTCTCTTTGCCAAAATCGCCTTATTAGCCGCAGTTAAGTTACAATTCAGTACCCTATCCTAAAGCTTGCTGTTAGGAGGGAATCTGCAGCTTGCATTGAAAGCGCTTCCAGAGGGGAGTCTAATGAGGGCAAAGATTTGATGGTAGCAGCTTCCCTGCGGGAGATACTCTCTTTGCCAAAATCGCATTATTAGGCGAAAGTAAGTTACAATTCAGTACCCTATCCTAAAGCTTGCTGTTAGGAGGGAATCTGCAGCTTGCAGTGAAAGCGCTTCCAGAGGGGAGTCTAATGAGGGCAAACATTTGATGGTAGCAGCTTCCCTGCGAGAGATATTCTCTTTGCCAAATCCCCTTATTAGCCGCAGTTAAGTTACAATTCAGTACACTGTCCTACAGCTTGCTGTTAGGAGGGAATCTGCAGCTTGCAGTGAAAGCGCTTCCAGAGGGGAGTCTAAGGAGGGCAAAGATTTGATGGTAGCAGCTTCCCTGCGGGAGATATTCTCTTTGCCAAAATCGCTTTATTAGGCGAAAGTAAATTACAATTCAGGACCCTATCCTAAAGCTTGCTGTTAGGAGGGAATCTGCAGCTTGCAGTGAAAGCGCTTCCAGAGGGGAGTCTAAGGAGGGCAAACATTTGATGGTAGCAGCTTCCCTGCGGGAGATATTCTCTTTGCCAAAATCGCATTATTAGGCGAAAGTAAGTTACAATTCAGGACCCTATCCTAAAGCTTGCTGTTAGGAGGGAATCTGCAGCTTGCAGTGAAAGCGCTTCCACAGGGTAGACTAATGAGGGCAAACATTTGATGGTAGCAGCTTCCCTGCGGGAGATACTCTCTTTGCCAAAATCGCATTATTAGGCGAAAGTAAGTTACAATTCAGTACCCTATCCTAAAGCTTGCTGTTAGGAGGGAATCTGCAGCTTGCAGTGAAAGCGCTTCCAGAGGGGAGTCTAATGAGGGCAAACATTTGATGGTAGCAGCTTCCCTGCGGGAGATACTCTCTTTGCCAAAATCGCATTATTGGCGAAAGTAAGTTACAATTCAGTACCCTATCCTAAAGCTTGCTCTTAGGAGGGAATCTGCAGCTTGCAGTGAAAGCGCTTCCAGAGGGGAGTCTAATGAGGGCAAATATTTGATGGTAGCAGCTTCCCTGCGGGAGATAGTCTCTTTGCCAAAATCGCATTATTAGGCGAAAGTAAGTTACAATTCAGTACCCTATCCTAAAGCTTGCTGTTAGGAGGGAATCTGCAGCTTGCAGTGAAACCGCTTCCAGAGGGGAGTCTAATGAGGGCAAACATTTGATGGTAGCAGCTTCCCTGCGGGAGATAGTCTCTTTTCCAAAATCGCATTATTAGGCGAAAGTAAGTTACAATTCAGTACCCTATCCTAAAGCTTGCTGTTAGGTGGGAATCTGCCGCTTGCAGTGAAAGCGCTTCCAGAGGGGAGTGTAATGAGGGCAAACATTTGATGGTAGCAGCTTCCCTGCGGGAGATATTCTCTTTGCCAAAATCGCCTTATTAGACGCAGTTAAGTTACAATTCAGTACCCTGTCCTACAGCTTGCTGTTAGGAGGGAATCTGCAGCTTGCAGTGAAAGCGCTTCCAGAGGGGAGTCTAATGAGGGCAAACATTTGATGGTAGCAGCTTCCCTGCGGGAGATACTCTCTTTGCCAAAATCGCCTTATTAGCCGCAGTTAATTTACAATTCAGTACCCTATCCTAAAGCTTGCTGTTAGGAGGGAATCTGCAGCTTGCAGTGAAAGCGCTTCCAGAGGGGAGTCTAATGAGGGCAAACATTTGATGGTAGCAGCTTCCCTGCGGGAGATATTCTCTTTGCCAAAATCGCCTTATTAGACGCAGTTAAGTTAAAATTCAGTACCCTGTCCTACAGCTTGCTGTTAGGAGGGAATCTGCCGCTTGCAGTTAAAGCGCTTCCAGAGGGGAGTCTAATGAGGGCAAACATTTGATGGTAGCAGCTTCCCTGCGGGAGAAATTCTCTTTGCCAAAATCGCCTTATGATCCGCAGTTAACTTACAATTCAGTACCCTATCCTAAAGCTTGCTGTTAGGAGGGAATCTGCAGCTTGCAGTGAAAGCGCTTCCAGAGGGGAGTCTAATGAGGGCAAACATTTGATGGTAGCAACTTCCCTGCGGGAGATACTCTCTTTGCCAAAATCGCATTATTAGCCGCAGTTAAGTTACAATTCAGTACCCTATCCTAAAGCTTGCTGTTAGGAGGGAATCTGCAGCTTGCAGTGAAAGCGCTTCCAGAGGGTAGTCTAATGAGGGCAAACATTTGATGGTAGCAGCTTCCCTGCGGGAGATAGTCTCTTTGCCAAAATCGCATTATTAGGCGAAAGTAAGTTACAATTCAGTACCCTATCCTAAAGCTTGCTGTTAGGAGGGAATCTGCAGCTTGCAGTGAAAGCGCTTCCAGAGGGGAGTCTAATGAGGGCAAACATTTGATGGTAGCAGGTTCCCTGCGGGAGATACTCTCTTTGCCAAAATCGCCTTATTAGCCGCAGTTAAATTACAATTCAGTACCCTATCCTAAAGCTTGCTGTTAGGAGGGAATCTGCAGCTTGCAGTGAAAGCGCTTCCAGAGGGGAGTCTAATGAGGGCAAACATTTGATGGTTGCAGCTTCCCTGCGGGAGATACTCTCTTTGCCAAAATAGCGTTATTAGGCGAAAGTAAGTTACAATTCAGTACCCTATCCTAAAGCTTGCTGTTAGGAGGGAATCTGCAGCTTGCAGTGAATGCGCTTCCAGAGGGTAGTCTAACGAGGGCAAACATTTGATGGTAGCAGCTTCCCTGCGGGAGATACTCTCTTTGCCAAAATCGCATTATTAAGCGAAAGTAAGTTACAATTCAGTACCTTATTCTAAAGGTTGCTGTTAGGAGGGAATCTGCAGCTTGCAGTGAAAGCGCTTCCACAGGGTAGTCTAATGAGGGCAAACATTTGATGGTTGCAGCTTCCCTGCGGGAGATACTCTCTTTGCCAAAATCGCGTTATTAGGCGAAAGTAAGTTACAATTCAGTACCCTATCCTAAAGCTTGCTGTTAGGAGGGAATCTGCAGCTTGCAGTGAAAGCGCTTCCAGAGGGGAGTCTAATGAGGGCAAACATTTGATGATAGCAGCTTCCCTGCAGGAGATACTCTCTTTGCCAAAATAGCCTTATTAGCCGCAGTTAAGTTACAATTCAGTACCCTATCCTAAAGCTTGCTGTTAGGAGGGAATCTGCAGCTTGCAGTGAAAGCGCTTCCAGAGGGGAGTCTAATGAGGGCAAACATTTGATGGTAGCAGCTTCCCTGCGGGAGATACTCTCTTTGCCAAAATCGCATTGATAGGCGAAAGTAAGTTACAATTCAGTACCCTATCCTAAAGCTTGCTGTTAGGAGGGAATCTGCAGCTTGCAGTGAAAGCGCTTTCACAGGGTAGTCTAATGAGGGCAAACATTTGATGGTTGCAGCTTCCCTGCGGGAGATACTCTCTTTGCCAAAATCGCGTTATTAGGCGAAAGTAAGTTACAATTCAGTACACTATCCTAAAGATTGCTGTTAGGAGGGAATCTGCAGCTTGCAGTGAATGCGCTTCCAGAGGGTAGTCTAACGAGGGCAAACATTTGATGGTAACAGCTTCCCTGCGGAAGATACTCTCTTTGCCAAAATCGCATTATTAAGCGAAAGTAAGTTACAATTCAGTACCTTATTCTAAAGCTTGCTGTTAGGAGGGAATCTGCAGCTTGCAGTGAAAGCGCTTCCAGAGGGGAGTCTAATGAGGGCAAACATTTGATGGTAGCAGCTTCCCTGCGGGAGATATTCTCTTTGCCAAAATCGCATTATTAGGCGAAAGTAAGTTACAATTCAGTACCCTATCCTAAAGCTTGCTGTTAGGAGGGAATCTGCAGCTTGCAGTGAAAGCGCTTCCAGAGGGGAGTCTAATGAGGGCAAACATTTGATGGTAGCAGCTTCCCTGCGGGAGATACTCTCTTTGCCAAAATCGCATTATTAGCCGCAGTTAAGTTACAATTCAGTACCCTATCCTAAAGCTTGCTGTTAGGAGGGAATCTGCAGCTTGCAGTGAAAGCGCTTCCAGAGGGGAGTCTAATGAGGGCAAACATTTGATGGTAGCAGCTTCCCTGCGGGCGATACACTCTTTGCCAAAATCGCCTTTTTAGCCGCAGTTAAATTACAATTCAGTACCCTATCCTAAAGCTTGCTGTTAGGAGGGAATCTGCAGCTTGCAGTGAAAGCGCTTCCAGAGGGGAGTCTAATGAGGGCAAACATTTGATGGTAGCAGGTTCCCTGCAGGAGATACTCTCTTTGCCAAAATCGCCTTATTAGCCGCAGTTAAGTTACAATTCAGTACCCTATCCTAAAGCTTGCTGTTAGGAGGGAATCTGCAGCTTGCAGTGAAAGCGCTTTCACAGGGTAGTCTAATGAGGGCAAACATTTGATGGTTGCAGCTTCCCTGCGGGAGATACTCTCTTTGCCAAAATCGTGTTATTAGGCGAAAGTAAGTTACAATTCAGTACACTATCCTAAAGCTTGCTGTTAGGAGGGAATCTGCAGCTTGCAGTGAATGCGCTTCCAGAGGGTAGTCTAACGAGGGCAAACATTTGATGGTAACAGCTTCCCTGCGGAAGATACTCTCTTTGCCAAAATCGCATTATTAAGCGAAAGTAAGTTACAATTCAGTACCTTATTCTAAAGCTTGCTGTTAGGAGGGAATCTGCAGCTTGCAGTGAAAGCGCTTCCAGAGGGGAGTCTAATGAGGGCAAACATTTGATGGTAGCAGCTTCCCTGCGGGAGATATTCTCTTTGCCAAAATCGCATTATTAGGCGAAAGTAAGTTACAATTCAGTACACTATCCTAAAGATTGCTGTTAGGAGGGAATCTGCAGCTTGCAGTGAAAGCGCTTCCAGAGGGGAGTCTAATGAGGGCAAACATTTGATGGTAGCAGCTTCCCTGCGGGAGATACTCTCTTTGCCAAAATCGCATTATTAGGCGAAAGTAAGTTACAATTCAGTACCCTATCCTAAAGCTTGCTGTTAGGTGGGAATCTGCCGCTTGCAGTGAAAGCGCTTCCAGAGGGGAGTCTAATGAGGGCAAACATTTGATGGTAGCAGCTTCCCTGCGGGAGATATTCTCTTTGCCAAAATCGCCTTATTAGACGCAGTTAAGTTACAATTCAGTACCCTGTCCTACAGCTTGCTGTTAGGTGGGAATCTGCCACTTGCAGTGAAAGTGCTTCCAGAGGGGAGTCTAACGAGGGCAAACATTTGATGGTAGCAGCTTCCCTGCGGGCGATACACTCTTTGCCAAAATCGCCTTATTAGCCGCAGTTAAATTACAATTCATTACCCTGTCCTAAAGCTTGCTGTTAGGAGGGAATCTGCAGCTTGCAGTGAAAGCGCTTCCAGAGGGGAGTCTAATGAGGGCAAACATTTGATGGTAGCAGGTTCCCTGCGGGAGATACTCTCTTTGCCAAAATCGCCTTATGAGCCGCAGTTAACTTACAATTCATTACCCTGTCCTAAAGCTTGCTGTTAGGAGGGAATCTGCAGCTTGAAGTGAAAGCGCTTCCAGAGGGGAGTCTAATGAGGGCAAACATTTGATGCTTGCAGCTTCCCTGCGGGAGATACTCTCTTTGACAAAATCGCGTTATTAGGCGAAAGTAAGTTACAATTCAGTACCCTATCCTAAAGCTTGCTGTTAGGAGGGAATCTGCAGCTTGCAGTGAAAGCGCTTCCAGAGGGGAGTCTAATGAGGGCAAACATTTGATGGTAGCAGCTTCCCTGCGGGAGATATTCTCTTTGCCAAAATCGCCTTATTAGCAGCAGTTAAGTTACAATTCAGTACCCTGTCCTACAGCTTGCTGTTAGGAGGGAATCTGCCGCTTGCAGTTAAAGCGCTTCCAGAGGGGAGTCTAATGAGGGCAAACATTTGATGGTAGCAGCTTCCCTGCGGGAGAAATTCTCTTTGCCAAAATCGCCTTATGATCCGCAGTTAACTTACAATTCAGTACCCTATCCTAAAGCTTGCTGTTAGGAGGGAATCTGCAGCTTGCAGTGAAAGCGCTTCCAGAGGGGAGTCCAATGAGGGCAAACATTTGATGGTAGCAGCTTCCCTGCGGGAGATACTCTGTTTGCCAAAATCGCATTATTAGCCGCAGTTAAGTTACAATTCAGTACCATATCCTAAAGCTTGCTGTTAGGAGGGAATCTGCAGCTTGCAGTGAAAGCACTTTCAGAGGGGAGTCTAATGAGGGCAAACATTTGATGGTAGCAGCTTCCCTGCGGGCGATACACTCTTTGCCAAAATCGCCTTTTTATCCGCAGTTAAATTACAATTCAGTACCTTATCCTAAAGCTTGCTGTTAGGAGGGAATCTGCAGCTTGCAGTGAAAGCGCTTCCAGAGGGGAGTCTAATGAGGGCAAACATTTGATGGTAGCAGGTTCCCTGCGGGAGATACTCTCTTTGCCAAAATCGCCTTATGAGCTGCAGTTAACTTACAATTCAGTAACCTATCCTAAAGCTTGCTGTTAGGAGGGAATCTGCAGCTTGCAGTGAAAGCGCTTCCAGAGGGGAGTCTAACGAGGGCAAACATTTGATGGTAGCAGCTTCCCTGCGGGCGATACTCTCTTTGCCAAAATCGCCTTATTAGCCGCAGTTAAATTACAATTCAGTACACTATCCTAAAGCTTGCTGTTAGGAGGGAATCTGCAGCTTGCAGTGAAAGCGCTTCCAGAGGGGAGTCTAATGAGGGCAAACATTTGATGGTAGCAGGTTCCCTGCGGGAGATACTCTCTTTGTCAAAATCGCCTTATGAGCCGCAGTTAACTTACAATTCAGTACCCTGTCCTAAAGCTTGCTGTTAGGAGGGAATCTGCAGCTTGAAGTGAAAGCGCTTCCAGAGGGGAGTCTAATGAGGGCAAACATTTGATGGTAGCAGCTTCCCTGCGGGAGATACTCTCTTTGCCAAAATCGCATTATTAGGCGAAAGTAAGTTACAATTCATTACCCTATCCTAAAGCTTGCTGTTAGGAGGGAATCTGCAGCTTGCAGTGAAAGCGCTTCCACAGGGTAGTCTAATGAGGGCAAACATTTGATGGTTGCAGCTTCCCTGCGGGAGATACTCTCTTTGCCAAAATCGCATTATTGGCGAAAGTAAGTTACAATTCAGTACCCTATCCTAAAGCTTGCTGTTAGGAGGGAATCTGCAGATTGCAGTGAATGCGCTTCCAGAGGGTAGTCTAACGAGGGCAAACATTTGATGGTAGCAGCTTCACTGCGGGAGATATTCTCTTTGCCAAAATCGCATTATTAGGCGAAAGTAAGTTACAATTCAGTACCCTATCCTAAAGCTTGCTGTTAGGAGGGAATCTGCAGCTTGCAGTGAAAGCGCTTCCAGAGGGGAGTCTAATGAGGGCAAACATTTCATGGTAGCAGCTTCCCTGCGGGAGATACTCTCTTTGCCAAAATCGCATTATTAGGCGAAAGTAAGTTACAATTCAGTACCCTATCCTAAAGCTTGCTGTTAGGTGGGAATCTGCCGCTTTCAGTGAAAGCGCTTCCAGAGGGGAGTCTAATGAGGGCAAACATTTTATGGTAGCAGCTTCCCTGCGGGAGATATTCTCTTTGCCAAAATCGCCTTATTAGACGCAGTTAAGTTACAATTCAGTACCCTGCACTACAGTTTGCTGTTAGGTGGGAATCTGCCACTTGCAGTGAAAGCGCTTCCAGAGGGGAGTCTAATGAGGGCAAACATTTGATGGTAGCAGCTTCCCTGCGGGAGATAGTCCCTTTCCAAAATCGCCTTATTAGTCGCAGTTATGTTACAATTCAGAACACTGTCCTACAGCTTGCTGTTAGGAGGGAATCTGCAGCTTGCAGTGAAAGCGCTTCCAGAGGGGAGTCTAATGAGGGCAAACATTTGATGGTAGCAGCTTCCCTGCGGGAGAAATTCTCTTTGCCAAAATCGCCTTATGATCCGCAGTTAACTTACAATTCAGTACCCTATCCTAAAGCTTGCTGTTAGGAGGGAATCTGCAGCTTGCAGTGAAAGCGCTTCCAGAGGGGAGTCTAATGAGGGCAAACATTTGATGGTAGCAGCTTCCCTGCGGGAGATACTCTCTTTGCCAAAATCGCATTATTAGCCGCAGTTAAGTTACAATTCAGTACCCTATCCTAAAGCTTGCTGTTAGGAGGGAATCTGCAGCTTGCAGTGAAAGCGCTTCCAGAGGGTAGTCTAATGAGGGCAAACATTTGATGGTAGCAGCTTCCCTGCGGGAGATAGTCTCTTTGCCAAAATCGCATTATTAGGCGAAAGTAAGTTACAATTCAGTACCCTATCCTAAAGCTTGCTGTTAGGAGGGAATCTGCAGCTTGCAGTGAAAGCGCTTCCAGAGGGGAGTCTAATGAGGGCAAACATTTGATGGTAGCAGCTTCCCTGCGGGAGATACTCTCTTTGCCAAAATCGCCTTTTTAGCCGCAGTTAAATTACAATTCAGTACCCTATCCTAAAGCTTGCTGTTAGGAGGGAATCTGCAGCTTGCAGTGAAAGCGCTTCCAGAGGGGAGTCTAATGAGGGCAAACATTTGATGGTAGCAGGTTCCCTGCGGGAGATACTCTCTTTGCCAAAATCGCCTTATGAGCCGCAGTTAACATACAATTCAGTACCCTATCCTAAAGCTTGCTCTTAGGAGGGAATCTGCAGCTTGCAGTGAAAGAGCTTCCAGAGGGGAGTCTAATGAGGGAAAAGATTTGATGGTAGCAGCTTCCCTGCGGGAGATACTCTCTTTGCCAAAATCGCATTATTAGGCGAAAGTAAGTTACAATTCAGTACCCTATCCTAAAGCTTGCTGTTAGGAGGGAATCTGCAGCTTGCAGTGAAAGCGCTTCCAGAGGGGAGTCTAATGAGGGCAAACATTTGATGATAGCAGCTTCCCTGCAGGAGATACTCTCTTTGCCAAAATCGCCTTATTAGCCGCAGTTAAGTTACAATTCAGTACCCTATCCTAAAGCTTGCTGTTAGGAGGGAATCTGCAGCTTGCAGTGAAAGCGCTTCCAGAGGGGAGTCTAATGAGGGCAAACATTTGATGGTAGCAGCTTCCCTGCGGGAGATACTCTCTTTGCCAAAATCGCATTGATAGGCGAAAGTAAGTTACAATTCAGTACCCTATCCTAAAGCTTGCTGTTAGGAGGGAATCTGCAGCTTGCAGTGAAAGCGCTTTCACAGGGTAGTCTAATGAGGGCAAACATTTGATGGTTGCAGCTTCCCTGCGGGAGATACTCTCTTTGCCAAAATCGTGTTATTAGGCGAAAGTAAGTTACAATTCAGTACACTATCCTAAAGCTTGCTGTTAGGAGGGAATCTGCAGCTTGCAGTGAATGCGCTTCCAGAGGGTAGTCTAACGAGGGCAAACATTTGATGGTAACAGCTTCCCTGCGGAAGATACTCTCTTTGCCAAAATCGCATTATTAAGCGAAAGTAAGTTACAATTCAGTACCTTATTCTAAAGCTTGCTGTTAGGAGGGAATCTGCAGCTTGCAGTGAAAGCGCTTCCAGAGGCGAGTATAATGAGGGCAAACATTTGATGGTAGCAGGTTCCCTGCGGGAGATACTCTCTTTGCCAAAATCGCCTTATGAGCCGCAGTTAACTTACAATTCATTACCCTGTCCTAAAGCTTGCTGTTAGGAGGGAATCTGCAGCTTGAAGTGAAAGCGCTTCCAGAGGGGAGTCTAATGAGGGCAAACATTTGATGGTAGCAGCTTCCCTGCGGGAGATACTCTCTTTGACAAAATCGCGTTATTAGGCGAAAGTAAGTTACAATTCAGTACCCTATCCTAAAGATTGCTGTTAGGAGGGAATCTGCAGCTTCCAGTGAATGCGCTTCCAGAGGGTAGTCTAACGAGGGCAAACATTTGATGGTAACAGCTTCCCTGCGGGAGATACTCTCTTTGCCAAAATCGCATTATTAAGCGAAAGTAAGTTACAATTCAGTACCTTATTCTAAAGCTTGCTGTTAGGAGGGAATCTGCAGCTTGCAGTGAAAGCGCTTCCAGAGGGGAGTCTAATGAGGGCAAACATTTGATGGTAGCAGCTTCCCTGCGGGAGATATTCTCTTTGCCAAAATCGCCTTATTAGCAGCAGTTAAGTTACAATTCAGTACCCTGTCCTACAGCTTGCTGTTAGGAGGGAATCTGCCGCTTGCAGTTAAAGCGCTTCCAGAGGGGAGTCTAATGAGGGCAAACATTTGATGGTAGCAGCTTCCCTGCGGGAGAAATTCTCTTTGCCAAAATCGCCTTATGATCCGCACTTAACTTACAATTCAGTACACTATCCTAAAGCTTGCTGTTAGAAGAGAATCTGCAGCTTGCAGTGAAAGCGCTTCCAGAGGGGAGTCTAATGAGGGCAAACATTTGATGGTAGCAGCTTCCCTGCGGGAGATACTCTGTTTGCCAAAATCGCATTATTAGCCGCAGTTAAGATACAATTCAGTACCCTATCCTAAAGCTTGCTGTTAGGAGGGAATCTGCAGCTTGCAGTGAAAGCACTTTCAGAGGGTAGTCTAATGAGGGCAAACATTTGATGGTAGCAGCTTCCCTGCGGGCGATACACTCTTTGCCAAAATCGCCTTTTTAGCCGCAGTTAAATTACAATTCAGTACCCTATCCTAAAGCTTGCTGTTAGGAGGGAATCTGCAGCTTGCAGTGAAAGCGCTTCCAGAGGGGAGTCTAATGAGGGCAAACATTTGATGGTAGCAGGTTCCCTGCGGGAGATACTCTCTTTGCCAAAATCGCCTTATGAGCCGCAGTTAACTTACAATTCAGTAACCTATCCTAAAGCTTGCTGTTAGGAGGGAATCTGCAGCTTGCAGTGAAAGCGCTTCCAGAGGGGAGTCTAACGAGGGCAAACATTTGATGGTAGCAGCTTCCCTGCGGGCGATACACTCTTTGCCAAAATCGCCTTATTAGCCGCAGTTAAATTACAATTCAGTACCCTATCCTAAAGCTTGCTGTTAGGAGGGAATCTGCAGCTTGCAGTGAAAGCGCTTCCAGAGGGGAGTCTAATGAGGGCAAACATTTGATGGTAGCAGGTTCCCTGCGGGAGATACTCTCTTTGCCAAAATCGCCTTATGAGCCGCAGTTAACTTACAATTCAGTACCCTGTCCTAAAGCTTGCTGTTAGGAGGGAATCTGCAGCTTGAAGTGAAAGCGCTTCCAGAGGGGAGTCTAATGAGGGCAAACATTTGATGGTAGCAGCTTCCCTGCGGGAGATACTCTCTTTGCCAAAATCGCATTATTAGGCGAAAGTAAGTTACAATTCATTACCCTATCCTAAAGCTTGCTGTTAGGAGGGAATCTGCAGCTTGCAGTGAAAGCGCTTCCACAGGGTAGTCTAATGAGGGCAAACATTTGATGGTTGCAGCTTCCCTGCGGGAGATACTCTCTTTGCCAAAATCGCGTTATTAGGCGAAAGTAAGTTACAATTCAGTACCCTATCCTAAAGCTTGCTGTTAGGAGGGAATCTGCAGCTTGCAGTGAAAGCGCTTTCACAGGGTAGTCTAACGAGGGCAAACATTTGATGGTAGCAGCTTCACTGCGGGAGATATTCTCTTTGCCAACATCGCATTATTAGGCGAAAGTAAGTTACAATTCAGTACCCTATCCTAAAGCTTGCTGTTAGGAGGGAATCTGCAGCTTGCAGTGAAAGCGCTTCCAGAGGGGAGTCTAATGAGGGCAAACATTTCATGGTAGCAGGTTCCCTGCGGGAGATACTCTCTTTGCCAAAATCGCATTATTAGGCGAAAGTAAGGTACAATTCAGTAACCTATCCTAAAGTTTGCTGTTAGGTGGGAATCTGCCGCTTTCAGTGAAAGCGCTTCCAGAGGGGAGTCTAATGAGGGCAAACATTTGATGGTAGCAGCTTCCCTGCGGGAGATAGTCCCTTTCCAAAATCGCCTTATTAGACGCAGTTATGTTACAATTCAGAACACTGTCCTACAGCTTGCTGTTAGGAGGGAATCTGCAGCTTGCAGTGAAAGCGCTTCCAGAGGGGAGTCTAATGAGGGCAAACATTTGATGGTAGCAGCTTCCCTGCGGGAGATACTCTCTTTACCAAAATCGCATTATTAGGCGAAAGTAAGTTACAATTCAGTACCCTATCCTAAAGCTTGCTGTTAGGAGGGAATCTGCAGCTTGCAGTGAAAGCGCTTCCAGAGGGGAGTCTAATGAGGGCAAGCGTTTGATGGTAGCAGCTTCCCTGCGGGAGATACTCTCTTTGCCAAAATCGCCTTATTAGACGCAGTTAAGTTACAATTCAGTCCCCTGTCCTACAGCTTGCTGTTAGGTGGGAATCTGCCACTTGCAGTGAAAGCGCTTCCAGAGGGGAGTCTAATGAGGGCAAACATTTGATGGTAGCAGCTTCCCTGCGGGAGATATTCTCTTTGCCAAAATCGCATTATTAGGCGAAAGTAAGTTACAATTCAGTACCCTATCCTAAAGCTTGCTGTTAGGAGGGAATCTGCAGCTTGCAGTGAAAGCGCTTCCACAGGGTAGTCTAATGAGGGCAAACATTTGATGGTTGCAGCTTCCCTGCGGGAGATACTCTCTTTGCCAAAATCGCGTTATTAGGCGAAAGTAAGTTACAATTCAGTACCCTATCCTAAAGCTTGCTGTTAGGAGGGAATCTGCAGATTGCAGTGAATGCGCTTCCAGAGGGTAGTCTAACGAGGGCAAACATTTGATGGTAGCAGCTTCACTGCGGGAGATATTCTCTTTGCCAAAATCGCATTATTAGGCGAAAGTAAGTTACAATTCAGTACCCTATCCTAAAGCTTGCTGTTAGGAGGGAATCTGCAGCTTGCAGTGAAAGCGCTTCCAGAGGGGAGTCTAATGAGGGCAAACATTTCATGGTAGCAGCTTCCCTGCGGGAGATACTCTCTTTGCCAAAATCGCATTATTAGGCGAAAGTAAGTTACAATTCAGTACCCTATCCTAAAGCTTGCTGTTAGGTGGGAATCTGCCGCTTTCAGTGAAAGCGCTTCCAGAGGGGAGTCTAATGAGGGCAAACATTTTATGGTAGCAGCTTCCCTGCGGGAGATATTCTCTTTGCCAAAATCGCCTTATTAGACGCAGTTAAGTTACAATTCAGTACCCTGCACTACAGTTTGCTGTTAGGTGGGAATCTGCCACTTGCAGTGAAAGCGCTTCCAGAGGGGAGTCTAATGAGGGCAAACATTTGATGGTAGCAGCTTCCCTGTGGGAGATAGTCCCTTTCCAAAATCGCCTTATTAGACGCAGTTATGTTACAATTCAGAACACTGTCCTACAGCTTTCTGTTAGGAGGGAATCTGCAGCTTGCAGTGAAAGCGCTTCCAGAGGGGAGTCTAATGAGGGCAAACATTTGATGGTAGCAGCTTCCCTGCGGGAGATACTCTCTTTACCAAAATCGCATTATTAGGCGAAAGTAAGTTACAATTCAGTACCCTATCCTAAAGCTTGCTGTTAGGAGGGAATCTGCCGCTTGCAGTGAAAGCGCTTCCAGAGGGGAGTCTAATGAGGGCAAGCGTTTGATGGTAGCAGCTTCCCTGCGGGAGATACTCTCTTTGCCAAAATCGCCTTATTAGACGCAGTTAAGTTACAATTCAGTCCCCTGTCCTACAGCTTGCTGTTAGGTGGGAATCTGCCACTTGCAGTGAAAGCGCTTCCAGAGGGGAGTCTAATGAGGGCAAACATTTGATGGTAGCAGCTTCCCTGCGGGAGATATTCTCTTTGCCAAAATCGCATTATTAGGCGAAAGTAAGTTACAATTCAGTACCCTATCCTAAAGCTTGCTGTTAGGAGGGAATCTGCAGCTTGCAGTGAAAGCGCTTCCAGAGGAGAGTCTAATGAGGGCAAACATTTGATGGCAGCAGCTTCCCTGCGGGAGATACTCTCTTTGCCAAAATCGCCTTATTAGCCGCAGTTAAGTTACAATTCAGTACCCTATCCTAAAGCTTGCTGTTAGGAGGGAATCTGCAGCTTGCAGTGAAAGCGCTTCCAGAGGGGAGACTAATGAGGGCAAACATTTGGTGGCAGCAGCTTCCCTGCGAGTTATAGTCTCTTTGCCAAAATCGCATTATTAGGCGAAAGTAAGTTACAATTCAGTACCCTATCCTAAAGCTTGCTGTTAGGAGGGAATCTGCAGCTTGCAGTGAAAGCGCTTCCAGAGGGGAGTCTAATGAGGGCAAACATTTGATGGTAGCAGCTTCCCTGCGGGAGATACTCTCTTTGCCAAAATCGCATTATTAGGCGAAAGTAAGTTACAATTCAGTACCCTATCCTAAAGCTTGCTGTTAGGAGGGAATCTGCAGCTTGCAGTGAATGCGCTTCCAGAGGGTAGTCTAACGAGGGCAAACATTTGATGGTAACAGCTTCCCTGCGGAAGATACTCTCTTTGCCAAAATCGCATTATTAAGCGAAAGTAAGTTACAATTCAGTACCTTATTCTAAAGCTTGCTGTTAGGAGGGAATCTGCAGCTTGCAGTGAAAGCGCTTCCAGAGGCGAGTCTAATGAGGGCAAACATTTGATGGTAGCAGGTTCCCTGCGGGAGATACTCTCTTTGCCAAAATCGCCTTATGAGCCGCAGTTAACTTACAATTCATTACCCTGTCCTAAAGCTTGCTGTTAGGAGGGAATCTGCAGCTTGAAGTGAAAGCGCTTCCAGAGGGGAGTCTAATGAGGGCAAACATTTGATGGTTGCAGCTTCCCTGCGGGAGATACTCTCTTTGACAAAATCGCGTTATTAGGCGAAAGTAAGTTACAATTCAGTACCCTATCCTAAAGATTGCTGTTAGGAGGGAATCTGCAGCTTCCAGTGAATGCGCTTCCAGAGGGTAGTCTAACGAGGGCAAACATTTGATGGTAACAGCTTCCCTGCGGGAGATACTCTCTTTGCCAAAATCGCATTATTAAGCGAAAGTAAGTTACAATTCAGTACCTTATTCTAAAGCTTGCTGTTAGGAGGGAATCTGCAGCTTGCAGTGAAAGCGCTTCCAGAGGGGAGTCTAATGAGGGCAAACATTTGATGGTAGCAGCTTCCCTGCGGAAGATATTCTCTTTGCCAAAATCGCCTTATTAGCAGCAGTTAAGTTACAATTCAGTACCCTGTCCTACAGCTTGCTGTTAGGAGGGAATCTGCCGCTTGCAGTTAAAGCGCTTCCAGAGGGGAGTCTAATGAGGGCAAACATTTGATGGTAGCAGCTTCCCTGCGGGAGAAATTCTCTTTGCCAAAATCGCCTTATGATCCGCACTTAACTTAAAATTCAATACACTATCCTAAAGCTTGCTGTTAGAAGAGAATCTGCAGCTTGCAGTGAAAGCGCTTCCAGAGGGGAGTCTAATGAGGGCAAACCTTTGATGGTAGCAGCTTCCCTGCGGGAGATACTCTGTTTGCCAAAATCGCATTATTAGCCGCAGTTAAGTTACAATTCAGTACCCTATCCTAAAGCTTGCTGTTAGGAGGGAATCTGCAGCTTGCAGTGAAAGCACTTTCAGAGGGGAGTCTAATGAGGGCAAACATTTGATGGTAGCAGCTTCCCTGCGGGCGATACACTCTTTGCCAAAATCGCCTTTTTAGCCGCAGTTAAATTACAATTCAGTACCCTATCCTAAAGCTTGCTGTTAGGAGGGAATCTGCAGCTTGCAGTGAAAGCGCTTCCAGAGGGGAGTCTAATGAGGGCAAACATTTGATGGTAGCAGGTTCCCTGCGGGAGATACTCTCTTTGCCAAAATCGCCTTATGAGCCGCAGTTAACTTACAATTCAGTACCCTATCCTAAAGCTTGCTGTTAGGAGGGAATCTGCAGCTTGCAGTGAAAGCGCTTCCAGAGGGGAGTCTAACGAGGGCAAACATTTGATGGTAGCAGCTTCCCTGCGGGCGATACACTCTTTGCCAAAATCGCCTTATTAGCCGCAGTTAAATTACAATTCAGTACCCTATCCTAAAGCTTGCTGTTAGGAGGGAATCTGCAGCTTGCAGTGAAAGCGCTTCCAGAGGGGAGTCTAATGAGGGCAAACATTTGATGGTAGCAGGTTCCCTGCGGGAGATACTCTCTTTGCCAAAATCTCCTTATGAGCCGCAGTTAACTTACAATTCAGTACCCTGTCCTAAAGCTTGCTGTTAGGAGGGAATCTGCAGCTTGAAGTGAAAGCGCTTCCAGAGGGGAGTCTAATGAGGGCAAACATTTGATGGTAGCAGCTTCCCTGCGGGAGATACTCTCTTTGCCAAAATCGCATTATTAGGCGAAAGTAAGTTACAATTCATTACCATATCCTAAAGCTTGCTGTTAGGAGGGAATCTGCAGCTTGCAGTGAAAGCGCTTCCACAGGGTAGTCTAATGAGGGCAAACATTTGATGGTTGCAGCTTCCCTGCGGGAGATACTCTCTTTGCCAAAATCGCGTTATTAGGCGAAAGTAAGTTACAATTCAGTACCCTATCCTAAAGCTTGCTGTTAGGAGGGAATCTGCAGCTTGCAGTGAAAGCGCTTTCACAGGGTAATCTAACGAGGGCAAACATTTGATGGTAGCAGCTTCACTGCGGGAGATATTCTCTTTGCCAAAATCGCATTATTAGGCGAAAGTAAGTTACAATTCAGTACCCTATCCTAAAGCTTGCTGTTAGGAGGGAATCTGCAGCTTGCAGTGAAAGCGCTTCCAGAGGGGAGTCTAATGAGGGCAAACATTTCATGGTAGCAGCTTCCCTGCGGGAGATACTCTCTTTGCCAAAATCGCATTATTAGGCGAAAGTAAGTTACAATTCAGTACCCTATCCTAAAGCTTGCTGTTAGGTGGGAATCTGCCGCTTTCAGTGAAAGCGCTTCCAGAGGGGAGTCTAATGAGGGCAAACATTTGATGGTAGCAGCTTCCCTGCGGGAGATAGTCCCTTTCCAAAATCGCCTTATTAGACGCAGTTATGTTACAATTCAGAACACTGTCCTACAGCTTGCTGTTAGGAGGGAATCTGCAGCTTGCAGTGAAAGCGCTTCCAGAGGGGAGTCTAATGAGGGCAAACATTTGATGGTAGCAGCTTCCCTGCGGGAGATACTCTCTTTACCAAAATCGCATTATTAGGCGAAAGTAAGTTACAATTCAGTACCCTATCCTAAAGCTTGCTGTTAGGAGGGAATCTGCAGCTTGCAGTGAAAGCGCTTCCAGAGGGGAGTCTAATGAGGGCAAGCGTTTGATGGTAGCAGCTTCCCTGCGGGAGATACTCTCTTTGCCAAAATCGCCTTATTAGACGCAGTTAAGTTACAATTCAGTCCCCTGTCCTACAGCTTGCTGTTAGGTGGGAATCTGCCACTTGCAGTGAAAGCGCTTCCAGAGGGGAGTCTAATGAGGGCAAACATTTGATGGTAGCAGCTTCCCTGCGGGAGATATTCTCTTTGCCAAAATCGCATTATTAGGCGAAAGTAAGTTACAATTCAGTACCCTATCCTAAAGCTTGCTGTTAGGAGGGAATCTGCAGCTTGCAGTGAAAGCGCTTCCACAGGGTAGTCTAATGAGGGCAAACATTTGATGGTTGCAGCTTCCCTGCGGGAGATACTCTCTTTGCCAAAATCGCGTTATTAGGCGAAAGTAAGTTACAATTCAGTACCCTATCCTAAAGCTTGCTGTTAGGAGGGAATCTGCAGATTGCAGTGAATGCGCTTCCAGAGGGTAGTCTAACGAGGGCAAACATTTGATGGTAGCAGCTTCACTGCGGGAGATATTCTCTTTGCCAAAATCGCATTATTAGGCGAAAGTAAGTTACAATTCAGTACCCTATCCTAAAGCTTGCTGTTAGGAGGGAATCTGCAGCTTGCAGTGAAAGCGCTTCCAGAGGGGAGTCTAATGAGGGCAAACATTTCATGGTAGCAGCTTCCCTGCGGGAGATACTCTCTTTGCCAAAATCGCATTATTAGCCGCAGTTAAGTTACAATTCAGTACCCTATCCTAAAGCTTGCTGTTAGGAGGGAATCTGCAGCTTGCAGTGAAAGCGCTTCCAGAGGGGAGTCTAATGAGGGCAAACATTTGATGGTAGCAGCTTCCCTGCGGGAGATACTCTCTTTGCCAAAATCGCATTGATAGGCGAAAGTAAGTTACAATTCAGTACCCTATCCTAAAGCTTGCTGTTAGGAGGGAATCTGCAGCTTGCAGTGAAAGCGCTTTCACAGGGTAGTCTAATGAGGGCAAACATTTGATGGTTGCAGCTTCCCTGCGGGAGATACTCTCTTTGCCAAAATCGTGTTATTAGGCGAAAGTAAGTTACAATTCAGTACACTATCCTAAAGCTTGCTGTTAGGAGGGAATCTGCAGCTTGCAGTGAATGCGCTTCCAGAGGGTAGTCTAACGAGGGCAAACATTTGATGGTAACAGCTTCCCTGCGGAAGATACTCTCTTTGCCAAAATCGCATTATTAAGCGAAAGTAAGTTACAATTCAGTACCTTATTCTAAAGCTTGCTGTTAGGAGGGAATCTGCAGCTTGCAGTGAAAGCGCTTCCAGAGGCGAGTATAATGAGGGCAAACATTTGATGGTAGCAGGTTCCCTGCGGGAGATACTCTCTTTGCCAAAATCGCCTTATGAGCCGCAGTTAACTTACAATTCATTACCCTGTCCTAAAGCTTGCTGTTAGGAGGGAATCTGCAGCTTGAAGTGAAAGCGCTTCCAGAGGGGAGTCTAATGAGGGCAAACATTTGATGGTAGCAGCTTCCCTGCGGGAGATACTCTCTTGCCAAAATCGCATTATTAGGCGAAAGTA
The DNA here is from genome assembly GCF_032191515.1 of Phaenicophaeus curvirostris. Classification (NCBI taxonomy): domain Eukaryota; kingdom Metazoa; phylum Chordata; class Aves; order Cuculiformes; family Cuculidae; genus Phaenicophaeus; species Phaenicophaeus curvirostris. Next base: position 584,034 of record NW_027206710.1, read on the forward strand.
AGTTACAATTCATTACCATATCCTAAAGCTTGCTGTTAGGAGGGAATCTGCAGCTTGCAGTGAAAGCGCTTCCACAGGGTAGTCTAATGAGGGCAAACATTTGATGGTTGCAGCTTCCCTGCGGGAGATACTCTCTTTGCCAAAATCGCGTTATTAGGCGAAAGTAAGTTACAATTCAGTACCCTATCCTAAAGCTTGCTGTTAGGAGGGAATCTGCAGCTTGCAGTGAAAGCGCTTTCACAGGGTAATCTAACGAGGGCAAACATTTGATGGTAGCAGCTTCACTGCGGGAGATATTCTCTTTGCCAAAATCGCATTATTAGGCGAAAGTAAGTTACAATTCAGTACCCTATCCTAAAGCTTGCTGTTAGGAGGGAATCTGCAGCTTGCAGTGAAAGCGCTTCCAGAGGGGAGTCTAATGAGGGCAAACATTTCATGGTAGCAGCTTCCCTGCGGGAGATACTCTCTTTACCAAAATCGCATTATTAGGCGAAAGTAAGTTACAATTCAGTACCCTATCCTAAAGCTTGCTGTTAGGAGGGAATCTGCAGCTTGCAGTGAAAGCGCTTCCAGAGGGGAGTCTAATGAGGGCAAGCGTTTGATGGTAGCAGCTTCCCTGCGGGAGATACTCTCTTTGCCAAAATCGCCTTATTAGACGCAGTTAAGTTACAATTCAGTCCCCTGTCCTACAGCTTGCTGTTAGGTGGGAATCTGCCACTTGCAGTGAAAGCGCTTCCAGAGGGGAGTGTAATGAGGGCAAACATTTGATGGTAGCAGCTTCCCTGCGGGAGATATTCTCTTTGCCAAAATCGCATTATTAGGCGAAAGTAAGTTACAATTCAGTACCCTATCCTAAAGCTTGCTGTTAGGAGGGAATCTGCAGATTGCAGTGAATGCGCTTCCAGAGGGTAGTCTAACGAGGGCAAACATTTGATGGTAGCAGCTTCACTGCGGGAGATATTCTCTTTGCCAAAATCGCATTATTAGGCGAAAGTAAGTTACAATTCAGTACCCTATCCTAAAGCTTGCTGTTAGGAGGGAATCTGCAGCTTGCAGTGAAAGCGCTTCCAGAGGGGAGTCTAATGAGGGCAAACATTTCATGGTAGCAGCTTCCCTGCGGGAGATACTCTTTTTGCCAAAATCGCATTATTAGGCGAAAGTAAGTTACAATTCAGTACCCTATCCTAAAGCTTGCTGTTAGGTGGGAATCTGCCGCTTTCAGTGAAAGCGCTTCCAGAGGGGAGTCTAATGAGGGCAAACATTTTATGGTAGCAGCTTCCCTGCGGGAGATATTCTCTTTGCCAAAATCGCCTTATTAGACGCAGTTAAGTTACAATTCAGTACCCTGCACTACAGTTTGCTGTTAGGTGGGAATCTGCCACTTGCAGTGAAAGCGCTTCCAGAGGAGAGTCTAATGAGGGCAAACATTTGATGGTAGCAGCTTCCCTGTGGGAGATAGTCCCTTTCCAAAATCGCCTTATTAGACGCAGTTATGTTACAATTCAGAACACTGTCCTACAGCTTGCTGTTAGGAGGGAATCTGCAGCTTGCAGTGAAAGCGCTTCCAGAGGGGAGTCTAATGAGGGCAAACATTTGATGGTAGCAGCTTCCCTGCGGGAGATACTCTCTTTACCAAAATCGCATTATTAGGCGAAAGTAAGTTACAATTCAGTACCCTATCCTAAAGCTTGCTGTTAGGAGGGAATCTGCCGCTTGCAGTGAAAGCGCTTCCAGAGGGGAGTCTAATGAGGGCAAGCGTTTGATGGTAGCAGCTTCCCTGCGGGAGATACTCTCTTTGCCAAAATCGCCTTATTAGACGCAGTTAAGTTACAATTCAGTCCCCTGTCCTACAGCTTGCTGTTAGGTGGGAATCTGCCACTTGCAGTGAAAGCGCTTCCAGAGGGGAGTCTAATGAGGGCAAACATTTGATGGTAGCAGCTTCCCTGCGGGAGATATTCTCTTTGCCAAAATCGCATTATTAGGCGAAAGTAAGTTACAATTCAGTACCCTATCCTAAAGCTTGCTGTTAGGAGGGAATCTGCAGCTTGCAGTGAAAGCGCTTCCAGAGGAGAGTCTAATGAGGGCAAACATTTGATGGCAGCAGCTTCCCTGCGGGAGATACTCTCTTTGCCAAAATCGCCTTATTAGCCGCAGTTAAGTTACAATTCAGTACCCTATCCTAAAGCTTGCTGTTAGGAGGGAATCTGCAGCTTGCAGTGAAAGCGCTTCCAGAGGGGAGACTAATGAGGGCAAACATTTGGTGGCAGCAGCTTCCCTGCGAGTTATAGTCTCTTTGCCAAAATCGCATTATTAGGCGAAAGTAAGTTACAATTCAGTACCCTATCCTAAAGCTTGCTGTTAGGAGGGAATCTGCAGCTTGCAGTGAAAGCGCTTCCAGAGGGGAGTCTAATGAGGGCAAACATTTGATGGTAGCAGCTTCCCTGCGGGAGATACTCTCTTTGCCAAAATCGCATTATTAGGCGAAAGTAAGTTACAATTCAGTACCCTATCCTAAAGCTTGCTGTTAGGAGGGAATCTGCAGCTTGCAGTGAAAGCGCTTCCAGAGCGGAGTCTAATGAGGGCAAATATTTGATGGTAGCAGCTTCCCTGCGGGATATATTCTCTTTGCCAAAATGGTCTTATTAGCCGCAGTTAAGTTACAATTCAGTACCCTATCCTAAAGCTTGCTGTTAGGAGGGAATCTGCAGCTTGCAGTGAAAGCGCTTCCAGAGGGGAGTCTAATGAGGGCAAACATTTGATGGTAGCAGCTTCCCTGCGGGAGATATTCTCTTTGCCAATATCGCATTATTAGGCAAAAGTAAGATACAATTCAGTACCCTATCCTAAAGCTTGCTGTTAGGAGGGAATCTGCAGCTTGCAGTGAAAGCGCTTCCAGAGGGGAGTCTAATGAGGGCAAACATTTGATGGTAGCAGCTTCCCTGCGGGAGATACTCTCTTTGACAAAATCGCATTATTAGCAGCAGTTAAGTTACAATTCAGTACCCTATCCTAAAGCTTGCTGTTAGGAGGGAATCTGCAGCTTGCAGTGAAAGCGCTTCAGAGGGGAGTCTAATGAGGGCAAACATTTGATGGTAGCAGCTTCACTGCGGGAGATACTCTCTTTGCAAAAATCGCATTATTAGGCGAAAGTAAGTTACAATTCAGTACCCTATCCTAAAGCTTGCTGTTAGGAGGGAATCTGCAGCTTGCAGTGAAAGCGCTTCCAGAGGGGAGTCTAACGAGGGCAAACATTTGATGGTAGCAGCTTCCCTGCGGGAGATACTCTCTTTGCCAAAATCGCATTATTATGCGAAAGTAAGTTACAATTCAGTACACTATCCTAAAGCTTGCTGTTAGGAGGGAATCTGCAGCTTGCAGTGAAAGCGCTTCCAGAGGGGAGACTAATGAGGGCAAACATTTGGTGGCAGCAGCTTCCCTGCGAGTTATAGTCTCTTTGCCAAAATCGCATTATTAAGCGAAAGTAAGTTACAATTCAGTACCCTATCCTAAAGCTTGCTGTTAGGAGGGAATCTGCAGCTTGCAGTGAAAGCGCTTCCAGAGGGGAGTCTAATGAGGGCAAACATTTGATGGTAGCAGCTTCCCTGCGGGAGATACTCTCTTTGCAAAAATCGCCTTATTAGACGCAGTTAAGTTACAATTCAGTCCCCTGTCCTACAGCTTGCTGTTAGGTGGGAATCTGCCACTTGCAGTGAAAGCGCTTCCAGAGGGGAGTCTAATGAGGGCAAACATTTGATGGTAGCAGCTTCCCTGCGGGAGATATTCTCTTTGCCAAAATCGCATTATTAGGCGAAAGTAAGTTACAATTCAGTACCCTATCCTAAAGCTTGCTGTTAGGAGGGAATCTGCAGCTTGCAGTGAAAGCGCTTCCAGAGGAGAGTCTAATGAGGGCAAACATTTGATGGCAGCAGCTTCCCTGCGGGAGATACTCTCTTTGCCAAAATCGCCTTATTAGCCGCAGTTAAGTTACAATTCAGTACCCTATCCTAAAGCTTGCTGTTAGGAGGGAATCTGCAGCTTGCAGTGAAAGCGCTTCCAGAGGGGAGACTAATGAGGGCAAACATTTGGTGGCAGCAGCTTCCCTGCGAGTTATAGTCTCTTTGCCAAAATCGCATTATTAGGCGAAAGTAAGTTACAATTCAGTACCCTATCCTAAAGCTTGCTGTTAGGAGGGAATCTGCAGCTTGCAGTGAAAGCGCTTCCAGAGGGGAGTCTAATGAGGGCAAACATTTGATGGTAGCAGCTTCCCTGCGGGAGATACTCTCTTTGCCAAAATCGCATTATTATGCGAAAGTAAGTTACAATTCAGTACCCTATCCTAAAGCTTGCTGTTAGGAGGGAATCTGCAGCTTGCAGTGAAAGCGCTTCCAGAGCGGAGTCTAATGAGGGCAAATATTTGATGGTAGCAGCTTCCCTGCGGGATATATTCTCTTTGCCAAAATCGCATTATTAGGCGAAAGTAAGATACAATTCAGTACCCTATCCTAAAGCTTGCTGTTAGGAGGGAATCTGCAGCTTGCAGTGAAAGCGCTTCCAGAGGGGAGTCTAATGAGGGCAAACATTTGATGGTAGCAGCTTCCCTGCGGGAGATATTCTCTTTGCCAATATCGCATTATTAGGCAAAAGTAAGATACAATTCAGTACCCTATCCTAAAGCTTGCTGTTAGGAGGGAATCTGCAGCTTGCAGTGAAAGCGCTTCCAGAGGGGAGTCTAATGAGGGCAAACATTTGATGGTAGCAGCTTCCCTGCGGGAGATACTCTCTTTGACAAAATCGCATTATTAGCAGCAGTTAAGTTACAATTCAGTACCCTATCCTAAAGCTTGCTGTTAGGAAGGAATCTGCAGCTTGCAGTGAAAGCACTTCCAGAGGGGAGTCTAATGAGGGCAAACATTTGATGGTAGCAGCTTCCCTGCGGGAGATAGTCTCTTTGCCAAAATCGCCTTATAAGCCGCAGTTAAGTTACAATTCAGTACCCTATCCTAAAGCTTGCTGTTAGGAGGGAATCTGCAGCTTGCAGTGAAAGCGCTTCAGAGGGGAGTCTAATGAGGGCAAACATTTGATGGTAGCAGCTTCACTGCGGGAGATACTCTCTTTGCCAAAATCGCATTATTATGCGAAAGTAAGTTACAATTCAGTACACTATCCTAAAGCTTGCTGTTAGGAGGGAATCTGCAGCTTGCAGTGAAAGCGCTTCCAGAGGGGAGACTAATGAGGGCAAACATTTGGTGGCAGCAGCTTCCCTGCGAGTTATAGTCTCTTTGCCAAAATCGCATTATTAAGCGAAAGTAAGTTACAATTCAGTACCCTATCCTAAAGCTTGCTGTTAGGAGGGAATCTGCAGCTTGCAGTGAAAGCGCTTCCAGAGGGGAGTCTAATGAGGGCAAACATTTGATGGTAGCAGCTTCCCTGCGGGAGATACTCTCTTTGCCAAAATAGCATTACTAGGCGAAAGTAAGTTACAATTCAGTACCCTATCCTAAAGCTTGCTGTTAGGAGGGAATCTGCAGCTTGCAGTGAAAGCGCTTCCAGAGGGGAGTCTAATGAGGGCAAACATTTGATGGTAGCAGCTTCCCTGCGGGAGATACTCTCTTTGACAAAATCGCATTATTAGCAGCAGTTAAGTTACAATTCAGTACCCTATCCTAAAGCTTGCTGTTAGGAGGGAATCTGCAGCTTGCAGTGAAAGCGCTTCCAGAGGGGAGTCTAATGAGGGCAAACATTTGATGGTAGCAGCTTCCCTGCGGGAGATACTCTCTTTGAAAAAATCGCATTATTCGCCGCAGTTAAGTTACAATTCAGTACCCTATCCTAAAGCTTGCTGTTAGGAGGGAATCTGCAGCTTGCAGTGAAAGCGCTTCCAGAGGGGAGTCTAATGAGGGCAAACATTTGATGGTAGCAGTTCCCTGCGGGAGATACTCTCTTTTCCAAAATCGCATTATTAGGCGAAAGTAAGTTACAATTCAGTACCCTATCCTAAAGCTTGCTGTTAGGAAGGAATCTGCAGCTTGCAGTGAAAGCACTTCCAGAGGGGAGTCTAATGAGGGCAAACATTTGATGGTAGCAGCTTCCCTGCGGGAGATACTCTCTTTGCCAAAATCGCCTTATTAGCCGCAGTTAAGTTACAATTCAGTACCCTATCCTAAAGCTTGCTGTTAGGAGGGAATCTGCAGCTTGCAGTGAAAGCGCTTCCAGAGGGGAGTCTAATGAGGGCAAACGTTTGATGGTAACAGCTTCCCTGCGGGAGATAGTCTCTTTGCCAAAATCTCATTATTAGGCGAAAGTAAGTTACAATTCAGTACCCTATCCTAAAGCTTGCTGTTAGGAGGGAATCTGCAGCTTGCAGTGAAAGCGCTTCCAGAGGGGAGTCTAATGAGGGCAAACATTTGATGGTAGCAGCTTCCCTGCGGGAGATACTCTCTTTGACAAAATCGCATTATTAGCAGCAGTTAAGTTACAATTCAGTACCCTATCCTAAAGCTTGCTGTTAGGAGGGAATCTGCAGCTTGCAGTGAAAGCACTTCCAGAGGGGAGTCTAATGAGGGCAAACATTTGATGGTAGCAGCTTCCCTGCGGGAGATACTCTCTTTGCCAAAATCGCATTATTAGGCGAAAGTAAGTTACAATTCAGTACCCTATCCTAAAGCTTGCTGTTAGGAGGGAATCTGCAGCTTGCAGTGAAAGCGCTTCCAGAGGGGTGTCTAATGAGGGCAAACATTTGATGGTAGCAGCTTCCCTGCGGGAGATAGTCTCTTTGCCAAAATCGCCTTATAAGCCGCAGTTAAGTTACAATTCAGTACCCTTTCCTAAAGCTTGCTGTTAGGAGGGAATCTGCAGCTTGCAGTGAAAGCGCTTCCAGAGGGGAGTCTAAGGAGGGCAAATATTTGGTGGCAGCAGCTTCCCTGCGAGTTATAGTCTCATTGCCAAAATCGCATTATTAGGTGAAAGTAAGTTACAATTCAGTACCCTATCCTAAAGCTTGCTGTTAGGAGGGAATCTGCAGCTTGCAGTGAAAGCGCTTCCAGAGGGGAGTCTAATGAGGGCAAACATTTGATGGTAGCAGCTTCCCTGCGGGAGATACTCTCTTTGACAAAATCGCATTATTAGCAGCAGTTAAGTTACAATTCAGTACCCTATCCTAAAGCTTGCTGTTAGGAGGGAATCTGCAGCTTGCAGTGAAAGCACTTCCAGAGGGGAGTCTAATGAGGGCAAACATTTGATGGTAGCAGCTTCCCTGCGGGAGATACTCTCTTTGCCAAAATCGCATTATTAGGCGAAAGTAAGTTACAATTCAGTACCCTATCCTAAAGCTTGCTGTTAGGAGGGAATCTGCAGCTTGCAGTGAAAGCGCTTCCAGAGGGGTGTCTAATGAGGGCAAACATTTGATGGTAGCAGCTTCCCTGCGGGAGATAGTCTCTTTGCCAAAATCGCCTTATAAGCCGCAGTTAAGTTACAATTCAGTACCCTTTCCTAAAGCTTGCTGTTAGGAGGGAATCTGCAGCTTGCAGTGAAAGCGCTTCCAGAGGGGAGTCTAAGGAGGGCAAATATTTGGTGGCAGCAGCTTCCCTGCGAGTTATAGTCTCATTGCCAAAATCGCATTATTAGGTGAAAGTAAGTTACAATTCAGTACCCTATCCTAAAGCTTGCTGTTAGGAGGGAATCTGCAGCTTGCAGTGAAAGCGCTTCCAGAGGGGAGTCTAATGAGGGCAAACATTTGATGGTAGCAGCTTCCCTGCGGGAGATACTCTCTTTGCCAAAATCGCATTATTAGGCGAAAGTAAGTTACAATTCAGTACCCTATCCTAAAGCTTGCTGTTAGGAAGGAATCTGCAGCTTGCAGTGAAAGCGCTTCCAGAGGGGAGTCTAATGAGGGCAAACATTTGATGGTAGCAGCTTCCCTGCGGGAGATAGTCTCTTTGCCAAAATCGCCTTATTAGCAGCAGTTAAGATACAATTCAGTACCCTATCCTAAAGCTTGCTGTTAGGAGGGAATCTGCAGCTTGCATTGAAAGCGCTTCCAGAGGGGAGTCTAATGAGGGCAAACATTTGATGGTAGCAGCTTCCCTGCGGGAGATACTCTCTTTGCCAAATCTCATTATTAGGCGAAAGTAAGTTACAATTCAGTACCCTATCCTAAAGCTTGCTGTTAGGAGGGAATCTGCAGCTTGCAGTGAAAGCGCTTCCAGAGGGGAGTCTAATGAGGGCAAATATTTGATGGTAGCAGCTTCCCTGCGGGATATATTCTCTTTGCCAAAATCGCCTTATTAGACGCTGTTAAGTTACAATTCAGTACACTATCCTAAAGCTTGCTGTTAGGAGGGAATCTGCAGCTTGCAGTGAAAGCGCTTCCAGAGGGGAGTCTAATGAGGGCAAACATTTGATGGTAGCAGCTTCCCTGCGGGAGATAGTCTCTTTCCCAAAATCGCATTATTAGGCGAAAGTAAGTTACAATTCAGTACCCTATCCTAAAGCTTGCTGTTAGGAGGGAATCTGCAGCTTGCAGTGAAAGCGCTTCCAGAGGAGAGTCTAATGAGGGCAAACATTTGATGGTAGCAGCTTCCCTGCGGGAGATAATCTCTTTTCCAAAATCGCATTATTAGGCAAAAGTAAGTTACAATTCAGTACACTATCGTAAAGCTTGCTGTTAGGAGGGAATCTGCAGCTTGCAGTGAAAGCGCTTCCAGAGGGGAGTCTAATGAGGGCAAACATTTGATGGTAGCAGCTTCCCTGCGGGAGATACTCTCTTTGCCAAAATCGCATTATTAGGCGAAAGTAAGTTACAATTCAGTACCCTATCCAAAAGCTTGCTGTTAGGAAGGAATCTGCAGCTTGCAGTGAAAGCGCTTCCAGAGGGGAGTCTAATGAGGGCAAACATTTGATGGTAGCAGCTTCCCTGCGGGAGATAGTCTCTTTGCCAAAATCGCCTTATTAGCAGCAGTTAAGTTACAATTCAGTACCCTATCCTAAAGCTTGCTGTTAGGAGGGAATCTGCAGCTTGCAGTGAAAGCGCTTCCAGAGGGGAGTCTAATGAGGGCAAACATTTGATTGTAGCAGCTTCCCTCTGGGAGATACTCTCTTTGCCAAAATCGCATTATTAGGCGAAAGTAAGTTACAATTCAGTACCCTATCATAAAGCTTGCTGTTAGGAGGGAATCTGCAGCTTGCAGTGAAAGCGCTTCCAGAGGGGAGTCTAATGAGGGCAAATATTTGATGGTAGCAGATTCCCTGCGGGATATATTCTCTTTGCCAAAATCGCCTTATTAGACGCAGTTAAGATACAATTCAGTACCCTATCCTAAAGCTTGCTGTTAGGAGGGAATCTGCAGCTTGCAGTGAAAGCGCTTCCAGAGGGGAGTCTAATGAGGGCAAACATTTGATGGTAGCAGCTTCCCTGCGGGAGATAGTCTCTTTGCCAAAATCGCATTATTAGGCGAAAGTAAGTTACAATTCAGTACCCTATCCTAAAGCTTGCTGTTAGGAGGGAATCTGCAGCTTGCAGTGAAAGCGCTTCCAGAGGGGAGTCTAATGAGGGCAAACATTTGATGGTAGCAGCTTCCCTGCGGGAGATACTCTCTTTGCCAAAATCGCATTATTAGGCGAAAGTAAGTTACAATTCAGTACCCTATCCTAAAGCTTGCTGTTAGGAGGGAATCTGCAGCTTGCAGTGAAAGCGCTTCCAGAGGAGAGTCTAATGAGGGCAAACATTTGATGGTAGCAGCTTCCCTGCGGGAGATAGTCTCTTTTCCAAAATCGCATTATTAGGCAAAAGTAAGTTACAATTCAGTTCACTATCCTAAAGCTTGCTGTTAGGAGGGAATCTGCAGCTTGCAGTGAAAGCGCTTCCAGAGGGGAGTCTAATGAGGGCAAACATTTGATGGTAGCAGCTTCCCTGCGGGAGATACTCTCTTTGCCAAAATCGCATTATTAGGCGAAAGTAAGTTACAATTCAGTACCCTATCCTAAAGCTTGCTGTTAGGAAGGAATCTGCAGCTTGCAGTGAAAGCGCTTCCAGAGGGGAGTCTAATGAGGGCAAACATTTCATGGTAGCAGCTTCCCTGCGGGAGATACTCTCTTTGCCAAAATCGCGTTATTAGGCGAAAGTAAGTTACAATTCAGTACCCTATCCTAAAGCTTGCTGTTAGGAGGGAATCTGCAGCTTGCAGTGAAAGCGCTTCCAGAGGGGAGTCTAATGAGGGCAAACATTTGATGGTAGCAGCTTTCCTGCGGGAGATATTCTCTTTGCCAAAATCGCATTATTAGCCGCAGTTAAGTTACAATTCATTACCCTATCCTAAAGCTTGCTGTTAGGAGGGAATCTGCAGCTTGCAGTGAAAGCGCTTCCAGAGGGGAGTCTAATGAGGGCAAACATTTGATGGTAGCAGCTTCCCTGCGGGAGATAGTCTCTTTGCCAATATCGCCTTATTAGGCGAAAGTAAGTTACAATTCAGTACCCTATCCTAAAGCTTGCTGTTAGGAGGGAATCTGCAGCTTGCAGTGAAAGCGCTTCCAGAGGGGAGTCTAATGAGGGCAAACATTTGATGGTAGCAGCTTCCCTGCGGGAGATACTCTCTTTGCCAAAATCGCATTATTATGCGAAAGTAAGTTACAATTCAGTACCCTATCCTAAAGCTTGCTGTTAGGAGGGAATCTGCAGCTTGCAGTGAAAGCGCTTCCAGAGGGGAGTCTAATGAGGGCAAACATTTGATGGTAGCAGCTTCCCTGCGGGAGATACTCTCTTTGCCAAAATCGCCTTATTAGCCGTAGTTAAGTTACAATTCAGTACCCTATCCTAAAGCTTGCTGTTAGGAGGGAATCTGCAGCTTGCAGTGAAAGCGCTTCCAGAGGGGAGTCTAATGAGGGCAAACATTTGATGGTAGCAGCTTCCCTGCGGGAGATACTCTCTTTGCCAAAATCGCATTATTAGGCGAAAGTAAGTTACAATTCAGTACCCTATCCTAAAGCTTGCTGTTAGGAGGGAATCTGCAGCTTGCAGTGAAAGCGCTTCCAGAGGGGAGTCTAATGAGGGCAAACATTTGATGGTAGCAGCTTCCCTGCGGGAGATACTCTCTTTGCCAAAATCGCATTATTAGGCGAAAGTAAGTTACAATTCAGTACCCTATCCTAAAGCTTGCTGTTAGGAGGGAATCTGCAGCTTGCAGTGTAAGCGCTTCCAGAGGGGAGTCTAATGAGGGCAAACATTTGATGGTAGCAGCTTTCCTGCGGGATATATTCTCTTTGCCAAAATCGCATTATTAGCCGCAGTTAAGTTACAATTCAGTACCCTATCCTAAAGCTTGCTGTTAGGAGGGAATCTGCAGCTTGCAGTGAAAGCGCTTCCAGAGGGGAGTCTAATGAGGGCAAACATTTGATGGTAGCAGCTTCCCTGCGGGAGATAGTCTCTTTGCCAAAATCGCATTGATAGGCGAAAGTAAGTTACAATTCAGTACCCTATCCTAAAGCTTGCTGTTAGGAGGGAATCTGCAGCTTGCAGTGAAAGCGCTTCCAGAGGGGAGTCTAATGAGGGCAAACATTTGATGGTAGCAGCTTTCCTGCGGGAGATATTCTCTTTGCCAAAATCGCATTATTAGCCGCAGTTAAGTTACAATTCAGTACCCTATCCTAAAGCTTGCTGTTAGGAGGGAATCTGCAGCTTGCAGTGAAAGCGCTTCCAGAGGGGAGTCTAACGAGGGCAAACATTTGATGGTAGCAGCTTCCCTGCGGGAGATACTCTCTTTGCCAAAATTGCATTATTAGGCGAAAGTAAGTTACAATTCAGTACCCTATCCTAAAGCTTGCTGTTAGGAGGGAATCTGCAGCTTGCAGTGAAAGCGCTTCCAGAGGAGAGTCTAATGAGGGCAAACATTTGATGGTAGCAGCTTCCCTGCGGGAGATACTCTCTTTGCCAAAATCGCATTATTATCCGCAGTTAAGTTACAATTCAGTACCCTATCCTAAAGCTTGCTGTTAGGAGGGAATCTGCAGCTTGCAGTGAAAGCGGTTCCAGAGGGGAGTCGAATGAGGGGAAATATTTGATGGTAGCAGCTTCCCTGCGGGATATATTCTCTTTGTCAAAATCGCCTTATTAGACGCAGTTTAGTTACAATTCTGTAGCCTATCCTAAAGCTTGCTGTTAGGAGGGAATCTGCAGCTTGCAGTGAAAGCGCTTCCAGAGGGGAGTCTAATGAGGGCAAACATTTGATGGTAGCAGCTTCCCTGCGGGAGATACTCTCTTTGCCAAAATCGCATTATTAGGCGAAAGTAAGTTACAATTCAGTACCCTATCCTAAAGCTTGCTGTTAGGAGGGAATCTGCAGCTTGCAGTGAAAGCGCTTCCAGAGGGGAGTCTAATGAGGGCAAACATTTGATGGTAGCAGCTTCCCTGCGGGAGATAGTCTCTTTGCCAAAATCGCATTATTAGGCGAAAGTAAGTTACAATTCAGTACCCTATCCTAAAGCTTGCTGTTAGGAAGGAATCTGCAGCTTGCAGTGAAAGCGCTTCCAGAGGGGAGTCTAATGAGGGCAAACATTTGATGGTAGCAGCTTCCCTGCGGGAGATATTCTCTTTGCCAAAATCGGCTTATTATCCGCAGTTAATTTACAATTCAGTAGCCTATCTTATATCTTGCTGTTAGGAGGGAATCTGCAGCTTGCAGTGAAAGCGCTTCCAGAGGGGAGTCTAATGAGGGCAAACGTTTGATGGTAACAGCTTCCCTGCGAGTTATAGTCTCTTTGCCAAAATCGCATTATTAGGCGAAAGTAAGTTACAATTCAGTACCCTATCCTAAATCTTGCTGTTAGGAGGGAATCTGCAGCTTGCAGTGAAAGCGCTTCCAGAGGGGAGTCTAATGAGGGGAAATATTTGATGGTAGCAGCTTCCCTGCGGGATATATTCTCTTTGCCAAAATCGCCTTATTAGACGCAGTTAAGTTACAATTCAGTACACTATCCTAAAGCTTGCTGTTAGGAGGGAATCTGCAGCTTGCAGTGAAAGCGCTTCCAGAGGGGAGTCTAATGAGGGCAAACATTTGATGGTAGCAGCTTCCCTGCGGGAGATATTCTCTTTGCCAAAATCGCATTATTAGGCGAAAGTAAGATACAATTCAGTACCCTATCCTAAAGCTTGCTGTTAGGAGGGAATCTGCAGCTTGCAGTGAAAGCGCTTCCAGAGGGGAGTCTAATGAGGGCAAACATTTGATGGTAGCAGCTTCCCTGCGGGAGATACTCTCTTTGCCAAAATCGCATTATTAGGCGAAAGTAAGTTACAATTCAGTACCCTATCCTAAAGCTTGCTGTTAGGAGGGAATCTGCAGCTTGCAGTGAAAGCGCTTCCAGACGGGAGTCTAATGAGGGCAAACATTTGATGGTAGCAGCTTCCCTGCGAGTTATAGTCTCTTTGCCAAAATCGCATTATTAGGCGAAAGTAAGATACAATTCAGTACCCTATCCTAAAGCTTGCTGTTAGGAGGGAATCTGCAGCTTGCAGTGAAAGCGCTTCCAGAGGGGAGTCTAATGAGGGCAAATATTTGATGGTAGCAGCTTCCCTGCGGGAGATATTCTCTTTGCCAAAATCGCCTTTTTAGACGCAGTTAAGTTACAATTCAGTACACTATCCTAAAGCTTGCTGTTAGGAGGGAATCTGCAGCTTGCAGTGAAAGCGCTTCCAGAGGGGAGTCTAATGAGGGCAAACATTTAATGGTAGCAGCTTCCCTGCGGGAGATATTCTCTTTGCCAACATCGCATTATTAGGCGAAAGTAAGATACAATTCAGTACCCTATCCTAAAGCTTGCTGTTAGGAGGGAGTCTGCAGCTTGCAGTGAAAGCGCTTCCAGAGGGGAGTCTAATGAGGGCAAACATGTGATGGTAGCAGCTTCCCTGCGGGAGATACTCTCTTTGCCAAAATCGCATTATTGGCGAAAGTAAGTTACAATTCAGTACCCTATCCTAAAGCTTGCTGTTAGGAGGGAATCTGCAGCTTGCAGTGAAAGCGCTTCCAGAGGGGAGTCTAATGAGGGCAAACATTTGATGGTAGCAGCTTCCCTGCGGGAGATAGTCTCTTTGCCAAAATCGCATTATTAGGCGAAAGTAAGTTACAATTCAGTACCCTATCCTAAAGCTTGCTGTTAGGAGGGAATCTGCAGCTTGCAGTGAAAGCGCTTCCAGAGGGGAGTCTAATGAGGGCAAACATTTGATGGTAGCAGCTTCCCTGCGGGAGATACTCTCTTTGCCAAAATCGCATTATTATCCGCAGTTAAGTTACAATTCAGTACCCTATCCTAAAGCTTGCTGTTAGGAGGGAATCTGCAGCTTGCAGTGAAAGCGCTTCCAGAGGGGAGTCTAATGAGGGCAAACATTTGATGGTAGCAGCTTCCCTGCGGGAGATATTCTCTTTGCCAAAATCGCATTATTAGGCGAAAGTAAGATACAATTCAGTACCCTATCCTAAAGCTTGCTGTTAGGAGGGAATCTGCAGCTTGCAGTGAAAGCACTTCCAGAGGGGAGTCTAATGAGGGCAAACATTTGATGGTAGCAGCTTCCCTGCGGGAGATACTCTCTTTGCCAAAATAGCATTATTAGCAGCAGTTAAGATACAATTCAGTACCCTATCCTAAAGCTTGCTGTTAGGAGGGAATCTGCAGCTTGCAGTGAAAGCGCTTCCAGCGGGGAGTCTAATGAGGGCAAACATTTGATGGTAGCAGCTTCCCTGCGGGAGATACTCTCTTTGCCAAAATAGCATTATTAGGCGAAAGTAAGTTACAATTCAGTACCCTATCCTAAAGCTTGCTGTTAGGAGGGAATCTGCAGCTTGCAGTGAAAGCGCTTCCAGAGGGGAGTCTAATGAGGGCAAACATTTGATGGTAGCAGCTTCCCTGCGGGAGATATTATCTTTGATAAAATCGCATTATTAGGCGAAAGTAAGTTACAATACAGTACCCTATCCTAAAGCTTGCTGTTAGGAGGGAATCTGCAGCTTGCAGTGAAAGCGCTTCCAGAGGGGAGTCTAATGAGGGCAAACATTTGATGGTAGCAGCTTCCCTGCGGGAGATAGTCTCTTTGCCAAAATAGCATTATTAGGCGAAAGTAAGTTACAATTCAGTACCCTATCCTAAAGCTTGCTGTTAGGAGGGAATCTGCAGCTTGCAGTGAAAGCACTTCCAGAGGGGAGTCTAATGAGGGCAAACATTTGATGGTAGCAGCTTCCCTGCGGGAGATAGTCTCTTTGCCAAAATCGCATTATTAGGCGAAAGTAAGTTACAATTCAGTACCCTATCCTAAAGCTTGCTGTTAGGAGGGAATCTGCAGCTTGCAGTGAAAGCGCTTCCAGAGGGGAGTCTAATGAGGGCAAACTTTTGATGGTAACAGCTTCCCTGCGGGAGATAGTCTCTTTGCCAAAATCGCATTATTAGGCGAAAGTAAGTTACAATTCAGTACCCTATCCTAAAGCTTGCTGTTAGGAGGGAATCTGCAGCTTGCAGTGAAAGCGCTTCCAGAGGGGAGTCTAATGAGGGCAAACATTTGGTGGAAGCAGCTTCCCTGCGAGTTATAGTCTCTTCGCCACAATCGCATTATTAGGCGAAAGTAAGTTACAATTCAGTACCCTATCCTAAAGCTTGCTGTTAGGAGGGAATCTGCAGCTTGCAGTGAAAGCGCTTCCAGAGGGGAGTCTAACGAGGGCAAACATTTGATGGTAGCAGCTTCCCTGCGGGAGATAGTCTCTTTGCCAAAATCGCCTTATAAGCCGCAGTTAAGTTACAATTCAGTACCCTATCCTAAAGCTTGCTGTTAGGAGGGAATCTGCAGCTTGCAGTGAAAGCGCTTCCAGAGGGGAGTCTAATGAGGGCAAGCATTTGATGGTAGCAGCTTCCCTGCGGGAGATACTCTCTTTGCCAAAATCGCATTATTATCCGCAGTTAAGTTACAATTCAGTACCCTATCCTAAAGCTTGCTGTTAGGAGGGAATCTGCAGCTTGCAGTGAAAGCGCTTCCAGAGGGGAGTCTAATGAGGGCAAACATTTGATGGTAGCAGCTTCCCTGCGGGAGATATTCTCTTTGCCAAAATCGCATTATTAGGCGAAAGTAAGATACAATTCAGTACCCTATCCTAAAGCTTGCTGTTAGGAGGGAATCTGCAGCTTGCAGTGAAAGCACTTCCAGAGGGGAGTCTAATGAGGGCAAACATTTGATGGTAGCAGCTTCCCTGCGGGAGATACTCTCTTTGCCAAAATAGCATTATTAGCAGCAGTTAAGTTACAATTCAGTACCCTATCCTAAAGCTTGCTGTTAGGAGGGAATCTGCAGCTTGCAGTGAAAGCGCTTCCAGAGGGGAGTCTAATGAGGGCAAACATTTGATGGTAGCAGCTTCCCTGCGGGAGATACTCTCTTTGCCAAAATAGCATTATTAGGCGAAAGTAAGTTACAATTCAGTACCCTATCCTAAAGCTTGCTGTTAGGAGGGAATCTGCAGCTTGCAGTGAAAGCGCTTCCAGAGGGGAGTCTAATGAGGGCAAACATTTGATGGTAGCAGCTTCCCTGCGGGAGATAGTCTCTTTGCCAAAATAGCATTATTAGGCGAAAGTAAGTTACAATTCAGTACCCTATCCTAAAGCTTGCTGTTAGGAGGGAATCTGCAGCTTGCAGTGAAAGCACTTCCAGAGGGGAGTCTAATGAGGGCAAACATTTGATGGTAGCAGCTTCCCTGCGGGAGATAGTCTCTTTGCCAAAATCGCATTATTAGGCGAAAGTAAGTTACAATTCAGTACCCTATCCTAAAGCTTGCTGTTAGGAGGGAATCTGCAGCTTGCAGTGAAAGCGCTTCCAGAGGGGAGTCTAATGAGGGCAAACGTTTGATGGTAACAGCTTCCCTGCGGGAGATAGTCTCTTTGCCAAAATCGCATTATTAGGCGAAAGTAAGTTACAATTCAGTACCCTATCCTAAAGCTTGCTGTTAGGAGGGAATCTGCAGCTTGCAGTGAAAGCGCTTCCAGAGGGGAGTCTAATGAGGGCAAACATTTGGTGGAAGCAGCTTCCCTGCGAGTTATAGTCTCTTCGCCACAATCGCATAATTAGGCGAAAGTAAGTTACAATTCAGTACCCTATCCTAAAGCTTGCTGTTAGGAGGGAATCTGCTGCTTGCAGTGAAAGCGCTTCCAGAGGGGAGTCTAATGAGGGCAAACATTTGATGGTAGCAGCTTCCCTGCGGGAGATACTCTCTTTGCCAAAATCGCATTATTAGGCGAAAGTAAGTTACAATTCAGTACCCTATCCTAAAGCTTGCTGTTAGGAAGGAATCTGCAGCTTGCAGTGAAAGCGCTTCCAGAGGGGAGTCTAATGAGGGCAAACATTTGATGGTTGCAGCTTCCCTGCGGGAGATACTCTCTTTGCCAAAATCGGCTTATTAGCCGCAGTTAATTTACTATTCAGTACCCTATCCTAAAGCTTGCTGTTAGGAGGGAATCTGCAGCTTGCAGTGAAAGCGCTTCCAGAGGGGAGTCTAATGAGGGCAAACATTTGATGGTAGCAGCTTCCCTGCGGGAGATACTCTCTTTGCCAAAATCGCCTTATTCGCCGCAGTTAAGTTACAATTCAGTACCCTATCCTAAAGCTTGCTGTTAGGAGGGAATCTGCAGCTTGCAGTGAAAGCGCTTCCAGAGGGGAGTCTAATGAGGGCAAACATTTGATGGTAGCAGCTTCCCTGCGGGAGATATTCTCTTTGCCAAAATCGCATTATTAGGCGAAAGTAAGATACAATTCAGTACCCTATCCTAAAGCTTGCTGTTAGGAGGGAATCTGCAGCTTGCAGTGAAAGCACTTCCAGAGGGGAGTCTAATGAGGGCAAACATTTGATGGTAGCAGCTTCCCTGCGGGAGATACTCTCTTTGACAAAATAGCATTATTAGCAGCAGTTAAGTTACAATTCAGTACCCTATCCTAAAGCTTGCTGTTAGGAGGGAATCTGCAGCTTGCAGTGAAAGCGCTTCCAGAGGGGAGTCTAATGAGGGCAAACATTTGATGGTAGCAGCTTCCCTGCGGGAGATATTCTCTTTGCCAAAATCGCCTTATTACCCGCAGTTAAGTTACAATTCAGTACCCTATCCTAAAGCTTGCTGTTAGGAGGGAATCTGCAGCTTGCAGTGAAAGCGCTTCCAGAGGGGAGTCTAATGAGGGCAAACATTTGATGGTAGCAGCTTCCCTGCGGGAGATACTCTCTTTGCCAAAATCGCATTATTAGGCGAAAGTAAGTTACAATTCAGTACCCTATCCTAAAGCTTGCTGTTAGGAGGGAATCTGCAGCTTGCAGTGAAAGCGCTTCCAGAGGGGAGTCTAATGAGGGCAAACATTTGATGGTAGCAGCTTCCCTGCGGGAGATATTCTCTTTGATAAAATCGCATTATTAGGCGAAAGTAAGTTACAATACAGTACCCTATCCTAAAGCTTGCTGTTAGGAGGGAATCTGCAGCTTGCAGTGAAAGCACTTCCAGAGGGGAGTCTAATGAGGGCAAACATTTGATGGTAGCAGCTTCCCTGCGGGAGATAGTCTCTTTTCCAAAATCGCATTATTAGGCGAAAGTAAGTTACAATTCAGTACCCTATCCTAAAGCTTGCTGTTAGGAGGGAATCTGCAGCTTGCAGTGAAAGCACTTCCAGAGGGGAGTCTAATGAGGGCAAACATTTGATGGTAGCAGCTTCCCTGCGGGAGATAGTCTCTTTGCCAAAATCGCATAATTAGGCGAAAGTAAGTTACAATTCAGTACCCTATCCTAAAGCTTGCTGTTAGGAGGGAATCTGCAGCTTGCAGTGAAAGCGCTTCCAGAGGGGAGTCTAACGAGGGCAAACATTTGATGGTAGCAGCTTCCCTGCGGGAGATACTCTCTTTGCCAAAATCGCATTATTAGGCGAAAGTAAGTTACAATTCAGTACCCTATCCTAAAGCTTGCTGTTAGGAAGGAATCTGCAGCTTGCAGTGAAAGCGCTTCCAGAGGGGAGTCTAATGAGGGCAAACATTTGATGGTAGCAGCTTCCCTGCGGGAGATACTCTCTTTGCCAAAATCGGCTTATTAGCCGCAGTTAATTTACTATTCAGTACCCTATCCTAAAGCTTGCTGTTAGGAGGGAATCTGCAGCTTGCAGTGAAAGCGCTTCCAGAGGGGAGTCTAATGAGGGCAAACATTTGATGGTAGCAGCTTCCCTGCGGGAGATATTCTCTTTGCCAAAATCGCATTATTAGGCGAAAGTAAGATACAATTCAGTACCCTATCCTAAAGCTTGCTGTTAGGAGGGAATCTGCAGCTTGCAGTGAAAGCACTTCCAGAGGGGAGTCTAATGAGGGCAAACATTTGATGGTAGCAGCTTCCCTGCGGGAGATACTCTCTTTGACAAAATAGCATTATTAGCAGCAGTTAAGTTACAATTCAGTACCCTATCCTAAAGCTTGCTGTTAGGAGGGAATCTGCAGCTTGCAGTGAAAGCGCTTCCAGAGGGGAGTCTAATGAGGGCAAACATTTGATGGTAGCAGCTTCCCTGCGGGAGATATTCTCTTTGCCAAAATCGCCTTATTACCCGCAGTTAAGTTACAATTCAGTACCCTATCCTAAAGCTTGCTGTTAGGAGGGAATCTGCAGCTTGCAGTGAAAGCGCTTCCAGAGGGGAGTCTAATGAGGGCAAACATTTGATGGTAGCAGCTTCCCTGCGGGAGATACTCTCTTTGCCAAAATCGCATTATTAGGCGAAAGTAAGTTACAATTCAGTACCCTATCCTAAAGCTTGCTGTTAGGAGGGAATCTGCAGCTTGCAGTGAAAGCGCTTCCAGAGGGGAGTCTAATGAGGGCAAACATTTGATGGTAGCAGCTTCCCTGCGGGAGATATTCTCTTTGATAAAATCGCATTATTAGGCGAAAGTAAGTTACAATACAGTACCCTATCCTAAAGCTTGCTGTTAGGAGGGAATCTGCAGCTTGCAGTGAAAGCGCTTCCAGAGGGGAGTCTAATGAGGGCAAACATTTGATGGTAGCAGCTTCCCTGCGGGAGATACTCTCTTTGCCAAAATCGCATTATTAGGCAAAAGTAAGTTACAATTCAGTACCCTATCCTAAAGCTTGCTGTTAGGAGGGAATCTGCAGCTTGCAGTGAAAGCGCTTCCAGAGGGGAGTCTAATGAGGGCAAACATTTGATGGTAGCAGCTTCCCTGCGGGAGATACTCTCTTTGCCAAAATCGCCTTATTAGCCGCAGTTAAGTTACAATTCAGTACCCTATCCTAAAGCTTGCTGTTAGGAGGGAATCTGCAGCTTGCAGTGAAAGCGCTTCCAGAGGGGAGTCTAATGAGGGCAAACATTTGATGGTAGCAGCTTCCCTGCGGGAGATATTCTCTTTGCCAAAATCGCATTATTAGGCGAAAGTAAGATACAATTCAGTACCCTATCCTAAAGCTTGCTGTTAGGAGGGAATCTGCAGCTTGCAGTGAAAGCACTTCCAGAGGGGAGTCTAATGAGGGCAAACATTTGATGGTAGCAGCTTCCCTGCGGGAGATACTCTCTTTGCCAAAATAGCATTATTAGCAGCAGTTAAGTTACAATTCAGTACCCTATCCTAAAGCTTGCTGTTAGGAGGGAATCTGCAGCTTGCAGTGAAAGCGCTTCCAGAGGGGAGTCTAATGAGGGCAAACATTTGATGGTAGCAGCTTCCCTGCGGGAGATACTCTCTTTGCCAAAATCGCATTATTAGGCGAAAGTACGTTACAATTCAGTACCCTATCCTAAAGCTTGCTGTTAGGAAGGAATCTGCAGCTTGCAGTGAAAGCGCTTCCAGAGGGGAGTCTAATGAGGACAAACATTTGATGGTAGCAGCTTCCCTGCGGGAGATAGTCTCTTTGCAAAAATCGCCTTATTAGCAGCAGTTAAGTTACAATTCAGTACCCTATCCTAAAGCTTGCTGTTAGGAGGGAATCTGCAGCTTGCAGTGAAAGCGCTTCCAGAGGGCAGTCTAATGAGGGCAAACATTTGATGGTAGCAGCTTCCCTGCGGGAGATATTCTCTTTGCCAAAATCGCATTATTAGGCGAAAGTAAGTTACAATTCAGTACCCTATCCTAAAGCTTGCTGTTAGGAGGGAATCTGCAGCTTGCAGTGAAAGCGCTTCCAGAGGGGAGTCTAATGAGGGCAAACATTTGATGGTAGCAGCTTCCCTGCGGGAGATAGTCTCTTTGCCAAAATCGCATTATTAGGCGAAAGTAAGTTACAATTCAGTACCCTATCCTAAAGCTTGCTGTTAGGAGGGAATCTGCAGCTTGCAGTGAAAGCGCTTCCAGAGGGGAGTCTAATGAGGGCAAACATTTGATGGTAGCAGCTTCCCTGCGGGAGATAGTCTCTTTGCCAAAATCGCCTTATTACCCGCAGTTAAGTTACAATTCAGTACCCTATCCTAAAGCTTGCTGTTAGGAGGGAATCTGCAGCTTGCAGTCAAAGCGCTTCCAGAGGGGAGTCTAATGAGGGCAAACATTTGATGGTAGCAGCTTCCCTGCGGGAGATACTCTCTTTGCCAACATCGCATAATTATCCGCAGTTAAGTTACAATTCAGTACCCTATCCTAAAGCTTGCTGTTAGGAGGGAATCTGCAGCTTGCAGTGAAAGCGCTTCCAGAGGGGTGTCTAACGAGGGCAAACATTTGATGGTAGCAGCTTCCCTGCGGGAGATACTCCCTTTGACAAAATCGCATTATTAGGCGAAAGTAAGTTACAATTCAGTACCCTATCCTAAAGCTTGCTGTTAGGAAGGAATCTGCAGCTTGCAGTGAAAGCGCTTCCAGAGGGGAGTCTAATGAGGGCAAACATTTGATGGTAGCAGCTTCCCTGCGGGAGATACTCTCTTTGCCAAAATCGCCTTATTAGCCGCAGTTAAGTTACAATTCAGTACCCTATCCTAAAGCTTGCTGTTAGGAGGGAATCTGCAGCTTGCAGTGAAAGCGCTTCCAGAGGGGAGTCTAATGAGGGCAAACGTTTGATGGTAACAGCTTCCCTGCGGGAGATAGTCTCTTTGCCAAAATCGCATTATTAGGCGAAAGTAAGTTACAATTCAGTACCCTATCCTAAAGCTTGCTGTTAGGAGGGAATCTGCAGCTTGCAGTGAAATCACTTCCAGAGGGGAGTCTAATGAGGGCAAACATTTGATGGTAGCAGCTTCCCTGCGGGAGATACTCTCTTTGCCAAAATCGCATTATTAGGCGAAAGTAAGTTACAATTCAGTACCCTATCCTAAA
Source organism: Phaenicophaeus curvirostris (assembly GCF_032191515.1). Taxonomy (NCBI): domain Eukaryota; kingdom Metazoa; phylum Chordata; class Aves; order Cuculiformes; family Cuculidae; genus Phaenicophaeus; species Phaenicophaeus curvirostris. The sequence goes on from NW_027206710.1 coordinate 606,299, forward strand.
GCTTGCTGTTAGGAGGGAATCTGCAGCTTGCAGTGAAAGCGCTTCCAGAGGGGAGTCTAATGAGGGCAAACATTTGATGGTAGCAGCTTCCCTGCGGGAGATAGTCTCTTTGCCAAAATCGCCTTATTAGCAGCAGTTAAGTTACAATTCAGTACCCTATCCTAAAGCTTGCTGTTAGGAGGGAATCTGCAGCTTGCATTGAAAGCGCTTCCAGAGGGGAGTCTAATGAGGGCAAACATTTGATGGTAGCAGCTTCCCTGTGGGAGATACTCTCTTTGCTAATATCGCATTATTAGGCGAAAGTAAGTTACAATTCAGTACCCTATCCTAAAGCTTGCTGTTAGGAGGGAATCTGCAGCTTGCAGTGAAAGCGCTTCCAGAGGGGAGTCTAATGAGGGCAAACATTTGATGGTAGCAGGTTCCCTGGGGGGGATACTCTCTTTGCCAAAATCGCATTATAAGGCGAAAGTAAGTTACAATTCAGTACCCTATCCTAAAGCTTGCTGTTAGGAGGGAATGTGCCACTTGCAGTGAAAGCGCTTCCAGAGGGGAGTCTAATGAGGGCAAAGATTTGATGGTAGCAGCTTCCCTGCGGGAGATATTCTCTTTGCCATAATCGCCTTATTAGCCGCAGTTAAGTTACAATTCAGTACCCTATCCTAAAGCTTGCTGTTAGGAAGGAATCTTCAGCTTGCAGTGAAAGCGCTTCCAGTGGGGAGTCTAATGAGGGCAAACATTTGATGGTAGCAGCTTCCCTGCGGGAGATACTCTCTTTGCCAAAATCGCATTATTAGGCGAAAGTAAGTTACAATTCAGTACCCTATCCTAAAGCTTGCTGTTAGGAGGGAATCTGCAGCTTGCAGTGAAAGCGCTTCCAGAGGGGAGTCTAATGAGGGCAAACATTTGATGGTAGCAGCTTCCCTGCGGGAGATATTCTCTTTGCCAAAATCGCCTTATTAGCCGCAGTTAAGTTACAATTCAGTACCCTATCCTAAAGCTTGCTGTTAGGAAGGAATCTGCAGCTTGCAGTGAAAGCGCTTCCAGTGGGGAGTCTAATGAGGGCAAACATTTGATGGTAGCAGCTTCCCTGCGGGAGATAGTCTCTTTGCCAAAATCGCATTATTAGGCGAAAGTAAGTTACAATTCAGTACCCTATCCTAAAGCTTGCTGTTAGGAGGGAATCTGCAGCTTGCAGTGAAAGCGCTTCCAGAGGGGAGTCTAATGAGGGCAAACATTTGATGGTAGCAGCTTCCCTGCGGTAGATACTCTCTTTTCCAAAATCGCATTATTAGGCGAAAGTGGGTTACCATTCAGTACCCTATCCTAAAGCTTGCTGTTAGGAGGGAATCTGCAGCTTGCAGTGAAAGCGCTTCCAGAGGGGAGTCTAACGAGGGCAAACATTTGATGGTAGCAGCTTCCCTGCGGGAGATACTCTCTTTGCCAAAATCGCATTATTAGGCGAAAGTAAGTTACAATTCAGTACCCTATCCTAAAGCTTGCTGTTAGGAAGGAATCTGCAGCTTGCAGTGAAAGCGCTTCCAGAGGGGAGTCTAATGAGGGCAAACATTTGATGGTAAACAGCTTCCCTGCGGGAGATATTCTCTTTGTTAAAATCGCCTTATTAGCCGCAGTTAAGTTACAATTCAGTACCCTATCCTAAAGCTTGCTGTTAGGAGGGAATCTGCAGCTTGCAGTGAAAGCGCTTCCAGAGGGGAGTCTAATGAGGGCAAGCATTTGATGGTAGCAGCTTCCCTGCGGGAGATACTCTCTTTGCCAAAATCGCCTTATTAGCCGCATTTAAGTTACAATTCAGTACCCTATCCTAAAGCTTGCTGTTAGGAGGGAATCTGCAGCTTGCAGTGAAAGCTCTTCCAGAGGGGAGTCTAATGAGGGCAAACATTTGATGGTAGCAGCTTCCCTGCGGGAGATATTCTCTTTGCCATATTCTCCTTATTAGCCTCAGTTAAGTTACAATTCAGTACGCTATCCTAAAGCTTGCTGTTAGGAGGGAATCTGCAGCTTGCAGTGAAAGCACTTCCAGAGGGGAGTCTAATGAGGGCAAACATTTTATGGTAGCAGCTTCCCTGCGGGAGATACTCTCTTTGCCAAAATCGCATTATTAGGCGAAAGTAAGTTACAATTCAGTACCCTATCCTAAAGCTTGCTGTTAGGAGGGAATCTGCAGCTTGCAGTGAAAGCGCTTCCAGAGGGCAGTCTAATGAGGGCAAATATTTGATGGTAGCAGCTTCCCTGCGGGAGATACTCTCTTTTCCAAAATCGCATTATTAGGCGAAAGTAAGATACAATTCAGTACCCTATCCTAAAGCTTGCTGTTAGGAGGGAATCTGCAGCTTGCAGTGAAAGCGCTTCCAGACGGGAGTCTAATGAGGGCAAACATTTGATGGTAGCAGCTTCCCTGCGGGAGATATTCTCTTTGCCAAAATCGCATTATTAGGCGAAATTAAGTTACAATTCAGTACCCTATCCTAAAGCTTGCTGTTAGGAGGGAATCTGCAGCTTGCAGTGAAAGCGCTTCCAGAGGGGAGTCTAATGAGGGCAAACATTTGATGGTAGCAGCTTCCCTGCGGGAGATACTCTCTTTGCCATAATCGCCATATTAGCCGCAGTTAAGTTACAATTCAGTACCCTATCCTAAAGCTTGCTGTTAGGAGGGAATCTGCAGCTTGCAGTGAAAGCGCTTCCAGAGGGGAGTCTAATGAGGGCAAACATTTGATGGTAGCAGCTTCTATGCGGGAGATACTCTCTTTGCTAAAATCGCCTTATTAGCCGCAGTAAAGTTACAATTCAGTACCCTATCCTAAAGCTTGCTTTTAGGAGGGAATCTGCAGCTTGCAGTGAAAGCGCTTCCAGAGGGGAGTCTAATGAGGGCAAGCATTTGATGGTAGCAGCTTCCCTGCGGGAGATACTCTCTTTGCCAAAATCGCATTATTTGGCGAATGTAAGTTACGATTCAGTACCCTATCCTAAAGCTTGCTGTTAGGAGGGAATCTGCATCTTGCAGTGAAAGCACTTCCAGAGGGGAGTCTAATGAGGGCAAACATTTTATGGTAGCAGCTTCCCTGCGGGAGATACTCTCTTTGCCAAAATCGCATCATTAGGCGAAAGTAAGTTACAATTCAGTACCCTATCCTAAAGCTTGCTGTTAGGAGGGAATCTTCAGATTGCAGTGAAAGCGCTTCCAGAGGGGAGTCTAATGAGGGCAAGCATTTGATGGTAGCAGCTTCCCTGCGGGAGATATTCTCTTTGCCAATATCGCATTATTAGCCGCAGTTAAGTTACAATTCAGTACACTGTCCTACAGCTTGCTGTTAGGAGGGAATCTGCAGCTTGCAGTGAAAGCGCTTCCAGACGGGAGTCTAATGAGGGCAAACATTTGATGGTAGCAGCTTCCCTGCGGGAGATACTCTCTTTGCCAAAATCGCATTATTAGGCGAAAGTAAGTTACAATTCAGTACCCTATCCTAAAGCTTGCTGTTAGGAGGGAATCTGCAGCTTGCAGTGAAAGCGCTTCCAGAGGGGAGTCTAATGAGGGCAAACATTTGATGGTAGCAGCTTCCCTGCGGGAGATATACTCTTTGCCAAAATCGCCTTATTAGCCGCAGTTAAGTTACAATTCAGTACCCGATCCTAAAGCTTGCTGTTAGGAGGGAATCTGCAGCTTGCAGTGAAAGCGCTTCCAGAGGGTAGTCTAACGAGGGCAAACATTTGATTGTAACAGCTTCCCTGCGGGAGATACTCTCTTTGCCAAAATCGCCTTATTAGCCGCAGTTAAGTTACAGTTCATTACACTGTCCTACAGCTTGCTGTTAGGAGGGAATCTGCAGCTTGCAGTGAAAGCGCTTCCAAAGGGGAGTCTAATGAGGGCAAACATTTGATGGTAGCAGCTTCCCTGCGGGAGATACTCTCTTTGCCAAAATCTTATTATTGGCGAAAGTAAGTTACAATTCAGTACCCTATCCTAAAGCTTGCTGTTAGGAGGGAATCTGCAGCTTGCAGTGAAAGCGCTTCCAGAGGGGAGTCTAATGAGGGCAAACATTTGATGGTAGCAGCTTCCCTGCGGGAGATATTCTCTTTGCCAAATTCTCCTTATTAGCCTCAGTTAAGTTACAATTCAGTACCCTATCCTAAAGCTTGCTGTTAGGAGGGAATCTGCAGCTTGCAGTGAAAGCGCTTCCACAGGGCAGTCTAATGAGGGCAAACATTTTATGGTAGCAGCTTCCCTGCGGGAGATACTCTCTTTGCCAAAATCGCATTATTAGGCTAAAGTAAGATACAATTCAGTACCCTATCCTAAAGCTTGCTGTTAGGAGGGAATCTGCAGCTTGCAGTGAAAGCGCTTCCAGACGGGAGTCTAATGAGGGCAAACATTTGATGGTAGCAGCTTCCCTGCGGGAGATATTCTCTTTGCCAAAATCGCATTATTAGGCGAAAGTAAGATACAATTCAGTACCCTATCCTAAAGCTTGCTGTTAGGAGGGAATCTGCAGCTTGCAGTGAAAGCGCTTCCAGAGGGGAGTCTAATGAGGGCAAACATTTGATGGTAGCAGCTTCCCTGTGGGAGATAGTCTCTTTGCCAAAATCGCCTTATTGGCAGCAGTTAAGTTACAATTCAGTACCCTATCCTAAAGCTTGGTGTTAGGAGGGAATCTGCAGCTTGCAGTGAAAGCGCTTCCAGAGGGGAGTCTAATGAGGGCAAAGATTTGATGGTAGCAGCTTCCCTGCGGGAGATAGTCTCTTTGCCAAAATCGCCTTATTAGGCGAAACTAAGTTACAATTCAGTACCCTATCCTAAAGCTTGCTGTTAGGAGGGAATCTGCAGCTTGCAGTGAAAGCGCTTCCAGAGGGGAGTCTAATGAGGGCAAACATTTGATGGTAGCAGCTTCCCTGCGGGAGATATACTCTTTTCCAAAATCGCATTATTAGGCTAAAGTAAGATACAATTCAGTACCCTATCCTAAAGCTTGCTGTTAGGAGGGAATCTGCAGCTTGCAGTGAAAGCGCTTCCAGAGGGGAGTCTAATGAGGGCAAACATTTGATGGTAGCAGCTTCCCTGCGGGAGATATTCTCTTTGCCAAAATCGCATTATTAGGCGAAAGTAAGATACAATTCAGTACCCTATCCTAAAGCTTGCTGTTAGGAGGGAATCTGCAGCTTGCAGTGAAAGCGCTTCCAGAGGGGAGTCTAATGAGGGCAAACATTTGATGGTAGCAGCTTCCCTGCGGGAGATAGTCTCTTTGATAAAATCGCCTTATTAGCCGCAGTTAAGTTACAATTCAGTACCCTATCCTAAAGCTTGCTGTTAGGAGGGAATCTGCAGCTTGCAGTGAAAGCGCTTCCAGAGGGGAGTCTAATGAGGGCAAGCATTTGATGGTAGCAGCTTCCCTGCGGGAGATACTCTCTTTGCCAAAATCGCCTTATTAGGCGAAAGTAAGATACAATCCAGTACCCTATCCTAAGGCTTGCTGTTAGGAGGGAATCTGCAGCTTGCAGTGAAAGCACTTCCAGACGGGAGTCTAATGAGGGCAAACATTTGATGGTAGCAGCTTCCCTGCGGGAGATACTCTCTTTGCCAAAATCGCATTATTAGGCGAAAGTAAGTTACAATTCAGTACCCTATCCTAAAGCTTGCTGTTAGGAGGGAATCTGCAGCTTGCAGTGAAAGCGCTTCCAGAGGGGAGTCTAATGAGGGCAAACATTTGATGGTAGCAGCTTCCCTGCCGGAGATACTCTCTTTGCCATAATCGCCTTATTAGCCGCAGTTAAATTACAATTCAGTACCCTATCCTAAAGCTTGCTGTTAGGAGGGAATCTGCAGCTTGCAGTGAAAGCGCTTCCAGAGGGGAGTCTAATGAGGGCAAAGATTTGATGGTAGCAGCTTCCCTGCGGGAGATAGTCTCTTTGCCAAAATCGCATTATTAGGCGAAAGTAAGTTACAATTCAGTACCCTATCCTAAAGCTTGCTGTTAGGAGGGAATCTGCAGCTTGCAGTGAAAGCGCTTCCAGAGGGGAGTCTAATGAGGGCAAACATTTGATGGTAGCAGCTTCCCTGCGGGAGATACTCTCTTTCCCATAATCGCCTTATTAGCCGCAGTTAAGTTACAATTCAGTACCCTATCCTAAAGCTTGCTGTTAGGAGGGAATCTGCAGCTTGCAGTGAAAGCGCTTCCAGAGGGGAGTCTAATGAGGGCAAACATTTCATGTTAGCAGCTTCCCTGCGGGTGATACTCTCTTTGCCAAAATCGCATTATTAGGCGAAAGTAAGTTACAATTCAGTACCCTATCCTAAAGCTTGCTGTTAGGAAGGAATCTGCAGCTTGCAGTGAAAGCGCTTCCAGAGGGGAGTCTAATGAGGGCAAACATTTGATGGTAACAGCTTCCCTGCGGGAGATATTCTCTTTGATAAAATCGCCTTATTAGCCGCAGTTAAGTTACAATTCAGTACCCTATCCTAAAGCTTGCTGTTAGGAGGGAATCTGCAGCTTGCAGTGAAAGCGCTTCCAGAGGGGAGTCTAATGAGGGCAAGCATTTGATGGTAGCAGCTTCCCTGCGGGAGATATACTCTTTGCCAAAATCGCCTTATTAGCCGCAGTTAAGTTACAATTCAGTACCCGATCCTAAAGCTTGCTGTTAGGAGGGAATCTGCAGCTTGCAGTGAAAGCGCTTCCAGAGGGGAGTCTAATGAGGGCAAACATTTGATGGTAGCAGCTTCCCTGCCGGAGATACTCTCTTTGTCAAAATCGCATTATTAGGCGAAAGTAAGTTACAATTCAGTACCCTATCCTAAAGCTTGCTGTTAGGAAGGAATCTGCAGCTTGAAGTGAAAGCGCTTCCAGAGGGGAGTCTAATGAGGGCAAACATTTGATGGTAAACAGCTTCCCTGCGGGAGATATTCTCTTTGCTAAAATCGCCTTATTAGCCGCAGTTAAGTTACAATTCAGTACCCTATCCTAAAGCTTGCTGTTAGGAGGGAATCTGCAGCTTGCAGTGAAAGCGCTTCCAGAGGGGAGTCTAATGAGGGCAAGCATTTGATGGTAGCAGCTTCCCTGCGGGAGATAGTCTCTTTGCCAAAATCGCATTATTAGTCGAAAGTAAGTTACAATTCAGTACCCTATCCTAAAGCTTGCTGTTAGGAGGGAATCTGCAGCTTGCAGTGAAAGCGCTTCCAGAGGGGAGTCTAATGCGGGCAAACATTTGATGGTAGCAGCTTCCCTGCGGGAGATACTCTCTTTGCCAAAATCGCATTATTAGGCGAAAGTAAGTTACAATTCAGTACCTTATCCTAAAGCTTGCTGTTAGGAGGGAATCTGCAGCTTGCAGTGAAAGCGCTTCCAGAGGGGAGTCTAATGAGGGCAAACATTTGATGGTAGCAGCTTCCCTGCGGGAGATACTCTCTTTGCCAACATCGCATAATTATCCGCAGATATGTTACAATTCAGTACCCTATCCTAAAGCTTGCTGTTAGGAGGGAATCTGCAGCTTGCAGTGAAAGCGCTTCCAGAGGGGAGTCTAATGAGGGCAAACATTTGATGGTAGCAGCTTCCCTGTGGGAGATATTCTCTTTGCCAAAATCGCCTTATTAGCCGCAGTTAAGTTACAATTCAGTACCCTATCCTAAAGCTTGCTGTTAGGAGGGAATCTACAGCTTGCAGTGAAAGCGCTTCCAGAGGGGAGTCTAATGAGGGCAAACATTTGATGGTAGCAGCTTCCCTGCGGGAGATAGTCTCTTTGCCAAAATCGCATTATTAGGCGAAAGTAAGTTACAATTCAGTACCCTATCCTAAAGCTTGCTGTTAGGAAGGAATCTGCAGCTTGCAGTGAAAGCGCTTCCAGAGGGGAGTCTAATGAGGGCAAACATTTGATGGTAGCAGCTTCCCTGCCGGAGATACTCTCTTTGCCAAAATCGCATTATTAGGCGAAAGTAAGTTACAATTCAGTACCCTATCCTAAAGCTTGCTGTTAGGAGGGAATCTGCAGCTTGCAGTGAAAGCGCTTCCAGAGGGGAGTCTAATGAGGGCAAACATTTGATGGTAGCAGCTTCCCTGCGGGAGATACTCTCTTTGCCAAAATCGCCTTATTATCCGCGGTTAAGTTACAATTCAGTACCCTATCCTAAAGCTTGCTGTTAGGAGGGAATCTGCAGCTTGCAGTGAAAGCGCTTCCAGAGGGGAGTCTAATGAGGGCAAACATTTGATGGTAGCAGCTTCCCTGCGGGAGATACTCTCTTTTCCAAAATCGCTTTATTAGGCGAAAGTAAGTTACAATTCAGTACCCTATCCTAAAGCTTGCTGTTAGGAGGGAATCTGCAGCTTGCAGTGAAAGCGCTTCCAGAGGGGAGTCTAATGAGGGCAAATATTTGATGGTAGCAGCTTCCCTGCGGGAGATATTCTCTTTGCCATAATCGCCTTATTAGCCGCAGTTAAGTTACAATTCAGTACCCTATCCTAAAGCTTGCTGTTAGGAGGGAATCTGCAGCTTGCAGTGAAAGCGCTTCCAGAGGGGAGTCTAATGAGGGCAAACATTTGATGGTAGCAGCTTCCCTGCGGGAGATACTCTCTTTGCCAAAATCGCCTTATTAGCCGCAGTTAAGTTACAATTCAGTACCCTATCCTAAAGCTTGCTGTTAGGAGGGAATCTGCAGCTTGCAGTGAAAGCGCTTCCAGAGGGGAGTCTAATGAGGGCAAACATTTGATGGTAGCAGCTTCCCTGCCGGAGATACTCTCTTTGCCATAATCGCCTTATTAGCCGCAGTTAAATTACAATTCAGTACCCTATCCTAAAGCTTGCTGTTAGGAGGGAATCTGCAGCTTGCAGTGAAAGCGCTTCCAGAGGGGAGTCTAATGAGGGCAAAGATTTGATGGTAGCAGCTTCCCTGCGGGAGATAGTCTCTTTGCCAAAATCGCATTATTAGGCGAAAGTAAGTTACAATTCAGTACCCTATCCTAAAGCTTGCTGTTAGGAGGGAATCTGCAGCTTGCAGTGAAAGCGCTTCCAGAGGGGAGTCTAATGAGGGCAAACATTTGATGGTAGCAGCTTCCCTGCGGGAGATACTCTCTTTCCCATAATCGCCTTATTAGCCGCAGTTAAGTTACAATTCAGTACCCTATCCTAAAGCTTGCTGTTAGGAGGGAATCTGCAGCTTGCAGTGAAAGCGCTTCCAGACGGGAGTCTAATGAGGGCAAACATTTCATGTTAGCAGCTTCCCTGCGGGTGATACTCTCTTTGCCAAAATCGCATTATTAGGCGAAAGTAAGTTACAATTCAGTACCCTATCCTAAAGCTTGCTGTTAGGAAGGAATCTGCAGCTTGCAGTGAAAGCGCTTCCAGAGGGGAGTCTAATGAGGGCAAACATTTGATGGTAACAGCTTCCCTGCGGGAGATATTCTCTTTGATAAAATCGCCTTATTAGCCGCAGTTAAGTTACAATTCAGTACCCTATCCTAAAGCTTGCTGTTAGGAGGGAATCTGCAGCTTGCAGTGAAAGCGCTTCCAGAGGGGAGTCTAATGAGGGCAAGCATTTGATGGTAGCAGCTTCCCTGCGGGAGATATACTCTTTGCCAAAATCGCCTTATTAGCCGCAGTTAAGTTACAATTCAGTACCCTATCCTAAAGCTTGCTGTTAGGAGGGAATCTGCAGCTTGCAGTGAAAGCGCTTCCAGAGGGGAGTCTAATGAGGGCAAACATTTGATGGTAGCAGCTTCCCTGCCGGAGATACTCTCTTTGTCAAAATCGCATTATTAGGCGAAAGTAAGTTACAATTCAGTACCCTATCCTAAAGCTTGCTGTTAGGAAGGAATCTGCAGCTTGAAGTGAAAGCGCTTCCAGAGGGGAGTCTAATGAGGGCAAACATTTGATGGTAAACAGCTTCCCTGCGGGAGATATTCTCTTTGCTAAAATCGCCTTATTAGCCGCAGTTAAGTTACAATTCAGTACCCTATCCTAAAGCTTGCTGTTAGGAGGGAATCTGCAGCTTGCAGTGAAAGCGCTTCCAGAGGGGAGTCTAATGAGGGCAAGCATTTGATGGTAGCAGCTTCCCTGCGGGAGATAGTCTCTTTGCCAAAATCGCATTATTAGTCGAAAGTAAGTTACAATTCAGTACCCTATCCTAAAGCTTGCTGTTAGGAGGGAATCTGCAGCTTGCAGTGAAAGCGCTTCCAGAGGGGAGTCTAATGCGGGCAAACATTTGATGGTAGCAGCTTCCCTGCGGGAGATACTCTCTTTGCCAAAATCGCATTATTAGGCGAAAGTAAGTTACAATTCAGTACCTTATCCTAAAGCTTGCTGTTAGGAGGGAATCTGCAGCTTGCAGTGAAAGCGCTTCCAGAGGGGAGTCTAATGAGGGCAAACATTTGATGGTAGCAGCTTCCCTGCGGGAGATACTCTCTTTGCCAACATCGCATAATTATCCGCAGATATGTTACAATTCAGTACCCTATCCTAAAGCTTGCTGTTAGGAGGGAATCTGCAGCTTGCAGTGAAAGCGCTTCCAGAGGGGAGTCTAATGAGGGCAAACATTTGATGGTAGCAGCTTCCCTGCGGGAGATAGTCTCTTTGCCAAAATCTCATTATTAGGCGAAAGTAAGTTACAATTCAGAACCCTATCCTAAAGCTTGCTGTTAGGAGGGAATCTGCAGCTTGCAGTGAAAGCGCTTCCAGAGGGGAGTCTAATGAGGGCAAATATTTGATGGTAGCAGCTTCCCTGCGGGAGATATTCTCTTTGCCAAAATCGCCTTATTAGCCGCAGTTAAGTTACAATTCAGTACCCTATCCTAAAGCTTGCTGTTAGGAGGGAATCTGCAGCTTGCAGTGAAAGCGCTTCCAGAGGGGAGTCTAATGAGGGCAAACATTTGATGGTAGCAGCTTCCCTGTGGGAGATATTCTCTTTGCCAAAATCGCCTTATTAGCCGCAGTTAAGTTACAATTCAGTACCCTATCCTAAAGCTTGCTGTTAGGAGGGAATCTACAGCTTGCAGTGAAAGCGCTTCCAGAGGGGAGTCTAATGAGGGCAAACATTTAATGGTAGCAGCTTCCCTGCGGGAGATAGTCTCTTTGCCAAAATCGCATTATTAGGCGAAAGTAAGTTACAATTCAGTACCCTATCCTAAAGCTTGCTGTTAGGAAGGAATCTGCAGCTTGCAGTGAAAGCGCTTCCAGAGGGGAGTCTAATGAGGGCAAACATTTGATGGTAGCAGCTTCCCTGCCGGAGATACTCTCTTTGCCAAAATCGCATTATTAGGCGAAAGTAAGTTACAATTCAGTACCCTATCCTAAAGCTTGCTGTTAGGAGGGAATCTGCAGCTTGCAGTGAAAGCGCTTCCAGAGGGGAGTCTAATGAGGGCAAACATTTGATGGTAGCAGCTTCCCTGCGGGAGATACTCTCTTTGCCAAAATCGCCTTATTATCCGCGGTTAAGTTACAATTCAGTACCCTATCCTAAAGCTTGCTGTTAGGAGGGAATCTGCAGCTTGCAGTGAAAGCGCTTCCAGAGGGGAGTCTAATGAGGGCAAACATTTGATGGTAGCAGCTTCCCTGCGGGAGATACTCTCTTTTCCAAAATCGCTTTATTAGGCGAAAGTAAGTTACAATTCAGTACCCTATCCTAAAGCTTGCTGTTAGGAGGTAATCTGCAGCTTGTAGTGAAAGCGCTTCCAGAGGGGAGTCTAATGAGGGCAAATATTTGATGGTAGCAGCTTCCCTGCGGGAGATATTCTCTTTGCCATAATCGCCTTATTAGCCGCAGTTAAGTTACAATTCAGTACCCTATCCTAAAGCTTGCTGTTAGGAGGGAATCTGCAGCTTGCAGTGAAAGCGCTTCCAGAGGGGAGTCTAATGAGGGCAAACATTTGATGGTAGCAGCTTCCCTGCGGGAGATACTCTCTTTGCCAAAATCGCCTTATTAGCCGCAGTTAAGTTACAATTCAGTACCCTATCCTAAAGCTTGCTGTTAGGAGGGAATCTGCAGCTTGCAGTGAAAGCGCTTCCAGAGGGGAGTCTAATGAGGGCAAAGATTTGATGGTAGCAGCTTCCCTGCGGGAGATAGTCTATTTGCCAAAATCGCATTATTAGGCGAAAGTAAGTTACAATTCAGTATCCTATCCTAAAGCTTGCTGTTAGGAGGGAATCTGCAGCTTGCAGTGAAAGCGCTTCCAGAGGGGAGTCTAATGAGGGCAAATATTTGATGGTAGCAGCTTCCCTGCGGGAGATAGTCTCTTTGCTAAAATCGCCTTATTAGCCGCAGTTAAGATACAATTCAGTACCCTATCCTAAAACTTGCTGTTAGGAGGGAATCTGCAGCTTGCAGTGAAAGCGCTTCCAGAGGGGAGTCTAATGAGGGCAAACATTTGATGGTAGCAGCTTCCCTGCGGGAGATACTGTCTTTGCCAAAATCGCATTATTAGGCGAAAGTAAGTTACAATTCAGTACCCTATCCTAAAGCTTGCTGTTAGGAGGGAATCTGCAGCTTGCAGTGAAAGCGCTTCCAGAGGGGAGTCTAATGAGGGCAAACATTTGATGGTAGCAGCTTCCCTGCGGGAGATATTCTCTTTGCCAAAATCGCATTATTATGCGAAAGTAAGTTACAATTCAGTACCCTATCCTAAAGCTTGCTGTTAGGAGGGAATCTGCAGCTTGCAGTGAAAGCGCTTCCAGAGGGGAGTCTAATGAGGGCAAACATTTGATGGTAGCAGCTTCCCTGCGGGAGATATTCTCTTTGCCAAAATCGCCTTATTAGCCGCAGTTAAGTTACAATTCAGTACCCTATCCTAAAGCTTGCTGTTAGGAGGGAATCTGCGGCTTGCAGTGAAAGCGCTTCAAGAGGGGAGTCTAATGAGGGCAAACATTTGATGGTAGCAGCTTCCCTGCGGGAGATACTCTCTTTGCCAAAATCGCATTATTAGGCGAAAGTAAGTTACAATTCAGTACCCTATCCTAAAGCTTGCTGTTAGGAGGGAATCTGCAGCTTGCAGTGAAAGCGCTTCCAGAGGGGAGTCTAATGAGGGCAAACATTTGATGGTAGCAGCTTCCCTGCGGGAGATACTCTCTTTGCCAAAATCGCATTATTAGGCGAAAGTAAGTTACAATTCAGTACCCTATCCTAAAGCTTGCTGTTAGGAGGGAATCTGCAGCTTGCAGTGAAAGCGCTTCCAGAGGAGAGTCTAATGTGGGCAAATATTTGATGGTAGCATCTTCCCTGCGGGGGATAGTCTCTTTTCCAAAATAGCATTATTAGGCGAAAGTAAGTTACAATTCAGTACCCTATCCTAAAGCTTGCTGTTAGGAGGGAATCTGCAGCTTGCAGTGAAAGCGCTTCCAGAGGGGAGTCTAATGAGGGCAAGCATTTGATGGTAGCAGCTTCCCTGCGGGAGATACTCTCTTTGCCAAAATCGCATTATTAGGCGAAAGTAAGTTACAATTCAGTACCCTATCCTAAAGCTTGCTGTTAGGAGGGAATCTGCAGCTTGCAGTGAAAGCGATTCGACAGGGTAGTCTAATGAGGGCTAACATTTGATGGTAGCAGCTTCCCTGCGGGAGATACTCTCTTTGCCAAAATCGCATTATTAGGTGAAAGTAAGATACAATTCAGTACCCTATCCTAAAGCTTGCTGTTAGGAGGGAATCTGCAGCTTGCAGTGAAAGCGCTTCCAGAGGGGAGTCTAATGAGGGCAAACATTTGATGTTAGCAGCTTCCCTGCGGGTGATACTCTCTTTGCCATAATCGCATTATTAGGCGAAAGTAAGTTACAATTCAGTACCCTATCCTAAAGCTTGCTGTTAGGAGGGAATCTGCAGCTTGCAGTGAAAGCGATTCGACAGGGTAGTCTAATGAGGGCAAACATTTGATGGTAGCAGCTTCCCTGCGGGAGATACTCTCTTTGCCAAAATGGCATTATTAGGCGAAAGGAAGTTACAATTCAGTACCCTATCCTAAAGCTTGCTGTTAGGAGGGAATCTGCAGCTTGCAGTGAAAGCGCTTCCAGAGGGGAGTCTAATGAGGGCAAACATTTGATGGTAGCAGCTTCCCTGCGGGAGATAGTCTCTTTGCCAAAATCGCATTATTAGCCGCAGTTAAGTTACAATTCAGTACCCTATCCTAAAGCTTGCTGTTAGGAGGGAATCTGCAGCTTGCAGTGAAAGCGCTTCCAGAGGGGAGTCTAATGAGGGCAAACATTTGATGGTAGCAGCTTTCCTGCGGGAGATATTCTCTTTGCCAAAATCGCATTATTAGCCGCAGTTAAGTTACAATTCATTACACTATCCTAAAGCTTGCTGTTAGGAGGGAATCTGCAGCTTGCAGTGAAAGCGCTTCCAGAGGGGAGTCTAATGAGGGCAAACATTTGATGGTAGCAGCTTCCCTGCGGGAGATAGTCTCTTTGCCAAAATCGCCTTATTAGGCGAAAGTAAGTTACAATTCAGTACCCTATCCTAAAGCTTGCTGTTAGGAGGGAATCTGCAGCTTGCAGTGAAAGCGCTTCCAGAGGGGAGTCTAATGAGGGCAAACATTTGATGGTAGCAGCTTCCCTGCGGGAGATACTCTCTTTGCCAAAATCGCATTATTAGGCGAAAGTAAGTTACAATTCAGTACCCTATCCTAAAGCTTGCTGTTAGGAGGGAATCTGCAGCTTGCAGTGAAAGCGCTTCCAGAGGGGAGTCTAATGAGGGCAAACATTTGATGGTAGCAGCTTCCCTGCGGGAGATACTCTCTTTGCCAAAATCGCCTTATTAGCCGTAGTTAAGTTACAATTCAGTACCCTATCCTAAAGCTTGCTGTTAGGAGGGAATCTGCAGCTTGCAGTGAAAGCGCTTCCAGAGGGGAGTCTAATGAGGGCAAACATTTGATGGTAGCAGCTTCCCTGCGGGAGATAGTCTCTTTGCCAAAATCGCATTGATAGGCGAAAGTAAGTTACAATTCAGTACCCTATCCTAAAGCTTGCTGTTAGGAGGGAATCTGCAGCTTGCAGTGAAAGCGCTTCCAGAGGGGAGTCTAATGAGGGCAAACATTTGATGGTAGCAGCTTTCCTGCGGGAGATATTCTCTTTGCCAAAATCGCATTATTAGCCGCAGTTAAGTTACAATTCAGTACCCTATCCTAAAGCTTGCTGTTAGGAGGGAATCTGCAGCTTGCAGTGAAAGCGCTTCCAGAGGGGAGTCTAATGAGGGCAAACATTTGATGGTAGCAGCTTCCCTGCGGGAGATACTCTCTTTGCCAAAATTGCATTATTAGGCGAAAGTAAGTTACAATTCAGTACCCTATCCTAAAGCTTGCTGTTAGGAGGGAATCTGCAGCTTGCAGTGAAAGCGCTTCCAGAGGAGAGTCTAATGAGGGCAAACATTTGATGGTAGCAGCTTCCCTGCGGGAGATACTCTCTTTGCCAAAATCGCATTATTATCCGCAGTTAAGTTACAATTCAGTACCCTATCCTAAAGCTTGCTGTTAGGAGGGAATCTGCAGCTTGCAGTGAAAGCGCTTCCAGAGGGGAGTCGAATGAGGGGAAATATTTGATGGTAGCAGCTTCCCTGCGGGATATATTCTCTTTGTCAAAATCGCCTTATTAGACGCAGTTTAGTTACAATTCTGTAGCCTATCCTAAAGCTTGCTGTTAGGAGGGAATCTGCAGCTTGCAGTGAAAGCGCTTCCAGAGGGGAGTCTAATGAGGGCAAACATTTGATGGTAGCAGCTTCCCTGCGGGAGATACTCTCTTTGCCAAAATCGCATTATTAGGCGAAAGTAAGTTACAATTCAGTACCCTATCCTAAAGCTTGCTGTTAGGAGGGAATCTGCAGCTTGCAGTGAAAGCGCTTCCAGAGGGGAGTCTAATGAGGGCAAACATTTGATGGTAGCAGCTTCCCTGCGGGAGATAGTCTCTTTGCCAAAATCGCATTATTAGGCGAAAGTAAGTTACAATTCAGTACCCTATCCTAAAGCTTGCTGTTAGGAAGGAATCTGCAGCTTGCAGTGAAAGCGCTTCCAGAGGGGAGTCTAATGAGGGCAAACATTTGATGGTAGCAGCTTCCCTGCGGGAGATATTCTCTTTGCCAAAATCGGCTTATTATCCGCAGTTAATTTACAATTCAGTAGCCTATCTTATATCTTGCTGTTAGGAGGGAATCTGCAGCTTGCAGTGAAAGCGCTTCCAGAGGGGAGTCTAATGAGGGCAAACGTTTGATGGTAACAGCTTCCCTGCGAGTTATAGTCTCTTTGCCAAAATCGCATTATTAGGCGAAAGTAAGTTACAATTCAGTACCCTATCCTAAATCTTGCTGTTAGGAGGGAATCTGCAGCTTGCAGTGAAAGCGCTTCCAGAGGGGAGTCTAATGAGGGGAAATATTTGATGGTAGCAGCTTCCCTGCGGGATATATTCTCTTTGCCAAAATCGCCTTATTAGACGCAGTTAAGTTACAATTCAGTACACTATCCTAAAGCTTGCTGTTAGGAGGGAATCTGCAGCTTGCAGTGAAAGCGCTTCCAGAGGGGAGTCTAATGAGGGCAAACATTTGATGGTAGCAGCTTCCCTGCGGGAGATATTCTCTTTGCCAAAATCGCATTATTAGGCGAAAGTAAGATACAATTCAGTACCCTATCCTAAAGCTTGCTGTTAGGAGGGAATCTGCAGCTTGCAGTGAAAGCGCTTCCAGAGGGGAGTCTAATGAGGGCAAACATTTGATGGTAGCAGCTTCCCTGCGGGAGATACTCTCTTTGCCAAAATCGCATTATTAGGCGAAAGTAAGTTACAATTCAGTACCCTATCCTAAAGCTTGCTGTTAGGAGGGAATCTGCAGCTTGCAGTGAAAGCGCTTCCAGACGGGAGTCTAATGAGGGCAAACATTTGATGGTAGCAGCTTCCCTGCGAGTTATAGTCTCTTTGCCAAAATCGCATTATTAGGCGAAAGTAAGGTACAATTCAGTACCCTATCCTAAAGCTTGCTGTTAGGAGGGAATCTGCAGCTTGCAGTGAAAGCGCTTCCAGAGGGGAGTCTAATGAGGGCAAATATTTGATGGTAGCAGCTTCCCTGCGGGAGATATTCTCTTTGCCAAAATCGCCTTTTTAGACGCAGTTAAGTTACAATTCAGTACACTATCCTAAAGCTTGCTGTTAGGAGGGAATCTGCAGCTTGCAGTGAAAGCGCTTCCAGAGGGGAGTCTAATGAGGGCAAACATTTAATGGTAGCAGCTTCCCTGCGGGAGATATTCTCTTTGCCAACATCGCATTATTAGGCGAAAGTAAGATACAATTCAGTACCCTATCCTAAAGCTTGCTGTTAGGAGGGAGTCTGCAGCTTGCAGTGAAAGCGCTTCCAGAGGGGAGTCTAATGAGGGCAAACATGTGATGGTAGCAGCTTCCCTGCGGGAGATACTCTCTTTGCCAAAATCGCATTATTGGCGAAAGTAAGTTACAATTCAGTACCCTATCCTAAAGCTTGCTGTTAGGAGGGAATCTGCAGCTTGCAGTGAAAGCGCTTCCAGAGGGGAGTCTAACGAGGGCAAACATTTGATGGTAGCAGCTTCCCTGCGGGAGATAGTCTCTTTGCCAAAATCGCATTATTAGGCGAAAGTAAGTTACAATTCAGTACCCTATCCTAAAGCTTGCTGTTAGGAGGGAATCTGCAGCTTGCAGTGAAAGCGCTTCCAGAGGGGAGTCTAATGAGGGCAAACATTTGATGGTAGCAGCTTCCCTGCGGGAGATACTCTCTTTGCCAACATCGCATAATTATCCGCAGTTAAGTTACAATTCAGTAACCTATCCTAATGCTTACTGTTAGGAGGGAATCTGCAGCTTGCAGTGAAAGCGCTTCCAGAGGGGAGTCTAATGAGGGCAAACATTTGATGGTAGCAGCTTCCCTGCGGGAGATAGTCTCTTTGCCAAAATCGCCTTATAAGCCGCAGTTAAGTTACAATTCAGTACCCTATCCTAAAGCTTGCTGTTAGGAGGGAATCTGCAGCTTGCAGTGAAAGCGCTTCCACAGGGGAGTCTAATGAGGGCAAGCATTTGATGGTAGCAGCTTCCCTGCGGGAGATACTCTCTTTGCCAAAATCGCATTATTATCCGCAGTTAAGTTACAATTCAGTACCCTATCCTAAAGCTTGCTGTTAGGAGGGAATCTGCAGCTTGCAGTGAAAGCGCTTCCAGAGGGGAGTCTAATGAGGGCAAACATTTGATGGTAGCAGCTTCCCTGCGGGAGATATTCTCTTTGCCAAAATCGCATTATTAGGCGAAAGTAAGATACAATTCAGTACCCTATCCTAAAGCTTGCTGTTAGGAGGGAATCTGCAGCTTGCAGTGAAAGCGCTTCCAGAGGGGAGTCTAATGAGGGCAAACATTTGATGGTAGCAGCTTCCCTGCGGGAGATACTCTCTTTGCCAAAATAGCATTATTAGCAGCAGTTAAGATACAATTCAGTACCCTATCCTAAAGCTTGCTGTTAGGAGGGAATCTGCAGCTTGCAGTGAAAGCGCTTCCAGAGGGGAGTCTAATGAGGGCAAACATTTGATGGTAGCAGCTTCCCTGCGGGAGATACTCTCTTTGCCAAAATAGCATTATTAGGCGAAAGTAAGTTACAATTCAGTACCCTATCCTAAAGCTTGCTGTTAGGAGGGAATCTGCAGCTTGCAGTGAAAGCGCTTCCAGAGGGGAGTCTAATGAGGGCAAACATTTGATGGTAGCAGCTTCCCTGCGGGAGATATTATCTTTGATAAAATCGCATTATTAGGCGAAAGTAAGTTACAATACAGTACCCTATCCTAAAGCTTGCTGTTAGGAGGGAATCTGCAGCTTGCAGTGAAAGCGCTTCCAGAGGGGAGTCTAATGAGGGCAAACATTTGATGGTAGCAGCTTCCCTGCGGGAGATAGTCTCTTTGCCAAAATAGCATTATTAGGCGAAAGTAAGTTACAATTCAGTACCCTATCCTAAAGCTTGCTGTTAGGAGGGAATCTGCAGCTTGCAGTGAAAGCGCTTCCAGAGGGGAGTCTAATGAGGGCAAACATTTGATGGTAGCAGCTTCCCTGCGGGAGATAGTCTCTTTGCCAAAATCGCATTATTAGGCGAAAGTAAGTTACAATTCAGTACCCTATCCTAAAGCTTGCTGTTAGGAGGGAATCTGCAGCTTGCAGTGAAAGCACTTCCAGAGGGGAGTCTAATGAGGGCAAACATTTGATGGTAGCAGCTTCCCTGCGGGAGATAGTCTCTTTGCCAAAATCGCATAATTAGGCGAAAGTAAGTTACAATTCAGTACCCTATCCTAAAGCTTGCTGTTAGGAGGGAATCTGCAGCTTGCAGTGAAAGCGCTTCCAGAGGGGAGTCTAACGAGGGCAAACATTTGATGGTAGCAGCTTCCCTGCGGGAGATACTCTCTTTGCCAAAATCGCATTATTAGGCGAAAGTAAGTTACAATTCAGTACCCTATCCTAAAGCTTGCTGTTAGGAAGGAATCTGCAGCTTGCAGTGAAAGCGCTTCCAGAGGGGAGTCTAATGAGGGCAAACATTTGATGGTAGCAGCTTCCCTGCGGGAGATACTCTCTTTGCCAATATCGGCTTATTAGCCGCAGTTAATTTACTATTCAGTACCCTATCCTAAAGCTTGCTGTTAGGAGGGAATCTGCAGCTTGCAGTGAAAGCGCTTCCAGAGGGGAGTCTAATGAGGGCAAACATTTGATGGTAGCAGCTTCCCTGCGGGAGATACTCTCTTTGCCAAAATCGCCTTATTCGCCGCAGTTAAGTTACAATTCAGTACCCTATCCTAAAGCTTGCTGTTAGGAGGGAATCTGCAGCTTGCAGTGAAAGCGCTTCCAGAGGGGAGTCTAATGAGGGCAAACATTTGATGGTAGCAGCTTCCCTGCGGGAGATATTCTCTTTGCCAAAATCGCATTATTAGGCGAAAGTAAGATACAATTCAGTACCCTATCCTAAAGCTTGCTGTTAGGAGGGAATCTGCAGCTTGCAGTGAAAGCACTTCCAGAGGGGAGTCTAATGAGGGCAAACATTTGATGGTAGCAGCTTCCCTGCGGGAGATACTCTCTTTGCCAAAATCGCCTTATTAGCCGCAGTTAAGTTACAATTCAGTACCCTATCCTAAAGCTTGCTGTTAGGAGGGAATCTGCAGCTTGCAGTGAAAGCGCTTCCAGAGGGGAGTCTAATGAGGGCAAACATTTGATGGTAGCAGCTTCCCTGCGGGAGATATTCTCTTTGCCAAAATCGCCTTATTACCCGCAGTTAAGTTACAATTCAGTACCCTATCCTAAAGCTTGCTGTTAGGAGGGAATCTGCAGCTTGCAGTGAAAGCGCTTCCAGAGGGGAGTCTAATGAGGGCAAACATTTGATGGTAGCAGCTTCCCTGCGGGAGATACTCTCTTTGCCAAAATCGCATTATTAGGCGAAAGTAAGTTACAATTCAGTACCCTATCCTAAAGCTTGCTGTTAGGAGGGAATCTGCAGCTTGCAGTGAAAGCGCTTCCAGAGGGGAGTCTAATGAGGGCAAACATTTGATGGTAGCAGCTTCCCTGCGGGAGATATTCTCTTTGATAAAATCGCATTATTAGGCGAAAGTAAGTTACAATACAGTACCCTATCCTAAAGCTTGCTGTTAGGAGGGAATCTGCAGCTTGCAGTGAAAGCGCTTCCAGAGGGGAGTCTAATGAGGGCAAACATTTGATGGTAGCAGCTTCCCTGCGGGAGATACTCTCTTTGCCAAAATCGCATTATTAGGCAAAAGTAAGTTACAATTCAGTACCCTATCCTAAAGTTTGCTGTTAGGATGGAATCTGCAGCTTGCAGTGAAAGCGCTTCCAGAGGGGAGTCTAATGAGGGCAAACATTTGATGGTAGCAGCTTCCCTGCGGGAGATACTCTCTTTGCCAAAATCGCCTTATTAGCCGCAGTTAAGTTACAATTCAGTACCCTATCCTAAAGCTTGCTGTTAGGAGGGAATCTGCAGCTTGCAGTGAAAGCGCTTCCAGAGGGGAGTCTAATGAGGGCAAACATTTGATGGTAGCAGCTTCCCTGCGGGAGATATTCTCTTTGCCAAAATCGCATTATTAGGCGAAAGTAAGATACAATTCAGTACCCTATCCTAAAGCTTGCTGTTAGGAGGGAATCTGCAGCTTGCAGTGAAAGCACTTCCAGAGGGGAGTCTAATGAGGGCAAACATTTGATGGTAGCAGCTTCCCTGCGGGAGATACTCTCTTTGCCAAAATAGCATTATTAGCAGCAGTTAAGTTACAATTCAGTACCCTATCCTAAAGCTTGCTGTTAGGAGGGAATCTGCAGCTTGCAGTGAAAGCGCTTCCAGAGGGGAGTCTAATGAGGGCAAACATTTGATGGTAGCAGCTTCCCTGCGGGAGATACTCTCTTTGCCAAAATCGCATTATTAGGCGAAAGTACGTTACAATTCAGTACCCTATCCTAAAGCTTGCTGTTAGGAAGGAATCTGCAGCTTGCAGTAAAAGCGCTTCCAGAGGGGAGTCTAATGAGGGCAAACATTTGATGGTAGCAGCTTCCCTGCGGGAGATAGTCTCTTTGCAAAAATCGCCTTATTAGCAGCAGTTAAGTTACAATTCAGTACCCTATCCTAAAGCTTGCTGTTAGGAGGGAATCTGCAGCTTGCAGTGAAAGCGCTTCCAGAGGGCAGTCTAATGAGGGCAAACATTTGATGGTAGCAGCTTCCCTGCGGGAGATATTCTCTTTGCTAAAATCGCATTATTAGGCGAAAGTAAGTTACAATTCAGTACCCTATCCTAAAGCTTGCTGTTAGGAGGGAATCTGCAGCTTGCAGTGAAAGCGCTTCCAGAGGGGAGTCTAATGAGGGCAAACATTTGATGGTAGCAGCTTCCCTGCGGGAGATAGTCTCTTTGCCAAAATCGCATTATTAGGCGAAAGTAAGTTACAATTCAGTACCCTATCCTAAAGCTTGCTGTTAGGAGGGAATCTGCAGCTTGCAGTGAAAGCGCTTCCAGAGGGGAGTCTAATGAGGGCAAACATTTGATGGTAGCAGCTTCCCTGCGGGAGATAGTCTCTTTGCCAAAATCGCCTTATTACCCGCAGTTAAGTTACAATTCAGTACCCTATCCTAAAGCTTGCTGTTAGGAGGGAATCTGCAGCTTGCAGTCAAAGCGCTTCCAGAGGGGAGTCTAATGAGGGCAAACATTTGATGGTAGCAGCTTCCCTGCGGGAGATACTCTCTTTGCCAACATCGCATAATTATCCGCAGTTAAGTTACAATTCAGTACCCTATCCTAAAGCTTGCTGTTAGGAGGGAATCTGCAGCTTGCAGTGAAAGCGCTTCCAGAGGGGTGTCTAACGAGGGCAAACATTTGATGGTAGCAGCTTCCCTGCGGGAGATACTCCCTTTGACAAAATCGCATTATTAGGCGAAAGTAAGTTACAATTCAGTACCCTATCCTAAAGCTTGCTGTTAGGAAGGAATCTGCAGCTTGCAGTGAAAGCGCTTCCAGAGGGGAGTCTAATGAGGGCAAACATTTGATGGTAGCAGCTTCCCTGCGGGAGATACTCTCTTTGCCAAAATCGCCTTATTAGCCGCAGTTAAGTTACAATTCAGTACCCTATCCTAAAGCTTGCTGTTAGGAGGGAATCTGCAGCTTGCAGTGAAAGCGCTTCCAGAGGGGAGTCTAATGAGGGCAAACGTTTGATGGTAACAGCTTCCCTGCGGGAGATAGTCTCTTTGCCAAAATCGCATTATTAGGCGAAAGTAAGTTACAATTCAGTACCCTATCCTAAAGCTTGCTGTTAGGAGGGAATCTGCAGCTTGCAGTGAAATCACTTCCAGAGGGGAGTCTAATGAGGGCAAACATTTGATGGTAGCAGCTTCCCTGCGGGAGATACTCTCTTTGCCAAAATCGCATTATTAGGCGAAAGTAAGTTACAATTCAGTACCCTATCCTAAAGCTTGCTGTTAGGAGGGAATCTGCAGCTTGCAGTGAAAGCGCTTCCAGAGGGGAGTCTAATGAGGGCAAACATTTCATGGTAGCAGCTTCCCTGCGGGAGATAGTCTCTTTGCCAAAATCGCCTTATTAGCAGCAGTTAAGTTACAATTCAGTACCCTATCCTAAAGCTTGCTGTTAGGAGGGAATCTGCAGCTTGCATTGAAAGCGCTTCCAGAGGGGAGTCTAATGAGGGCAAACATTTGATGGTAGCAGCTTCCCTGTGGGAGATACTCTCTTTGCCAAAATCGCATTATTAGGCGAAAGTAAGTTACAATTCAGTACCCTATCCTAAAGCTTGCTGTTAGGAGGGAATCTGCAGCTTGCAGTGAAAGCGCTTCCAGAGGGGAGTCTAATGAGGGCAAACATTTGATGGTAGCAGGTTCCCTGGGGGGGATACTCTCTTTGCCAAAATCGCATTATAAGGCGAAAGTAAGTTACAATTCAGTACCCTATCCTAAAGCTTGCTGTTAGGAGGGAATGTGCCACTTGCAGTGAAAGCGCTTCCAGAGGGGAGTCTAATGAGGGCAAAGATTTGATGGTAGCAGCTTCCCTGCGGGAGATATTCTCTTTGCCATAATCGCCTTATTAGCCGCAGTTAAGTTACAATTCAGTACCCTATCCTAAAGCTTGCTGTTAGGAGGGAATCTTCAGCTTGCAGTGAAAGCGCTTCCAGTGGGGAGTCTAATGAGGGCAAACATTTGATGGTAGCAGCTTCCCTGCGGGAGATACTCTCTTTGCCAAAATCGCATTATTAGGCGAAAGTAAGTTACAATTCAGTACCCTATCCTAAAGCTTGCTGTTAGGAGGGAATCTGCAGCTTGCAGTGAAAGCGCTTCCAGAGGGGAGTCTAATGAGGGCAAACATTTGATGGTAGCAGCTTCCCTGCGGGAGATATTCTCTTTGCCAAAATCGCCTTATTAGCCGCAGTTAAGTTACAATTCAGTACCCTATCCTAAAGCTTGCTGTTAGGAAGGAATCTGCAGCTTGCAGTGAAAGCGCTTCCAGTGGGGAGTCTAATGAGGGCAAACATTTGATGGTAGCAGCTTCCCTGCGGGAGATAGTCTCTTTGCCAAAATCGCATTATTAGGCGAAAGTAAGTTACAATTCAGTACCCTATACTAAAGCTTGCTGTTAGGAGGGAATCTGCAGCTTGCAGTGAAAGCGCTTCCAGAGGGGAGTCTAATGAGGGCAAACATTTGATGGTAGCAGCTTCCCTGCGGTAGATACTCTCTTTTCCAAAATCGCATTATTAGGCGAAAGTGGGTTACCATTCAGTACCCTATCCTAAAGCTTGCTGTTAGGAGGGAATCTGCAGCTTGCAGTGAAAGCGCTTCCAGAGGGGAGTCTAACGAGGGCAAACATTTGATGGTAGCAGCTTCCCTGCGGGAGATACTCTCTTTGCCAAAATCGCATTATTAGGCGAAAGTAAGTTACAATTCAGTACCCTATCCTAAAGCTTGCTGTTAGGAAGGAATCTGCAGCTTGCAGTGAAAGCGCTTCCAGAGGGGAGTCTAATGAGGGCAAACATTTGATGGTAAACAGCTTCCCTGCGGGAGATATTCTCTTTGTTAAAATCGCCTTATTAGCCGCAGTTAAGTTACAATTCAGTACCCTATCCTAAAGCTTGCTGTTAGGAGGGAATCTGCAGCTTGCAGTGAAAGCGCTTCCAGAGGGGAGTCTAATGAGGGCAAGCATTTGATGGTAGCAGCTTCCCTGCGGGAGATACTCTCTTTGCCAAAATCGCCTTATTAGCCGCATTTAAGTTACAATTCAGTACCCTATCCTAAAGCTTGCTGTTAGGAGGGAATCTGCAGCTTGCAGTGAAAGCTCTTCCAGAGGGGAGTCTAATGAGGGCAAACATTTGATGGTAGCAGCTTCCCTGCGGGAGATATTCTCTTTGCCATATTCTCCTTATTAGCCTCAGTTAAGTTACAATTCAGTACGCTATCCTAAAGCTTGCTGTTAGGAGGGAATCTGCAGCTTGCAGTGAAAGCACTTCCAGAGGGGAGTCTAATGAGGGCAAACATTTTATGGTAGCAGCTTCCCTGCGGGAGATACTCTCTTTGCCAAAATCGCATTATTAGGCGAAAGTAAGTTACAATTCAGTACCCTATCCTAAAGCTTGCTGTTAGGAGGGAATCTGCAGCTTGCAGTGAAAGCGCTTCCAGAGGGCAGTCTAATGAGGGCAAATATTTGATGGTAGCAGCTTCCCTGCGGGAGATACTCTCTTTGCCAAAATCGCATTATTAGGCGAAAGTAAGATACAATTCAGTACCCTATCCTAAAGCTTGCTGTTAGGAGGGAATCTGCAGCTTGCAGTGAAAGCGCTTCCAGACGGGAGTCTAATGAGGGCAAACATTTGATGGTAGCAGCTTCCCTGCGGGAGATATTCTCTTTGCCAAAATCGCATTATTAGGCGAAATTAAGTTACAATTCAGTACCCTATCCTAAAGCTTGCTGTTAGGAGGGAATCTGCAGCTTGCAGTGAAAGCGCTTCCAGAGGGGAGTCTAATGAGGGCAAACATTTGATGGTAGCAGCTTCCCTGCGGGAGATACTCTCTTTGCCATAATCGCCATATATCCGCAGTTAAGTTACAATTCAGTACCCTATCCTAAAGCTTGCTGTTAGGAGGGAATCTGCAGCTTGCAGTGAAAGCGCTTCCAGAGGGGAGTCTAATGAGGGCAAACATTTGATGGTAGCAGCTTCTATGCGGGAGATACTCTCTTTGCTAAAATCGCCTTATTAGACGCAGTAAAGTTACAATTCAGTACCCTATCCTAAAGCTTGCTTTTAGGAGGGAATCTGCAGCTTGCAGTGAAAGCGCTTCCAGAGGGGAGTCTAATGAGGGCAAGCATTTGATGGTAGCAGCTTCCCTGCGGGAGATACTCTCTTTGCCAAAATCGCATTATTTGGCGAATGTAAGTTACGATTCAGTACCCTATCCTAAAGCTTGCTGTTAGGAGGGAATCTGCAGCTTGCAGTGAAAGCACTTCCAGAGGGGAGTCTAATGAGGGCAAACATTTTATGGTAGCAGCTTCCCTGCGGGAGATACTCTCTTTGCCAAAATCGCATCATTAGGCGAAAGTAAGTTACAATTCAGTACCCTATCCTAAAGCTTGCTGTTAGGAGGGAATCTGCAGATTGCAGTGAAAGCGCTTCCAGAGGGGAGTCTAATGAGGGCAAGCATTTGATGGTAGCAGCTTCCCTGCGGGAGATATTCTCTTTGCCAATATCGCATTATTAGCCGCAGTTAAGTTACAATTCAGTACACTGTCCTACAGCTTGCTGTTAGGAGGGAATCTGCAGCTTGCAGTGAAAGCGCTTCCAGACGGGAGTCTAATGAGGGCAAACATTTGATGGTAGCAGCTTCCCTGCGGGAGATACTCTCTTTGCCAAAATCGCATTATTAGGCGAAAGTAAGTTACAATTCAGTACCCTATCCTAAAGCTTGCTGTTAGGAGGGAATCTGCAGCTTGCAGTGAAAGCGCTTCCAGAGGGGAGTCTAATGAGGGCAAACATTTGATGGTAGCAGCTTCCCTGCGGGAGATATACTCTTTGCCAAAATCGCCTTATTAGCCGCAGTTAAGTTACAATTCAGTACCCGATCCTAAAGCTTGCTGTTAGGAGGGAATCTGCAGCTTGCAGTGAAAGCGCTTCCAGAGGGTAGTCTAACGAGGGCAAACATTTGATTGTAACAGCTTCCCTGCGGGAGATACTCTCTTTGCCAAAATCGCCTTATTAGCCGCAGTTAAGTTACAGTTCATTACACTGTCCTACAGCTTGCTGTTAGGAGGGAATCTGCAGCTTGCAGTGAAAGCGCTTCCAAAGGGGAGTCTAATGAGGGCAAACATTTGATGGTAGCAGCTTCCCTGCGGGAGATACTCTCTTTGCCAAAATCTTATTATTGGCGAAAGTAAGTTACAATTCAGTACCCTATCCTAAAGCTTGTTGTTAGGAGGGAATCTGCAGCTTGCAGTGAAAGCGCTTCCAGAGGGGAGTCTAATGAGGGCAAACATTTGATGGTAGCAGCTTCCCTGCGGGAGATATTCTCTTTGCCAAATTCTCCTTATTAGCCTCAGTTAAGTTACAATTCAGTACCCTATCCTAAAGCTTGCTGTTAGGAGGGAATCTGCAGCTTGCAGTGAAAGCGCTTCCACAGGGCAGTCTAATGAGGGCAAACATTTTATGGTAGCAACTTCCCTGCGGGAGATACTCTCTTTGCCAAAATCGCATTATTAGGCTAAAGTAAGATACAATTCAGTACCCTATCCTAAAGCTTGCTGTTAGGAGGGAATCTGCAGCTTGCAGTGAAAGCGCTTCCAGACGGGAGTCTAATGAGGGCAAACATTTGATGGTAGCAGCTTCCCTGCGGGAGATATTCTCTTTGCCAAAATCGCATTATTAGGCGAAAGTAAGATACAATTCAGTACCCTATCCTAAAGCTTGCTGTTAGGAGGGAATCTGCAGCTTGCAGTGAAAGCGCTTCCAGAGGGGAGTCTAATGAGGGCAAACATTTGATGGTAGCAGCTTCCCTGCGGGAGATAGTCTCTTTGCCAAAATCGCCTTATTGGCAGCAGTTAAGTTACAATTCAGTACCCTATCCTAAAGCTTGGTGTTAGGAGGGAATCTGCAGCTTGCAGTGAAAGCGCTTCCAGAGGGGAGTCTAATGAGGGCAAAGATTTGATGGTAGCAGCTTCCCTGCGGGAGATAGTCTCTTTGCCAAAATCGCATTATTAGGCGAAAGTAAGTTACAATTCAGTACCCTATCCTAAAGCTTGCTGTTAGGAGGGAATCTGCAGCTTGCAGTGAAAGCGCTTCCAGAGGGGAGTCTAATGAGGGCAAACATTTGATGGTAGCAGCTTCCCTGCGGGAGATATACTCTTTTCCAAAATCGCATTATTAGGCTAAAGTAAGATACAATTCAGTACCCTATCCTAAAGCTTGCTGTTAGGAGGGAATCTGCAGCTTGCAGTGAAAGCGCTTCCAGAGGGGAGTCTAATGAGGGCAAACATTTGATGGTAGCAGCTTCCCTGCGGGAGATATTCTCTTTGCCAAAATCGCATTATTAGGCGAAAGTAAGATACAATTCAGTACCCTATCCTAAAGCTTGCTGTTAGGAGGGAATCTGCAGCTTGCAGTGAAAGCGCTTCCAGAGGGGAGTCTAATGAGGGCAAAGATTTGATGGTAGCAGCTTCCCTGCGGGAGATAGTCTCTTTGCCAAAATCGCATTATTAGGCGAAAGTAAGTTACAATTCAGTACCCTATCCTAAAGCTTGCTGTTAGGAGGGAATCTGCAGCTTGCAGTGAAAGCGCTTCCAGAGGGGAGTCTAATGAGGGCAAACATTTGATGGTAGCAGCTTTCCTGCGGGAGATATTCTCTTTGCCAAAATCGCATTATTAGCCGCAGTTAAGTTACAATTCAGTACCCTATCCTAAAGCTTGCTGTTAGGAGGGAATCTGCAGCTTGCAGTGAAAGCGCTTCCAGACGGGAGTCTAATGAGGGCAAACATTTCATGTTAGCAGCTTCCCTGCGGGTGATACTCTCTTTGATAAAATCGCCTTATTAGCCGCAGTTAAGTTACAATTCAGTACCCTATCCTAAAGCTTGCTGTTAGGAGGGAATCTGCAGCTTGCAGTGAAAGCGCTTCCAGAGGGGAGTCTAATGAGGGCAAGCATTTGATGGTAGCAGCTTCCCTGCGGGAGATACTCTCTTTGCCAAAATCGCCTTATTAGGCGAAAGTAAGATACAATCCAGTACCCTATCCTAAGGCTTGCTGTTAGGAGGGAATCTGCAGCTTGCAGTGAAAGCACTTCCAGACGGGAGTCTAATGAGGGCAAACATTTGATGGTAGCAGCTTCCCTGCGGGAGATACTCTCTTTGCCAAAATCGCATTATTAGGCGAAAGTAAGTTACAATTCAGTACCCTATCCTAAAGCTTGCTGTTAGGAGGGAATCTGCAGCTTGCAGTGAAAGCGCTTCCAGAGGGGAGTCTAATGAGGGCAAACATTTGATGGTAGCAGCTTCCCTGCCGGAGATACTCTCTTTGCCATAATCGCCTTATTAGCCGCAGTTAAATTACAATTCAGTACCCTATCCTAAAGCTTGCTGTTAGGAGGGAATCTGCAGCTTGCAGTGAAAGCGCTTCCAGAGGGGAGTCTAATGAGGGCAAAGATTTGATGGTAGCAGCTTCCCTGCGGGAGATAGTCTCTTTGCCAAAATCGCATTATTAGGCGAAAGTAAGTTACAATTCAGTACCCTATCCTAAAGCTTGCTGTTAGGAGGGAATCTGCAGCTTGCAGTGAAAGCGCTTCCAGAGGGGAGTCTAATGAGGGCAAACATTTGATGGTAGCAGCTTCCCTGCGGGAGATACTCTCTTTCCCATAATCGCCTTATTAGCCGCAGTTAAGTTACAATTCAGTACCCTATCCTAAAGCTTGCTGTTAGGAGGGAATCTGCAGCTTGCAGTGAAAGCGCTTCCAGACGGGAGTCTAATGAGGGCAAACATTTCATGTTAGCAGCTTCCCTGCGGGAGATACTCTCTTTGCCAAAATCGCATTATTAGGCGAAAGTAAGTTACAATTCAGTACCCTATCCTAAAGCTTGCTGTTAGGAAGGAATCTGCAGCTTGCAGTGAAAGCGCTTCCAGAGGGGAGTCTAATGAGGGCAAACATTTGATGGTAACAGCTTCCCTGCGGGAGATATTCTCTTTGATAAAATCGCCTTATTAGCCGCAGTTAAGTTACAATTCAGTACCCTATCCTAAAGCTTGCTGTTAGGAGGGAATCTGCAGCTTGCAGTGAAAGCGCTTCCAGAGGGGAGTCTAATGAGGGCAAGCATTTGATGGTAGCAGCTTCCCTGCGGGAGATATACTCTTTGCCAAAATCGCCTTATTAGCCGCAGTTAAGTTACAATTCAGTACCCGATCCTAAAGCTTGCTGTTAGGAGGGAATCTGCAGCTTGCAGTGAAAGCGCTTCCAGAGGGGAGTCTAATGAGGGCAAACATTTGATGGTAGCAGCTTCCCTGCCGGAGATACTCTCTTTGTCAAAATCGCATTATTAGGCGAAAGTAAGTTACAATTCAGTACCCTATCCTAAAGCTTGCTGTTAGGAAGGAATCTGCAGCTTGAAGTGAAAGCGCTTCCAGAGGGGAGTCTAATGAGGGCAAACATTTGATGGTAAACAGCTTCCCTGCGGGAGATATTCTCTTTGCTAAAATCGCCTTATTAGCCGCAGTTAAGTTACAATTCAGTACCCTATCCTAAAGCTTGCTGTTAGGAGGGAATCTGCAGCTTGCAGTGAAAGCGCTTCCAGAGGGGAGTCTAATGAGGGCAAATATTTGATGGTAGCAGCTTCCCTGCGGGAGATATTCTCTTTGCCATAATCGCCTTATTAGCCGCAGTTAAGTTACAATTCAGTACCCTATCCTAAAGCTTGCTGTTAGGAGGGAATCTGCAGCTTGCAGTGAAAGCGCTTCCAGAGGGGAGTCTAATGAGGGCAAACATTTGATGGTAGCAGCTTCCCTGCGGGAGATACTCTCTTTGCCAAAATCGCCTTATTAGCCGCAGTTAAGTTACAATTCAGTACCCTATCCTAAAGCTTGCTGTTAGGAGGGAATCTGCAGCTTGCAGTGAAAGCGCTTCCAGAGGGGAGTCTAATGAGGGCAAAGATTTGATGGTAGCAGCTTCCCTGCGGGAGATACTCTCTTTGCCAAAATCGCATTATTAGGCGAAAGTAAGTTACAATTCAGTATCCTATCCTAAAGCTTGCTGTTAGGAGGGAATCTGCAGCTTGCAGTGAAAGCACTTCCAGAGGGGAGTCTAATGAGGGCAAATATTTGATGGTAGCAGCTTCCCTGCGGGAGATAGTCTCTTTGCTAAAATCGCCTTATTAGCCGCAGTTAAGATACAATTCAGTACCCTATCCTAAAACTTGCTGTTAGGAGGGAATCTGCAGCTTGCAGTGAAAGCGCTTCCAGAGGGGAGTCTAATGAGGGCAAACATTTGATGGTAGCAGCTTCCCTGCGGGAGATACTGTCTTTGCCAAAATCGCATTATTAGGCGAAAGTAAGTTACAATTCAGTACCCTATCCTAAAGCTTGCTGTTAGGAGGGAATCTGCAGCTTGCAGTGAAAGCGCTTCCAGAGGGGAGTCTAATGAGGGCAAACATTTGATGGTAGCAGCTTCCCTGCGGGAGATATTCTCTTTGCCAAAATCGCATTATTATGCGAAAGTAAGTTACAATTCAGTACCCTATCCTAAAGCTTGCTGTTAGGAGGGAATCTGCAGCTTGCAGTGAAAGCGCTTCCAGAGGGGAGTCTAATGAGGGCAAACATTTGATGGTAGCAGCTTCCCTGCGGGAGATATTCTCTTTGCCAAAATCGCCTTATTAGCCGCAGTTAAGTTACAATTCAGTACCCTATCCTAAAGCTTGCTGTTAGGAGGGAATCTGCGGCTTGCAGTGAAAGCGCTTCAAGAGGGGAGTCTAATGAGGGCAAACATTTGATGGTAGCAGCTTCCCTGCGGGAGATACTCTCTTTGCCAAAATCGCATTATTAGGCGAAAGTAAGTTACAATTCAGTACCCTATCCTAAAGCTTGCTGTTAGGAGGGAATCTGCAGCTTGCAGTGAAAGCGCTTCCAGAGGGGAGTCTAATGAGGGCAAACATTTGATGGTAGCAGCTTCCCTGCGGGAGATAGTCTCTTTGCCAAAATCGCATTATTAGGCGAAAGTAAGTTACAATTCAGTACCCTATCCTAAAGCTTGCTGTTAGGAGGGAATCTGCAGCTTGCAGTGAAAGCGCTTCCAGAGGGGAGTCTAATGAGGGCAAACATTTGATGGTAGCAGCTTCCCTGCGGGAGATACTCTCTTTGCCAAAATCGCATTATTAGGCGAAAGTAAGTTACAATTCAGTACCCTATCCTAAAGCTTGCTGTTAGGAGGGAATCTGCAGCTTGCAGTGAAAGCGCTTCCAGAGGAGAGTCTAATGAGGGCAAATATTTGATGGTAGCATCTTCCCTGCGGGGGATAGTCTCTTTTCCAAAATCGCATTATTAGGCGAAAGTAAGTTACAATTCAGTACCCTATCCTAAAGCTTGCTGTTAGGAGGGAATCTGCAGCTTGCAGTGAAAGCGCTTCCAGAGGGGAGTCTAATGAGGGCAAGCATTTGATGGTAGCAGCTTCCCTGTGGGAGATACTCTCTTTGCCAAAATCGCATTATTAGGCGAAAGTAAGTTACAATTCAGTACCCTATCCTAAAGCTTGCTGTTAGGAGGGAATCTGCAGCTTGCAGTGAAAGCGATTCGACAGGGTAGTCTAATGAGGGCTAACATTTGATGGTAGCAGCTTCCCTGCGGGAGATACTCTCTTTGCCAAAATCGCATTATTAGGTGAAAGTAAGATACAATTCAGTACCCTATCCTAAAGCTTGCTGTTAGGAGGGAATCTGCAGCTTGCAGTGAAAGCGCTTCCAGAGGGGAGTCTAATGAGGGCAAACATTTGATGTTAGCAGCTTCCCTGCGGGTGATACTCTCTTTGCCATAATCGCATTATTAGGCGAAAGTAAGTTACAATTCAGTACCCTATCCTAAAGCTTGCTGTTAGGAGGGAATCTGCAGCTTGCAGTGAAAGCGATTCGACAGGGTAGTCTAATGAGGGCAAACATTTGATGGTAGCAGCTTCCCTGCGGGAGATACTCTCTTTGCCAAAATGGCATTATTAGGCGAAAGGAAGTTACAATTCAGTACCCTATCCTAAAGCTTGCTGTTAGGAGGGAATCTGCAGCTTGCAGTGAAAGCGCTTCCAGAGGGGAGTCTAATGAGGGCAAACATTTGATGGTAGCAGCTTCCCTGCGGGAGATAGTCTCTTTGCCAAAATCGCATTATTAGCCGCAGTTAAGTTACAATTCAGTACCCTATCCTAAAGCTTGCTGTTAGGAGGGAATCTGCAGCTTGCAGTGAAAGCGCTTCCAGAGGGGAGTCTAACGAGGGCAAAGATTTGATGGTAGCAGCTTCCCTGCGGGAGATACTCTCTTTTCCAAAATCGCATTATTAGGCGATAGTAAGTTACAATTCATTACCCTATCCTAAAGCTTGCTGTTAGGAGGGAATCTGCAGCTTGAAGTGAATGCGCTTCCAGAGGGTAGTCTAATGAGGGCAAAGATTTGATGGTAGCAGCTTCCCTGCGGGAGATACTCTCTTTGCCAAAATCGCATTATTAGGCGATAGTAAGTTACAATTCATTACCCTATCCTAAAGCTTGCTGTTAGGAGGGAATCTGCAGCTTGCAGTGAAAGCGCTTCCAGACGGGAGTCTAATGAGGGCAAACATTTGATGGTAGCAGCTTCCCTGCGGGAGATACTCTCTTTTCCAAAATCGCATTATTAGGCGAAAGTGGGTTACCATTCAGTACCCTATCCAAAAGCTTGCTGTTAGGAGGGAATCTGCAGCTTGCAGTGAAAGCGCTTCCAGAGGGGAGTCTAATGAGGGCAAGCATTTGATGGTAGCAGCTTCCCTGCGGGAGATATTCTCTTTGCCAAAATCGCCTTATTAGCTGCAGTTAAGTTACAATTCAGTACCCTATCCTAAAGCTTGCTGTTAGGAGGGTATCTGCAGCTTGCAGTGAAAGCGCTTCCAGAGGGGAGTCTAATGAGGGCAAACATTTGATGGTAGCAGCTTCCCTGCGGGAGATACTCTCTTTGCGAAAATCGCATTATTAGGCGAAAGTAAGTTACAATTCAGTACCCTATCCTAAAGCTTGCTGTTAGGAGGGAATCTGCAGCTTGCAGTGAAAGCGCTTCCAGAGGGGAGTCTAATGAGGGCAAACATTTGATGGTAGCAGCTTCCCTGCGGGAGATACTCTCTTTGCCAACATCGCATAATTATCCGCAGTTAAGTTACAATTCAGTACCCTATCCTAAAGCTTGCTGTTAGGAGGGAATCTGCAGCTTGCAGTGAAAGCGCTTCCAGAGGGGAGTCTAATGAGGGCAAACATTTTGTGGCAGCAGCTTCCCTGCGGGAGATACTCTCTTTGCCAATATCGCCTTATTAGCCGCAGTTAAGTTACAATTCAGTACCCTATCCTAAAGCTTGCTGTTAGGAGGGAATCTGCAGCTTGCAGTGAAAGCACTTCCAGACGGGAGTCTAATGAGGGCAAACATTTTATGGTAGCAGCTTCCCTGCGGGAGATAGTCTCTTTGCCAAAATCGCATTATTAGGCGAAAGTAAGTTACAATTCAGTACCCTATCCTAAAGCTTGCTGTTAGGAAGGAATCTGCAGCTTGCAGCGAAAGCGCTTCCAGAGGGGAGTCTAATGAGGGCAAACATTTGATGGTAGCAGCTTCCCTGCCGGAGATACTCTCTTTGCCAAAATCGCATTATTAGGCGAAAGTAAGTTACAATTCAGTACCCTATCCTAAAGCTTGCTGTTAGGAGGGAATCTGCAGCTTGCAGTGAAAGCGCTTCCAGAGGGGAGTCTGATGAGGGCAAAGATTTGATGGTAGCAGATTCCCTGCGGGAGATACTCTCTTTGCCAAAATCGCCTTATTAGCCGCGGTTAAATTACAATTCAGTACCCTATCCTAAAGCTTGCTGTTAGGAGGGAATCTGCAGCTTGCAGTGAAAGCGCTTCCAGAGGGGAGTCTGATGAGGGCAAAGATTTGATGGTAGCAGATTCCCTGCGGGAGATAGTCTCTTTGCCAAAATCGCATTATTAGGCGAAAGTAAGTTACAATTCAGTACCCTATCCTAAAGCTTGCTGTTAGGAGGGAATCTGCAGATTGCAGTGAAAGCGCTTCCAGAGGGGAGTCTAATGAGGGCAAACATTTGATGGTAACAGCTTACCTGCGGGAGATATTCTCTTTGCTAAAATCGCCTTATTAGCCGCAGTTAAGTTACAATTCAGTACCCTATCCTAAAGCTTGCTGTTAGGAGGGAATCTGCAGCTTGCAGTGAAAGCGCTTCCAGAGGGGAGTCTAATGAGGGCAAACATTTGATGGTAGCAGCTTCCCTGCGGGAGATAATCTCTTTGCCAAAATCGCATTATTAGGCGAAAGTAAGTTTCAATTCGGTACCCTATCCTAAAGCTTGCTGTTAGGAGGGAATCTGCAGCTTGCAGTGAAAGCGCTTCCAGAGGGGAGTCTAATGAGGGCAAACATTTGATGGTAGCAGCTTCCCTGCGGGAGATACTCTCTTTGCCAAAATCGCTTTATTAGCCGCAGTTAAGTTACAATTCAGTACCCTATCCTAAAGCTTGCTGTTAGGAGGGAATCTACAGCTTGCAGTGAAAGCGCTTCCAGAGGGGAGTCTAAGGAGGGCAAACATTTGATGGTAGCAGCTTCCCTGCGGGAGATATTCTCTTTGGCAAAATCGCTTTATTAGGCGAAAGTAAGTTACAATTCAGGACCCTATCCTAAAGCTTGCTGTTAGGAGGGAATCTGCAGCTTGCAGTGAAAGCGCTTCCAGAGGGGAGTCTAATGAGGGCAAACATTAGATGTTAGCAGCTTCACTGCGGGTGATACTCTCTTTGCCATAATCGCATTATTATGCGAAAGTAAGTTACAATTCAGTACCCTATCCTAAAGCTTGCTGTTAGGAGGGAATCTGCAGCTTGCAGTGAAAGCGCTTCCAGAGGGTAGTCTAAGGAGGGCAAACATTTGATGGTAGCAGCTTCCCTGCGGGAGATACTCTCTTTGCCAAAATCGCATTATTAGGCGAAAGTAAGTTACAATTCAGTACCCTATCCTAAAGCTTGCTGTTAGGAGGGAATCTGCAGCTTGCAGTGAAAGCGCTTCCAGAGGGGAGTCTAATGAGGGCAAACATTTGATGGTAGCAGCTTCCCTGCGGGTGATACTCTCTTTGCCATAATCGCATTATTAGGCGAAAGTAAGTTACAATTCAGTACCCTATCCTAAAGCTTGCTGTTAGGAGGGAATCTGCAGCTTGCAGTGAAAGCGATTCGACAGGGTAGTCTAATGAGGGCAAACATTTGATGGTAGCATCTTCCCTGCGGGAGATAGTCTCTTTGCCAAAATCGCATTATTATGCGAAAGTAAGTTACAATTCAGTACCCTATCCTAAAGCTTGCTGTTAGGAGGGAATCTACAGCTTGCAGTGAAAGCGCTTCCACAGGGCAGTCTAATGAGGGCAAACATTTGATGGTAGCAGCTTCCCTGCGGGAGATCCTCTGTTTTCCAAAACCGCATTATTAGGCCAAAGTAAGTTACAATTCAGTACCCTATCCTAAAGCTTGCTGTTAGGAGGGAATCTGCAGCTTGCAGTGAAAGCGCTTCCAGAGGGGAGTCTAATGAGGGCAAACATTTGATGGTAGCAGCTTCCCTGCGGGAGATACTCTCTTTGCCAAAATCGTATTATTAGGCGAAAGTAAGTTACAATTCAGTACCCTATCCTAAAGCTTGCTGTTAGGAGGGAATCTGCAGCTTGCAGTGAAAGCGCTTCCAGAGGGGAGTCTAATGAGGGCAAACATTTGATGGTAGCAGCTTCCCTGCGGGAGATAGTCTCTTTTCCAAAATCGCATTATTAGGCGAAAGTAAGTTACAATTCAGTACCCTATCCTAAAGCTTGCTGTTAGGAGGGAATCTGCAGCTTGCAGTGAAAGCGCTTCCAGAGGGGAGTCTAATGAGGGCAAACATTTGATGGTAGAAGCTTCCGTGCGGGAGATACTCTCTTTGCCAAAATCGCATTATTAGGCGAAAGTAAGTTACAATTCAGTACCCTATCCTAAAGCTTGCTGTTAGGAGGGAATCTGCAGCTTGCAGTGAAAGCGCTTCCAGAGGGGAGTCTAATGAGGGCAAACATTTGATGGTAGCAGCTTCCCTGCCGGAGATACTCTCTTTGCCATAATCGAATTATTAGGCGAAAGTAAGTTACAATTCAGTACCCTATCCTAAAGCTTGCTGTTAGGAGGGAATCTGCAGCTTGCAGTGAAGGCGCTTCCAGAGGGGAGTCTAATGAGGGCAAACATTTGATGGTAGCAGCTTCCCTGCGGGAGATACTCTCTTTGCCAAAATCGCCTTATTAGCCGCAGTTAAGTTACAATTCAGTACCCTATCCTAAAGCTTGCTGTTAGGATGGAATCTGCAGCTTGCAGTGAAAGCGCTTCCAGAGGGGAGTCTAATGAGGGCAAGCATTTGATGGTAGCAGCTTCCCTGCGGGAGATACTCTCTTTGCCAAAATCGCATTATTAGGCGAAAGTAAGTTACAATTCAGTACCCTATCCTAAAGCTTGCTGTTAGGAGGGAATCTGCAGCTTCCAGTGAAAGCGCTTCCAGAGGGGAGTCTAATGAGGGCAAACATTTGATGGTAGCAGCTTCCCTGCGGGAGATACTCTCTTTGCCAAAATTGCATTATTAGGCGAAAGTAAGTTACAATTCAGTACCCTATCCTAAAGCTTGCTGTTAGGAGGGAATCTGCAGCTTGCAGTGAAAGCGCTTCCAGAGGGGAGTCTAATGAGGGCAAGCATTTGATGGTAGCAGCTTCCCTGCGGGAGATACTCTCTTTGCCAAAATCGCCTTATTAGCCGCAGTTAACTTACAATTCAGTACCCTATCCTAAAGCTTGCTGTTAGGATGGAATCTGCAGCTTGCAGTGAAAGCGCTTCCAGAGGGGAGTCTAATGAGGGCAAACATTTGATGGTAGCAGCTTCCCTGCGGGAGATAGTCTCTTTGCCAAAATCGCATTATTAGGCGAAAGTAAGATACAATTCAGTACCCTATCCTAAAGCTTGCTGTTAGGAGGGAATCTGCAGCTTGCAGTGAAAGCGCTTCCAGAGGGGAGTCTAATGAGGGCAAATATTTGATGGTAGCAGCTTCCCTGCGGGAGATACTCTCTTTGCCAAAATCGCATTATTAGGCGAAAGTAAGTTACAATTCAGTACCCTATCCTAAAGCTTGCTGTTAGGAGGGAATCTGCAGCTTGCAGTGAAAGCGCTTCCAGAGGGGAGTCTAATGAGGGCAAACATTTGATGGTAGCAGCTTCCCTGCGGGAGATACTCTCTTTGCCAAAATCGCATTATTAGGCGAAAGTAAGTTACAATTCAGTACCCTATCCTAAAGCTTGCTGTTAGGAGGGAATCTGCAGCTTGCAGTGAAAGCGCTTCCAGAGGGGAGTCTAATGAGGGCAAGCATTAGATGGTAGCAGCTTCCCTGCGGGAGATACTCTCTTTGCCAAAATCGCATTATTAGGCGAAAGTAAGTTACAATTCAGTACCCTATCCTAAAGCTTGCTGTTAGGAGGGAATCTGCAGCTTGCAGTGAAAGCGCTTCCAGAGGGGAGTCTAATGAGGGCAAACATTTGATGGTAGCAGCTTCCCTGCGGGAGATACTCTCTTTGCCAATATCGCCTTATTATGCGCAGTTAAGTTACAATTCAGTACCCTATCCTAAAGCTTGCTGTTAGGAGGGAATCTGCAGCTTGCAGTGAAAGCGCTTCCAGAGGGGAGTCTAATGAGGGCAAGCATTTGATGGTAGCAGCTTCCCTGCGGGAGATACTCTCTTTGCCAAAATCGCCTTATTAGCCGCAGTTAACTTACAATTCAGTACCCTATCCTAAAGCTTGCTGTTAGGATGGAATCTGCAGCTTGCAGTGAAAGCGCTTCCAGAGGGGAGTCTAATGAGGGCAAACATTTGATGGTAGCAGCTTCCCTGCGGGAGATAGTCTCTTTGCCAAAATCGCATTATTAGGCGAAAGTAAGATACAATTCAGTACCCTATCCTAAAGCTTGCTGTTAGGAGGGAATCTGCAGCTTGCAGTGAAAGCGCTTCCAGAGGGGAGTCTAATGAGGGCAAATATTTGATGGTAGCAGCTTCCCTGCGGGAGATACTCTCTTTGCCAAAATCGCGTTATTAGGCGAAAGTAAGTTACAATTCAGTACCCTATCCTAAAGCTTGCTGTTAGGAGGGAATCTGCAGCTTGCAGTGAAAGCGCTTCCAGAGGGGAGTCTAATGAGGGCAAACATTTGATGGTAGCAGCTTCCCTGCGGGAGATACTCTCTTTGCCAAAATCGCATTATTAGGCGAAAGTAAGTTACAATTCAGTACCCTATCCTAAAGCTTGCTGTTAGGAGGGAATCTGCAGCTTGCAGTGAAAGCGCTTCCAGAGGGGAGTCTAATGAGGGCAAGCATTAGATGGTAGCAGCTTCCCTGCGGGAGATACTCTCTTTGCCAAAATCGCATTATTAGGCGAAAGTAAGTTACAATTCAGTACCCTATCCTAAAGCTTGCTGTTAGGAGGGAATCTGCAGCTTGCAGTGAAAGCGCTTCCAGAGGGGAGTCTAATGAGGGCAAACATTTGATGGTAGCAGCTTCCCTGCGGGAGATACTCTCTTTGCCAATATCGCCTTATTATGCGCAGTTAAGTTACAATTCAGTACCCTATCCTAAAGCTTGCTGTTACGAGGGAATCTGCAGCTTGCAGTGAAAGCGCTTCCAGAGGGGAGTCTAATGAGGGCAAACATTTGATGGTAGCAGCTTCCCTGCGGGAGATAGTCTCTTTGCCAAAATCGCATTATTAGGCAAAAGTAAGATACAATTCAGTACCCTGTCCTAAAGCTTGCTGTTAGGAGGGAATCTGCAGCTTGCAGTGAAAGCGCTTCCAGAGAGGAGTCTAATGAGGGCAAACATTTGATGGTAGCAGCTTCCCTGCGGGAGATACTCTCTTTGCCAAAATCTCCTTATTAGCCGCAGTTAAGTTACAATTCAGTACACTATCCTAAAGCTTGCTGTTAGGAGGGAATCTGCAGCTTGCAGTGAAAGCGCTTCCAGAGGGGAGTCTAATGAGGGCAAGCATTTGATGGTAGCAGCTTTCCTGCGGGAGACATTCTCTTTGCCAAAATCGCCTTATTAGCCGCAGTTAAGTTACAATTCAGTATACTGTCCTACAGCTTGCTGTTAGGAGGGAATCTGCAGCTTCCAGTGAAAGCGCTTCCAGAGGGGAGTCTAATGAGGGCAAACATTTGATGGTAGCAGCTTCCCTGCGGGAGATACTCTCTTTGCCAAAATCGCATTATTAGGCGCAGTTAAGTTACAATTCAGTACCCTATCCTAAAGCTTGCTGTTAGGAGGGAATCTGCAGCTTGCAGTGAAAGCGCTTCCAGAGGGGAGTCTAACGAGGGCAAACATTTCATGGTAACAGCTTCCCTGCGGGAGATACTCTCTTTGCCATAATCGCATTATTAGACGAAAGTAAGTTACAATTCAGTACCCTATCCTAAAGCTTGCTGTTAGGAGGGAATCTGCAGCTTGCAGTGAATGCACTTCCAGAGGGTAGTCTAACGAGGGCAAACATTTGATGGTAGCAGCTTCCCTGCGGGAGATACTCTCTTTGCCAAAATCGCATTATTAGGCGAAAGTAAGTTACAATTCAGTACCCTATCCTAAAGCTTGCTGTTAGGAGGGAATCTGCAGCTTGCAGTGAAAGCGCTTCCAGAGGGGAGTCTAATGAGGGCAAACATTTGATGGTAGCAGCTTCCCTGCGGGAGATACTCTCTTTGCCAAAATCGCCTTATTATGCGCAGTTAAGTTACAATTCAGTACCCTATCCTAAAGCTTGCTGTTAGGAGGGAATCTGCAGCTTGCAGTGAAAGCGCTTCCAGAGGGGAGTCTAATGAGGGCAAACATTTGATGGTAGCAGCTTCCCTGCGGGAGATAGTCTCTTTGCCAAAATCTCATTATTAGGCGAAAGTAAGATACAATTCAGTACCCTATCCTAAAGCTTGCTGTTAGGAGGGAATCTGCAGCTTGCAGTGAAAGCGCTTCCAGAGGGGAGTCTAATGAGGGCAAACATTTGATGGTAGCAGCTTCCCTGCGGGAGATACTCTCTTTGCCAAAATCGCCTTATTAGCCGCAGTTAAGTTACAATTCAGTACCCTATCCTAAAGCTTGCTGTTAGGATGGAATCTGCAGCTTGCAGTGAAAGCGCTTCCAGAGGGGAGTCTAATGAGGGCAAACATTTGATGGTAGCAGCTTCCCTGCGGGAGATAGTCTCTTTGCCAAAATCGCATTATTAGGCGAAAGTAAGTTACAATTCAGTACCCTATCCTAAAGCTTGCTGTTAGGAGGGAATCTGCAGCTTGCAGTGAAAGCGCTTCCAGAGGGGAGTCTAATGAGGGCAAATATTTGATGGTAGCAGCTTCCCTGCGGGAGATACTCTCTTTGCCAAAATCGCATTATTAGGCGAAAGTAAGTTACAATTCAGTACCCTATCCTAAAGCTTGCTGTTAGGAGGGAATCTGCAGCTTGCAGTGAAAGCGCTTCCAGAGGGGAGTCTAATGAGGGCAAATATTTGATGGTAGCAGCTTCCCTGCGGGAGATACTCTCTTTGCCAAAATCGCATTATTAGGCGAAAGTAAGATACAATTCAGTACCCTATCCTAAAGCTTGCTGTTAGGAGGGAATCTGCAGCTTGCAGTGAAAGCGCTTCCAGAGGGGAGTCTAATGAGGGCAAGCATTAGATGGTAGCAGCTTCCCTGCGGGAGATACTCTCTTTGCCAAAATCGCATTATTAGGCGAAAGTAAGTTACAATTCAGTACCCTATCCTAAAGCTTGCTGTTAGGAGGGAATCTGCAGCTTGCAGTGAAAGCGCTTCCAGAGGGGAGTCTAATGAGGGCAAACATTTGATGGTAGCAGCTTCCCTGCGGGAGATACTCTCTTTGCCAATATCGCCTTATTAGCCGCAGTTAAGTTACAATTCAGTACCCTATCCTAAAGCTTGCTGTTAGGAGGGAATCTGCAGCTTGCAGTGAAAGCGCTTCCAGAGGGGAGTCTAATGAGGGCAAACATTTGATGGTAGCAGCTTCCCTGCGGGAGATAGTCTCTTTGCCAAAATCGCATTATTAGGCAAAAGTAAGATACAATTCAGTACCCTGTCCTAAAGCTTGCTGTTAGGAGGGAATCTGCAGCTTGCAGTGAAAGCGCTTCCAGAGAGGAGTCTAATGAGGGCAAACATTTGATGGTAGCAGCTTCCCTGCGGGAGATACTCTCTTTGCCAAAATCTCCTTATTAGCCGCAGTTAAGTTACAATTCAGTACACTATCCTAAAGCTTGCTGTTAGGAGGGAATCTGCAGCTTGCAGTGAAAGCGCTTCCAGAGGGGAGTCTAATGAGGGCAAGCTTTTGATGGTAGCAGCTTTCCTGCGGGAGATATTCTCTTTGCCAAAATCGCCTTATTAGCCGCAGTTAAGTTACAATTCAGTATACTGTCCTACAGCTTGCTGTTAGGAGGGAATCTGCAGCTTCCAGTGAAAGCGCTTCCAGAGGGGAGTCTAATGAGGGCAAACATTTGATGGTAGCAGCTTCCCTGCGGGAGATACTCTCTTTGCCAAAATCGCATTATTAGGCGAAAGTAACTTACAATTCAGTACCCTATCCTAAAGCTTGCTGTTAGGAGGGAATCTGCAGCTTGCAGTGAAAGCGCTTCCAGAGGGGAGTCTAACGAGGGCAAACATTTCATGGTAACAGCTTCCCTGCGGGAGATACTCTCTTTGCCATAATCGCATTATTAGACGAAAGTAAGTTACAATTCAGTACCCTATCCTAAAGCTTGCTGTTAGGAGGGAATCTGCAGCTTGCAGTGAATGCGCTTCCAGAGGGTAGTCTAACGAGGGCAAACATTTGATGGTAGCAGCTTCCCTGCGGGAGATACTCTCTTTGCCAAAATCGCATTATTAGGCGAAAGTAAGTTACAATTCAGTACCCTATCCTAAAGCTTGCTGTTAGGAGGGAATCTGCAGCTTGCAGTGAAAGCGCTTCCAGAGGGGAGTCTAATGAGGGCAAACATTTGATGGTAGCAGCTTCCCTGCGGGAGATACTCTCTTTGCCAAAATCGCCTTATTATGCGCAGTTAAGTTTCAATTCAGTACCCTATCCTAAAGCTTGCTGTTAGGAGGGAATCTGCAGCTTGCAGTGAAAGCGCTTCCAGAGGGGAGTCTAATGAGGGCAAACATTTGATGGTAGCAGCTTCCCTGCGGGAGATAGTCTCTTTGCCAAAATCTCATTATTAGGCGAAAGTAAGATACAATTCAGTACCCTATCCTAAAGCTTGCTGTTAGGAGGGAATCTGCAGCTTGCAGTGAAAGCGCTTCCAGAGGGGAGTCTAATGAGGGCAAGCATTTGATGGTAGCAGCTTTCCTGCGGGAGATATTCTCTTTGCCAAAATCGCCTTATTAGCCGCAGTTAAGTTACAATTCAGTATACTGTCCTACAGCTTGCTGTTAGGAGGGAATCTGCAGCTTGCAGTGAAAGCGCTTCCAGAGGGGAGTCTAATGAGGGCAAACATTTGATGGTAGAAGCTTCCGTGCGGGAGATAATCTCTTTGCCAAAATCGCATTATTAGGCGAAAGTAAGTTACAATTCAGTACCCTATCCTAAAGCTTGCTGTTAGGAGGGAATCTGAAGCTTGCAGTGAAAGCGCTTCCAGAGGGGAGTCTAATGAGGGCAAACATTTGATGGTAGCAGCTTCCCTGCGGGAGATACTCTCTTTGCCAAAATCGCCTTATTAGCCGCAGTTAAGTTACAATTCAGTACCCTATCCTAAAGCTTGCTGTTAGGAGGGAATCTGCAGCTTGCAGTGAAAGCGCTTCCAGAGGGGAGTCTAATGAGGGCAAACATTTGATGGTAGCAGCTTCCCTGCGGGAGATACTCTCTTTGCCAATATCGCCTTATTATGCGCAGTTAAGTTACAATTCAGTACCCTATCCTAAAGCTTGCTGTTAGGAGGGAATCTGCAGCTTGCAGTGAAAGCGCTTCCAGAGAGGAGTCTAATGAGGGCAAACATTTGATGGTAGCAGCTTCCCTGCGGGAGATACTCTCTTTGCCAAAATCGCCTTATTAGCCGCAGTTAAGTTACAATTCAGTATACTGTCCTACAGCTTGCTGTTAGGAGGGAATCTGCAGCTTGCAGTGAAAGCGCTTGCAGAGGGGAGTCTAATGAGGGCAAACATTTGATGGTAGCAGCTTCCCTGCGGGTGATA
This sequence comes from Phaenicophaeus curvirostris, assembly GCF_032191515.1. Taxonomy (NCBI): domain Eukaryota; kingdom Metazoa; phylum Chordata; class Aves; order Cuculiformes; family Cuculidae; genus Phaenicophaeus; species Phaenicophaeus curvirostris. The sequence continues at coordinate 650,227 of NW_027206710.1, forward strand.
CTCTCTTTGTCAAAATCACATTATTAGGCGAAAGTAAGTTACAATTCAGTACCCTATCCTAAAGCTTGCTGTTAGGAGGGAATCTGCAGCTTGCAGTGAAAGCGCTTCCAGAGGGGAGTCTAATGAGGGCAAACATTTGATGGTAGCAGCTTCCCTGCGGGAGATACTCTCTTTGCCAAAATCGCATTATTAGGCGAAAGTAAGTTACAATTCAGTACCCTATCCTAAAGCTTGCTGTTAGGAGGGAATCTGCAGCTTGCAGTGAACGCGCTTCCAGATGGGAGTCTAATGAGGGCAAACATTTGATGGTAGCAGCTTCCCTGCGGGAGATACTCTCTTTGCCAAAATCGCCTTATTATGCGCAGTTAAGTTACAATTCAGTACCCTATCCTAAAGCTTGCTGTTAGGAGGGAATCTGCAGCTTGCAGTGAAAGCGCTTCCAGAGGGGAGTCTAATGAGGGCAAACATTTGATGGTAGCAGCTTCCCTGCGGGAGATAGTCTCTTTGCCAAAATCGCATTATTAGGCGAAAGTAAGATACAATTCAGTACCCTGTCCTAAAGCTTGCTGTTAGGAGGGAATCTGCAGCTTGCAGTGAAAGCGCTTCCAGAGGGGAGTCTAATGAGGGCAAACATTTGATGGTAGCAGCTTCCCTGCGGGAGATACTCTCTTTGCCAAAATCGCATTATTAGGCGAAAGTAAGATACAATTCAGTACCCTATCCTAAAGCTTGCTGTTAGGAGGGAATCTGCAGCTTGCAGTGAAAGCGCTTCCAGAGGGGAGTCTAATGAGGGCAAGCATTTGATGGTAGCAGCTTTCCTGCGGGAGATATTCTCTTTGCCAAAATCGCCTTATTAGCCGCAGTTAAGTTACAATTCAGTATACTGTCCTACAGCTTGCTGTTAGGAGGGAATCTGCAGCTTGCAGTGAAAGCGCTTCCAGAGGGGAGTCTAATGAGGGCAAACATTTGATGGTAGCAGCTTCCCTGCGGGAGATACTCTCTTTGCCAAAATCGCATTATTAGGCGAAAGTAAGTTACAATTCATTACACTACCCTAAAGCTTGCTGTTAGGAGGGAATCTGCAGCTTGCAGTGAAAGCGCTTCCAGAGGGGAGTCTAACGAGGGCAAACATTTGATGGTAGCAGCTTCCCTGCGGGAGATACTCTCTTTGCCAAAATCGCATTATTAGGCGAAAGTAAGATACAATTCAGTACCCTATCCTAAAGCTTGCTGTTAGGAGGGAATCTGCAGCTTGCAGTGAAAGCGCTTCCAGAGGGGAGTCTAATGAGGGCAAACATTTGATGGTAGCAGCTTCCCTGCGGGAGATAATCTCTTTGCCATAATCGCCTTATTAGACGCAGTTAAGTTACAATTCAGTACCCTATCCTAAAGCTTGCTGTTAGGAGGGAATCTGCAGCTTGCAGTGAAAGCGCTTCCAGAGGGGAGTCTAATGAGGGCAAACATTTGATGGTAGCAGCTTCCCTGCGGGAGATACTCTCTTTGCCATAATCGCCTTATTAGTCGAAAGTAAGTTACAATTCAGTACCCTATCCTAAAGCTTGCTGTTAGGAGGGAATCTGCAGCTTGCAGTGAAAGCGCTTCCAGAGGGGAGTCTAACGAGGGCAAACATTTGATGGTAGCAGCTTCCCTGCGGGAGATACTCTCTTTGCCAATATCGCATTATTAGGCGAAAGTAAGTTACAATTCAGTACCCTATCCTAAAGCTTGCTGTTAGGAGGGAATCTGCAGCTTGCAGTGAAAGCGCTTCCAGAGGGGAGTCTAATGAGGGCAAACATTTGATGGTAGCAGCTTCCCTGCGGGAGATACTCTCTTTGCCAAAATCGCATTATTAGGTGAAAGTAAGATACAATTCAGTACCTTATCCTAAATCTTGCTGTTAGGAGGGAATCTGCAGCTTGCAGTGAAAGCGCTTCCAGAGGGGAGTCTAATGAGGGCAAACATTTGATGGTAGCAGCTTCCCTGCGGGAGATAGTCTCTTTGCCAAAATAGCATTATTAGGCGAAAGTAAGTTACAATTCAGTACCCTATCCTAAAGCTTGCTGTTAGGAGGGAATCTGCAGCTTGCAGTGAAAGCGCTTCCAGAGGGGAGTCTAATGAGGGCAAACATTTGATGGTAGCAGCTTCCCTGCGGGAGATACTCTCTTTGCCAAAATCGCATTATTAGGCGAAAGTAAATTACAATTCAGTACCCTATCCTAAAGCTTGCTGTTAGGAGGGAATCTGCAGCTTGCAGTGAAAGCGCTTCCAGAGGGGAGTCTAAGGAGGGCAAACATTTGATGGTAACAGCTTCCCTGCGGGAGATATTCTCTTTGCCATAATCGCCTTATTAGCCGCAGTTAAGCTACAATTCAGTACCCTATCCTAAAGCTTGCTGTTAGGAGGGAATCTGCAGCTTGCAGTGAAAGCGCTTCCAGAGGGGAGTCTAATGAGGGCAAACACTTGATGGTAGCAGCTTCCCTGAGGGAGATACTCTCTTTGCCAAAATCGCATTATTAGGCGAAAGTAAGTTACAATTCAGTACCCTATCCTAAAGCTTGCTGTTAGGAGGGAATCTGCAGCTTGCAGTGAAAGCGCTTCCAGAGGAGAGTCTAATGAGGGCAAATATTTGATGGTAGCAGCTTCCCTGCGGGAGATAGTCTCTTTGCCAAAATCGCATTATTAGGTGAAAGTAAGATACAATTCAGTACCTTATCCTAAATCTTGCTGTTAGGAGGGAATCTGCAGCTTGCAGTGAAAGCGCTTCCAGAGGGGAGTCTAATGAGGGCAAACATTTGATGGTAGCAGCTTCCCTGCGGGAGATACTCTCTTTGCCAAAATCGCATTATTAGGCGAAAGTAAGTTACAATTCAGTACCCTATCCTAAAGCTTGCTGTTAGGAGGGAATCTGCAGCTTGCAGTGAAAGCGCTTCCAGAGGGGAGTCTAATGAGGGCAAACATTTGATGGTAGCAGCTTCCCTGCGGGAGATACTCTCTTTGCCAAAATCGCATTATTAGGCGAAAGTAAATTACAATTCAGTACCCTATCCTAAAGCTTGCTGTTAGGAGGGAATCTGCAGCTTGCAGTGAAAGCGCTTCCAGAGGGGAGTCTAAGGAGGGCAAACATTTGATGGTAACAGCTTCCCTGCGGGAGATATTCTCTTTGCCATAATCGCCTTATTAGCCGCAGTTAAGCTACAATTCAGTACCCTATCCTAAAGCTTGCTGTTAGGAGGGAATCTGCAGCTTGCAGTGAAAGCGCTTCCAGAGGGGAGTCTAATGAGGGCAAACACTTGATGGTAGCAGCTTCCCTGAGGGAGATACTCTCTTTGCCAAAATCGCATTATTAGGCGAAAGTAAGATACAATTCAGTACACTATCCTAAAGCTTGCTGTTAGGAGGGAATCTGCAGCTTGCAGTGAAAGCGCTTCCAGAGGAGAGTCTAATGAGGGCAAATATTTGATGGTAGCAGCTTCCCTGCGGGAGATACTCTCTTTGCCAAAATCGCATTATTAGGCGAAAGTAAATTACAATTCAGTACCCTATCCTAAAGCTTGCTGTTAGGAGGGAATCTGCAGCTTGCAGTGAAAGCGCTTCCAGAGGGGAGTCTAAGGAGGGCAAACATTTGATGGTAACAGCTTCCCTGCGGGAGATATTCTCTTTGCCATAATCGCCTTATTAGCCGCAGTTAAGCTACAATTCAGTACACTATCCTAAAGCTTGCTGTTAGGAGGGAATCTGCAGCTTGCAGTGAAAGCGCTTCCAGAGGGGAGTCTAATGAGGGCAAACACTTGATGGTAGCAGCTTCCCTGAGGGAGATACTCTCTTTGCCAAAATCGCATTATTAGGCGAAAGTAAGTTACAATTCAGTACCCTATCCTAAAGCTTGCTGTTAGGAGGGAATCTGCAGCTTGCAGTGAAAGCGCTTCCAGAGGAGAGTCTAATGAGGGCAAATATTTGATGGTAGCAGCTTCCCTGCGGGAGATAGTCTCTTTGCCAAAATCGCATTATTAGGCGAAAGTAAGTTACAATTCAGTACCCTATCCTAAAGCTTGCTGTTAGGAGGGAATCTGCAGCTTGCAGTGAAAGCGCTTCCAGAGGGGAGTCTAATGAGGGCAAACATTTGATGGTAGCAGCTTCCCTGCGGGAGATAGTCTCTTTGCCAAAATCGCATTATTAGGCGAAAGTAAGATACAATTCAGTACCCTGTCCTAAAGCTTGCTGTTAGGAGGGAATCTGCAGCTTGCAGTGAAAGCGCTTCCAGAGGGGAGTCTAATGAGGGCAAACATTTGATGGTAGCAGCTTCCCTGCGGGAGATACTCTCTTTGCCAAAATCGCATTATTAGGCGAAAGTAAGATACAATTCAGTACCCTATCCTAAAGCTTGCTGTTAGGAGGGAATCTGCAGCTTGCAGTGAAAGCGCTTCCAGAGGGGAGTCTAATGAGGGCAAACATTTGATGGTAGCAGCTTCCCTGCGGGAGATACTCTCTTTGCCATAATCGCCTTATTAGACGCAGTTAAGTTACAATTCAGTACCCTATCCTAAAGCTTGCTGTTAGGAGGGAATCTGCAGCTTGCAGTGAAAGCGCTTCCAGAGGGGAGTCTAATGAGGGCAAACATTTGATGGTAGCAGCTTCCCTGCGGGAGATACTCTCTTTGCCAAAATCGCATTATTAGGCGAAAGTAAGTTACAATTCAGTACCCTATCCTAAAGCTTGCTGTTAGGAGGGAATCTGCAGCTTGCAGTGAAAGCGCTTCCAGAGGGGAGTCTAATGAGGGCAAACATTTGATGGTAGCAGCTTCCCTGCGGGAGATACTCTCTTTGCCATAATCGCCTTATTAGTCGAAAGTAAGTTACAATTCAGTACACTATCCTAAAGCTTGCTGTTAGGAGGGAATCTGCAGCTTGCAGTGAAAGCGCTTCCAGAGGGGAGTCTAATGAGGGCAAACATTTGATGGTAGCAGCTTCCCTGCGGGAGATGGTCTCTTTGCCAAAATCTCATTATTAGGCGAAAATAAGTTACAATTCAGTACCCTATCCTAAAGCTTGCTGTTAGGAGGGAATCTGCAGCTTGCAGTGAAAGCGCTTCCAGAGGGGAGTCTAATGAGGGCAAACATTTGATGGTAGCAGCTTCCCTGCGGGAGATACTCTCTTTGCCAAAATCGCATTATTATGCGAAAGTAAGTTACAATTCAGTACCCTATCCTAAAGCTTGCTGTTAGGAGGGAATCTGCAGCTTGCAGTGAAAGCGCTTCCAGAGGGGAGTCTAATGAGGGCAAACATTTGATGGTAGCAGCTTCCCTACGGGAGATAATCTCTTTGCCAAAATCGCATTATTAGGCGAAAGTAAGTTACAATTCAGTACCTTATCCTAAAGCTTGCTGTTAGGAGGGAATCTGCAGCTTGCAGTGAAAGCGCTTCCAGAGGGGAGTCTAATGAGGGCAAACATTTGATGGTAGCAGCTTCCCTGCGGGAGATGGTCTCTTTGCCAAAATCTCATTATTAGGCGAAAGTAAGTTACAATTCAGTACCCTATCCTAAAGCTTGCTGTTAGGAGGGAATCTGCAGCTTGCAGTGAAAGCGCTTCCAGAGGGGAGTCTAATGAGGGCAAACATTTGATGGTAGCAGCTTCCCTACGGGAGATACTCTCTTTGCCAAAATCGCATTATTAGGCGAAAGTAAGTTACAATTCAGTACACTATCCTAAAGCTTGCTGTTAGGAGGGAATCTGCAGCTTGCAGTGAAAGCGCTTCCAGAGGGGAGTCTAATGAGGGCAAACATTTGATGTTAGCAGCTTCCCTGCGGGAGATACTCTCTTTGCCATAATCGCCTTATTAGCCGTAATTAAGATACAATTCAGTACCTTATCCTAAATCTTGCTGTTAGGAGGGAATCTGCAGCTTGCAGTGAAAGCGCTTCCAGAGGGGAGTCTAATGAGGGCAAACATTTGATGGTAGCAGCTTCCCTGCGGGAGATACTCTCTTTGCCAAAATCGCATTATTAGGCGAAAGTAAGTTACAATTCAGTACCCTATCCTAAAGCTTGCTGTTAGGAGGGAATCTGCAGCTTGCAGTGAAAGCGCTTCCAGAGGGGAGTGTAATGAGGGCAAACATTTGATGGTAGCAGCTTCCCTGCGGGAGATACTCTCTTTGCCAAAATCGCATTATTAGGCGAAAGTAAATTACAATTCAGTACCCTATCCTAAAGCTTGCTGTTAGGAGGGAATCTGCAGCTTGCAGTGAAAGCGCTTCCAGAGGGGAGTCTAAGGAGGGCAAACATTTGATGGTAACAGCTTCCCTGCGGGAGATATTCTCTTTGCCATAATCGCCTTATTAGCCGCAGTTAAGATACAATTCAGTACCCTATCCTAAAGCTTGCTGTTAGGAGGGAATCTGCAGCTTGCAGTGAAAGCGCTTCCAGAGGGGAGTCTAATGAGGGCAAACATTTGATGGTAGCAGCTTCCCTGAGGGAGATACTCTCTTTGCCAAAATCGCATTATTAGGCGAAAGTAAGTTACAATTCAGTACCCTATCCTAAAGCTTGCTGTTAGGAGGGAATCTGCAGCTTGCAGTGAAAGCGCTTCCAGAGGAGAGTCTAATGAGGGCAAATATTTGATGGTAGCAGCTTCCCTGCGGGAGATAGTCTCTTTGCCAAAATCGCATTATTAGGCGAAAGTAAGTTACAATTCAGTACCCTATCCTAAAGCTTGCTGTTAGGAGGGAATCTGCAGCTTGCAGTGAAAGCGCTTCCAGAGGGGAGTCTAATGAGGGCAAGCATTTGATGGTACCAGCTTCCCTGCGGGAGATATTCTCTTTGCCAAAATAGCCTTATTAGCCGCAGTTAAGATACAATTCAGTACCCTATCCTACAGCTTGCTGTTAGGAGGGAATCTGCAGCTTGCAGTGAAAGCGCTTACAGAGGGGAGTCTAATGAGGGCAAACATTTGATGTTAGCAGCTTCCCTGCGGGTGATACTCTCTTTGCCAAAATCGCATTATTAGGCGAAAGTAAGTTACAATTCAGTACCCTATCCTAAAGCTTGCTGTTAGGAGGGAATCTGCAGCTTGCAGTGAAAGCGCTTCCAGAGGGTAGTCTAACGAGGGCAAGCATTTGATGGTAGCAGCTTCCCTGCGGGATATACTCTCTTTGCCAAAATCGCATTATTAGGCGAAAGTAAGTTACAATTCAGTACCCTATCCTAAAGCTTGCTGTTAGGAGGGAATCTGCAACTTGCAGTGAAAGCGCTTCCAGAGGGGAGTCTAACGAGGGCAAACATTTGATGGTAACAGCTTCCCTGCGGGAGATAGTCTCTTTGCCAAAATCGCATTATTAGGCGAAAGTAAGTTACAATTCAGTACCCTATCCTAAAGCTTGCTGTTAGGAGGGAATCTGCAGCTTGCAGTGAAAGCGCTTCCAGAGGGGAGTCTAATGAGGGCAAACATTTGATGGTAGCAGCTTCCCTGCGGGAGATATTCTCTTTGCCAATATCGCCTTATTAGCCGCACTTAAGTTACAATTCAGTATACTGTCCTACAGCTTGCTGTTAGGAGGGAATCTGCAGCTTGCAGTGAAAGCGCTTCCAGAGGGGAGTCTAATGAGGGCAAACATTTGATGGTAGCAGCTTCCCTGCGGGTGATACTCTCTTTGCCAAAATCGCATTATTATGCGAAAGTAAGATACAATTCAGTACCCTATCCTAAAGCTTGCTGTTAGGAGGGAATCTGCAGCTTGCAGTGAAAGCGCTTCCAGAGGGGAGTCTAATGAGGGCAAACATTTGATGGTAGCAGCTTCCCTGCGGGAGAAACTCTCTTTGCCATAATCCCCTTATTATCCGCAGTTAAGATACAATTCAGTACCCTATCCTAAAGCTTGCTGTTAGGAGGGAATCTGCAGCTTGCAGTGAAAGAGCTTCCAGAGGGGAGTCTAATGAGGGCAAACATTTGATGGTAGCAGCTTCCCTGCGGGAGATAGTCTCTTTGCCATAATCGCATTATTAGGCGAAAGTAAGTTACAATTCAGTACCCTATCCTAAAGCTTGCTGTTAGGAGGGAATCTGCAGCTTGAAGTGAATGCACTTCCAGAGGGGAGTCTAATGAGGGCAAACATTTGATGGTAGCAGCTTCCCTGCGGGAGATATTCTCTTTGCCATAATCTCCTTATTAGCCGCAGTTAAGCTACAATTCAGTACCCTATCCTAAAGCTTGCTGTTAGGAGGGAATCTGCAGCTTGCAGTGAAAGCACTTCCAGAGGGGAGTCTAACGAGGGCAAGCATTTGATGGTAGCAGCTTCCCTGCGGGAGATACTCTCTTTGCCAAAATCGCATTATTAGGCGAAAGTAAGTTACAATTCAGTACCCTATCCTAAAGCTTGCTGTTAGGAGGGAATCTGCAGCTTGCAGTGAAAGCGCTTCCAGAGGGGAGTCTAATGAGGGCAAACATTTGATGGTAGCAGCTTCCCTGCGGGAGATACTCTCTTTGCCAAAATCGCATTATTAGGCGAAAGTAAGTTACAATTCAGTACCCTATCCTAAAGCTTGCTGTTAGGAGGGAATCTGCAGCTTGCAGTGAAAGCGCTTCCAGAGGGGAGTCTAATGAGGGCAAACATTTGATGGTAGCAGCTTCCCTGCGGGAGATACTCTCTTTGCCATTATCGCCTAATTAGCCGCAGTGAAGTTACAATTCAGTACCCTATCCTAAATCTTGCTGTTAGGAGGGAATCTGCAGCTTGCAGTGAAAGCGCTTCCAGAGGGGAGTCTAATGAGGGCAAACATTTGATGGTAGCAGCTTCCCTGCGGGAGATACTCTCTTTGCCAAAATCGCATTATTAGGCGAAAGTAAGTTACAATTCAGTACCCTATCCTAAAGCTTGCTGTTAGGAGGGAATCTGCAGCTTGCAGTGAAAGCGCTTCCAGAGGGGAGTCTAATGAGGGCAAACATTTGATGGTAGCAGCTTCCCTGCGGGAGATACTCTCTTTGCCATAATCGCCTTATTAGCCGTAATTAAGATACAATTCAGTACCCTATCCTAAAGCTTGCTGTTAGGAGGGAATCTGCAGCTTGCAGTGAAAGCGCTTCCAGAGGGGAGTCTAATGAGGGCAAATATTTGATGGTAGCAGCTTCCCTGCGGGAGATACTCTCTTTGCCATAATCGCCTTATTAGTCGAAAGTAAGTTACAATTCAGTACACTATCCTAAAGCTTGCTGTTAGGAGGGAATCTGCAGCTTGCAGTGAAAGCGCTTCCAGAGGGGAGTCTAACGAGGGCAAACATTTGATGGTAGCAGCTTCCCTGCGGGAGATACTCTCTTTGCCAAAATCGCATTATTAGGCGAAAGTAAGTTACAATTCAGTACCCTATCCTAAAGGTTGCTGTTAGGAGGGAATCTGCAGCTTGCAGTGAAAGCGCTTCCAGAGGGGAGTCTAATGAGGGCAAACATTTGATGGTAGCAGCTTCCCTGCGGGAGATGGTCTCTTTGCCAAAATCTCATTATTAGGCGAAAATAAGTTACAATTCAGTACCCTATCCTAAAGCTTGCTGTTAGGAGGGAATCTGCAGCTTGCAGTGAAAGCGCTTCCAGGGGGGAGTCTAATGAGGGCAAACATTTGATGGTAGCAGCTTCCCTGCGGGAGATACTCTCTTTGCCAAAATCGCATTATTATGCGAAAGTAAGTTACAATTCAGTACCCTATCCTAAAGCTTGCTGTTAGGAGGGAATCTGCAGCTTGCAGTGAAAGCGCTTCCAGAGGGGAGTCTAATGAGGGCAAACATTTGATGGAAGCAGCTTCCCTACGGGAGATAATCTCTTTGCCAAAATCGCATTATTAGGCGAAAGTAAGTTACAATTCAGTACCTTATCCTAAAGCTTGCTGTTAGGAGGGAATCTGCAGCTTGCAGTGAAAGCGCTTCCAGAGGGGAGTCTAATGAGGGCAAACATTTGATGGTAGCAGCTTCCCTGCGGGAGATGGTCTCTTTGCCAAAATCTCATTATTAGGCGAAAGTAAGTTACAATTCAGTACCCTATCCTAAAGCTTGCTGTTAGGAGGGAATCTGCAGCTTGCAGTGAAAGCGCTTCCAGAGGGGAGTCTAATGAGGGCAAACATTTGATGGTAGCAGCTTCCCTGCGGGAGATACTCTCTTTGCCAAAATCGCATTATTAGGCGAAAGTAAGTTACAATTCAGTACACTATCCTAAAGCTTGCTGTTAGGAGGGAATCTGCAGCTTGCAGTGAAAGCGCTTCCAGAGGGGAGTCTAATGAGGGCAAACATTTGATGGTAGCAGCTTCCCTGCGGGAGATACTCTCTTTGCCATAATCGCCTTATTAGCCGTAATTAAGATACAATTCAGTACCCTATCCTAAAGCTTGCTGTTAGGAGGGAATCTGCAGCTTGCAGTGAAAGCGCTTCCAGAGGGGAGTCTAATGAGGGCAAATATTTGATGGTAGCAGCTTCCCTGCGGGAGATACTCTCTTTGCCAAAATCGCATTATTAGGCGAAAGTAAGTTACAATTCAGTACCCTATCCTAAAGCTTGCTGTTAGGAGGGAATCTGCAGCTTGCAGTGAAAGCGCTTCCAGAGGGGAGTCTAATGAGGGCAAACATTTGATGGTAGCAGCTTCCCTGCGGGAGATACTCTCTTTGCCAAAATCGCATTATTAGGCGAAAGTAAATTACAATTCAGTACCCTATCCTAAAGCTTGCTGTTAGGAGGGAATCTGCAGCTTGCAGTGAAAGCGCTTCCAGAGGGGAGTCTAATGAGGGCAAACATTTGATGGTAACAGCTTCCCTGCGGGAGATATTCTCTTTGCCATAATCGCCTTATTAGCCGCAGTTAAGATACAATTCAGTACCCTATCCTAAAGCTTGCTGTTAGGAGGGAATCTGCAGCTTGCAGTGAAAGCGCTTCCAGAGGGGAGTCTAATGAGGGCAAACATTTGATGGTAGCAGCTTCCCTGAGGGAGATACTCTCTTTGCCAAAATCGCATTATTAGGCGAAAGTAAGTTACAATTCAGTACCCTATCCTAAAGCTTGCTGTTAGGAGGGAATCTGCAGCTTGCAGTGAAAGCGCTTCCAGAGGAGATTCTAATGAGGGCAAATATTTGATGGTAGCAGCTTCCCTGCGGGAGATAGTCTCTTTGCCAAAATCGCATTATTAGGCGAAAGTAAGTTACAATTCAGTACCCTATCCTAAAGCTTGCTGTTAGGAGGGAATCTGCAGCTTGCAGTGAAAGCGCTTCCAGAGGGGAGTCTAATGAGGGCAAGCATTTGATGGTAGCAGCTTCCCTGCGGGAGATATTCTCTTTGCCAAAATCGCCTTATTAGCCGCAGTTAAGTTACAATTCAGTACCCTATCCTACAGCTTGCTGTTAGGAGGGAATCTGCAGCTTGCAGTGAAAGCGATTCCAGAGGGGAGTCTAATGAGGGCAAACATTTGATGGTAGCAGCTTCCCTGCGGGTGATACTCTCTTTGCCAAAATCGCATTATTAGGCGAAAGTAAGTTACAATTCAGTACCCTATCCTAAAGCTTGCTGTTAGGAGGGAATCTGCAGCTTGCAGTGAAAGCGCTTCCAGAGGGTAGTCTAACGAGGGCAAGCATTTGATGGTAGCAGCTTCCCTGCGGGATATACTCTCTTTGCCAAAATCGCATTATTAGGCGAAAGTAAGTTACAATACAGTACCCTATCCTAAAGCTTGCTGTTAGGAGGGAATCTGCAACTTGCAGTGAAAGCGCTTCCAGAGGGGAGTCTAACGAGGGCAAACATTTGATGGTAACAGCTTCCGTGCGGGAGATAGTCTCTTTGCCAAAATCGCATTATTAGGCGAAAGTAAGTTACAATTCAGTACCCTATCCTAAAGCTTGCTGTTAGGAGGGAATCTGCAGCTTGCAGTGAAAGCGCTTCCAGAGGGGAGTCTAATGAGGGCAAACATTTGATGGTAGCAGCTTCCCTGCGGGAGATATTCTCTTTGCCAATATCGCCTTATTAGCCGCACTTAAGTTACAATTCAGTATACTGTCCTACAGCTTGCAGTTAGGAGGGAATCTGCAGCTTGCAGTGAAAGCGCTTCCAGAGGGGAGTCTAATGAGGGCAAACATTTGATGGTAGCAGCTTCCCTGCGGGTGATACTCTCTTTGCCAAAATCGCATTATTATGCGAAAGTAAGATACAATTCAGTACCCTTTCCTAAAGCTTGCTGTTAGGAGGGAATCTGCAGCTTGCAGTGAAAGCGCTTCCAGAGGGGAGTCTAATGAGGGCAAACATTTGATGGTAGCAGCTTCCCTGCGGGAGAAACTCTCTTTGCCATAATCCCCTTATTATCCGCAGTTAAGATACAATTCAGTACCCTATCCTAAAGCTTGCTGTTAGGAGGGAATCTGCAGCTTGCAGTGAAAGAGCTTCCAGAGGGGAGTCTAATGAGGGCAAACATTTGATGGTAGCAGCTTCCCTGCGGGAGATAGTCTCTTTGCCATAATCGCATTATTAGGCGAAAGTAAGTTACAATTCAGTACCCTATCCTAAAGCTTGCTGTTAGGAGGGAATCTGCAGCTTGAAGTGAATGCACTTCCAGAGGGGAGTCTAATGAGGGCAAACATTTGATGGTAGCAGCTTCCCTGCGGGAGATATTCTCTTTGCCATAATCTCCTTATTAGCCGCAGTTAAGCTACAATTCAGTACCCTATCCTAAAGCTTGCTGTTAGGAGGGAATCTGCACCTTGCAGTGAAAGCACTTCCAGAGGGGAGTCTAACGAGGGCAAGCATTTGATGGTAGCAGCTTCCCTGCGGGAGATACTCTCTTTGCCAAAATCGCATTATTAGGCGAAAGTAAGTTACAATTCAGTACCCTATCCTAAAGCTTGCTGTTAGGAGGGAATCTGCAGCTTGCAGTGAAAGCGCTTCCAGAGGGGAGTCTAATGAGGGCAAACATTTGATGGTAGCAGCTTCCCTGCGGGAGATACTCTCTTTGCCAAAATCGCATTAGTAGGCGAAAGTAAGTTACAATTCAGTACCCTATCCTAAAGCTTGCTGTTAGGAGGGAATCTGCAGCTTGCAGTGAAAGCGCTTCCAGAGGGGAGTCTAACGAGGGCAAACATTTGATGGTAGCAGCTTCCCTGCGGGAGATACTCTCTTTGCCATAATCGCCTTATTAGCCGCAATTAAGATACAATTCAGTACCCTATCCTAAAGCTTGCTGTTAGGAGGGAATCTGCAGCTTGCAGTGAAAGCGCTTCCAGAGGGGAGTCTAACGAGGGCAAACATTTGATGGTAGCAGCTTCCCTGCGGGAGATAGTCTCTTTGCCAAAATCGCATTATTAGGCGAAAGTAATTTACAATTCAGTATCCTATCCTAAAGCTTGCTCTTAGGAGGGAATCTGCAGCTTGCAGTGAAAGCGCTTCCAGAGGGGAGTCTAATGAGGGCAAACATTTGATGGTAGCAGCTTCCCTGCGGGAGATACTCTCTTTGCCAAAATCGCATTATTAGGCGAAAGTAAGTTACAATTCAGTACCCTATCCTAAAGCTTGCTGTTAGGAGGGAATCTGCAGCTTGCAGTGAAAGCGCTTCCAGAGGGGAGTCTAATGAGGGCAAACATTTGATGGTAGCAGCTTCCCTGCGGGAGATACTCCCTTTGCCAATATCGCATTATTAGGCGAAAGTAAGTTACAATTCAGTACCATATCCTAAAGCTTGCTGTTAGGAGGGAATCTGCAGCTTGCAGTGAAAGCACTTCCAAAGGGGAGTCTAATGAGGGCAAACATTTGATGGTAGCAGCTTCCCTGCGGGAGATACTCTCTTTGCCAAAATCCCATTATTAGGCGAAAGTAAGTTACAATTCAGTACCCTATCCTAAAGCTTGCTGTTAGGAGGGATTCTGCAGCTTGCAGTGAAAGCGCTTCCAGAGGGGAGTCTAATGAGGGCAAACATTTGATGGTAGCAGCTTCCCTGCGGGAGATAGTCTCTTTGCCAAAATCGCATTATTAGGCGAAAGTAAGTTACAATTCAGTACCCTATCCTAAAGCTTGCTGTTAGGAGGGAATCTGCAGCTTGCAGTGAAAGCACTTCCAAAGGAGAGTCTAATGAGGGCAAACATTTGATGGTAGCAGCTTCCCTGCGGGAGATAGTCTCTTTGCCAAAATCGCATTATTAGGCGAAAGTAAGTTACAATTCAGTACCCTATCCTAAATCTTGCTGTTAGGAGGGAATCTGCAGCTTGAAGTGAATGCGCTTCCAGAGGGGAGTCTAATGAGGGCAAACATTTGATGGTAGCAGCTTAACTGCGGGCGATATTCTCTTTGCAATAATCGCCTTATTAGCCGCAGTTAAGCTGCAATTCAGTACCCTATCCTAAAGCTTGCTGTTAGGAGGGAATCTGCAGCTTGCAGTGAAAGCGCTTCCAGAGGGGAGTCTAACGAGGGCAAGCATTTGATGGTAGCAGCTTCCCTGCGGGAGATACTCTCTTTGCCAAAATCGCATTATTAGGCGAAAGTAAGTTACAATTCAGTACCCTATCCTAAAGCTTGCTGTTAGGAGGGAATCTGCAGCTTGCAGTGAAAGCGCTTCCAGAGGGGAGTCTAATGAGGGCAAACATTTGATGGTAGCAGCTTCCCTGCGGGAGATACTCTCTTTGCCAAAATCGCATTATTAGGCGAAAGTAAGTTACAATTCAGTACCCTATCCTAAAGCTTGCTGTTAGGAGGGAATCTGCAGCTTGCAGTGAAAGCGCTTCCAGAGGGGAGTCTAATGAGGGCAAACATTTGATGGTAGCAGCTTCCCTACGGGAGATAATCTCTTTGCCAAAATCGCATTATTAGGCGAAAGTAAGTTACAATTCAGTACCCTATCCTAAAGCTTGCTGTTAGGAGGGAATCTGCAGCTTGAAGTGAATGCGCTTCCAGAGGGGAGTCTAATGAGGGCAAACATTTGATGGTAGCAGCTTTCCTGCGGGAGATATTCTCTTTGCCATAATAGCCTTATTAGCCGCAGTTAAGCTACAATTCAGTACCCTATCCTAAAGCTTGCTGTTAGGAGGGAATCTGCAGCTTGCAGTGAAAGCGCTTCCAGAGAGGAGTCTAATGAGGGCAAACATTTGATGGTAGCAGCTTCCCTGCGGGAGATACTCTCTTTGCCAAAATCGCATTATTAGGCGAAAGTAAGTTACAATTCAGTACCCTATCCTAAAGCTTGCTGTTAGGAGGGAATCTGCAGCTTGCAGTGAAAGCGCTTCCAGAGGGGAGTCTAATGAGGGCAAACATTTGATGGTAGCAGCTTCCCTGCGGGAGATACTCTCTTTGCCATTATCGCCTAATTAGCCGCAATTAAGTTACAATTCAGTACCCTATCCTAAAGCTTGCTGTTAGGAGGGAATCTGCAGCTTGCAGTGAAAGCGCTTCCAGAGGGGAGTCTAACGAGGGCAAGCATTTGATGGTAGCAGCTTCCCTGCGGGAGATACTCTCTTTGCCAAAATCGCATTATTAGGCGAAAGTAAGTTACAATTCAGTACCCTATCCTAAAGCTTGCTGTTAGGAGGGAATCTGCAGCTTGCAGTGAAAGCGCTTCCAGAGGGGAGTCTAACGAGGGCAAACATTTGATGGTAGCAGCTTCCCTGCGGGAGATACTCTCTTTGCCAAAATCGCATTATTAGGCGAAAGTAAGTTACAATTCAGTACCCTATCCTAAAGCTTGCTGTTAGGAGGGAATCTGCAGCTTGAAGTGAATGTGCTTCCAGAGGGGAGTCTAATGAGGGCAAACATTTGATGGTAGCAGCTTCCCTGCGGGAGATATTCTCTTTGACATAATCGCCTTATTAGTCGAAAGTAAGTTACAATTCAGTACCCTATCCTAAAGCTTGCTGTTAGGAGGGAATCTGCAGCTTGAAGTGAATGGGCTTCCAGAGGGTAGTCTAACGAGGGCAAACATTTGATGGTAACAGCTTCCCTGCGGGAGATAGTCTCTTTGCCAAAATCGCATTATTAGGCGAAAGTAAGTTACAATTCACTACCCTATCCTAAAGCTTGCTGTTAGGAGGGAATCTGCAGCTTGAAGTGAATGCGCTTCCAGAGGGGAGTCTAATGAGGGCAAACATTTGATGGTAGCAGCTTTCCTGCGGGAGATATTCTCTTTGCCATAATCGCCTTATTAGCCGCAGTTAAGCTACAATTCAGTACCCTATCCTAAAGCTTGCTGTTAGGAGGGAATCTGCAGCTTGCAGTGAAAGCGCTTCCAGAGGGGAGTCTAACGAGGGCAAGCATTTGATGGTAGCAGCTTCCCTGCGGGAGATAGTCTCTTTGCCAAAATCGCATTATTAGGCGAAAGTAAGTTACAATTCAGTACCCTATCCTAAAGCTTGCTGTTAGGAGGGAATCTGCAGCTTGCAGTGAAAGCGCTTCCAGAGGGGAGTCTAACGAGGGCAAACATTTGATGGTAGCAGCTTCCCTGCGGGAGATACTCTCTTTGCCAAAATCGCATTATTAGGCGAAAGTAAGTTACAATTCAGTACCCTATCCTAAAGCTTGCTGTTAGGAGGGAATCTGCAGCTTACAGTGAAAGCGCTTCCAGAGGGGAGTCTAATGAGGGCAAACATTTGATGGTAGCAGCTTCCCTGCGGGAGATACTCTCTTTGCCAAAATCGTCTTATTAGCCGCAGTTAAGTTACAATTGAGTACCCTATCCTAAAACTTGCTGTTAGGAGGGAATCTGCAGCTTGCAGTGAAAGCGCTTCCAGAGGGGAGTCTAATGAGGGCAAACATGTGATGGTAGCAGCTTCCCTGCGGGAGATATTCTCTTTGCCATAATCGCCTTATTAGTCGAAAGTAAGTTACAATTCAGTACCCTATCCTAAAGCTTGCTGTTAGGAGGGAATCTGCAGCTTGCAGTGAAAGCGCTTCCAGAGGGGAGTCTAATGAGGGCAAACATAGGATGGTAGCAGCTTCCCTGCGGGAGATACTCTCTTTGCCAAAATCGCATTATTAGGCGAAAGTAAGTTACAATTCAGTACCCTATCCTAAAGCTTGCTGTTAGGAGGGAATCTGCAGCTTGCAGTGAAAGCGCTTCCAGAGGGGAGTCTAATGAGGGCAAATATTTGATGGTAGCAGCTTCCCTGCGGGAGATAGTCTCTTGGCCAAAATCGCATTATTAGGCGAAAGTAAGTTACAATTCAGTACCCTATCCTAAAGCTTGCTGTTAGGAGGGAATCTGCAGCTTGCAGTGAAAGCGCTTCCAGAGGGGAGTCTAATGAGGGCAAGCATTTGATGGTAGCAGCTTCCCTGCGGGAGATATTCTCTTTGCCAAAATCGCATTAGTAGGCGAAAGTAAGTTACTATTCAGTACCCTATCCTAAAGCTTGCTGTTAGGAGGGAATCTGCAGCTTGCAGTGAAAGCGCTTCCAGAGGGGAGTCTAATGAGGGCAAGCATTTGATGGTAGCATCTTCCCTGCGGGAGATATTCTCTTTGCCAAAATCGCCTTATTAGCCGCAGTTAAGTTACAATTCAGTACCCTATCCTAAAGCTTGCTGTTAGGAGGGAATCTGCAGCTTGAAGTGAATGGGCTTCCAGAGGGTAGTCTAACGAGGGCAAACATTTGATGGTAACAGCTTCCCTGCGGGAGATACTCTCTTTGCCAAAATCGCATTATTAGGCGAAAGTAAGTTACAATTCACTACCCTATCCTAAAGCTTGCTGTTAGGAGGGAATCTGCAGCTTGAAGTGAATGCGCTTCCAGAGGGGAGTCTAATGAGGGCAAACATTTGATGGTAGCAGCTTTCCTGCGGGAGATATTCTCTTTGCCATAATCGCCTTATTAGCCGCAGTTAAGCTACAATTCAGTACCCTATCCTAAAGCTTGCTGTTAGGAGGGAATCTGCAGCTTGCAGTGAAAGCGCTTCCAGAGGGGAGTCTAACGAGGGCAAGCATTTGATGGTAGCAGCTTCCCTGCGGGAGATACTCTCTTTGCCAAAATCGCATTATTAGGCGAAAGTAAGTTACAATTCAGTACCCTATCCTAAAGCTTGCTGTTAGGAGGGAATCTGCAGCTTGCAGTGAAAGCGCTTCCAGAGGGGAGTCTAACGAGGGCAAACATTTGATGGTAGCAGCTTCCCTGCGGGAGATACTCTCTTTGCCAAAATCGCATTATTAGGCGAAAGTAAGTTACAATTCAGTACCCTATCCTAAAGCTTGCTGTTAGGAGGGAATCTGCAGCTTACAGTGAAAGCGCTTCCAGAGGGGAGTCTAATGAGGGCAAGCATTTGATGGTAGCAGCTTCCCTGCGGGAGATATTCTCTTTGCCAAAATCGCCTTATTAGCCGCAGTTAAGTTACAATTCAGTACCCTATCCTAAAGCTTGCTGTTAGGAGGGAATCTGCAGCTTGCAGTGAAAGCGCTTCCAGAGGGGAGTCTAATGAGGGCAAACATTTGATGGTAGCAGCTTCCCTGCGGGAGATACTCTCTTTGCCAAAATCGCATTATTAGGCGAAAGTAAGTTACAATTCAGTACCCTATCCTAAAGCTTGCTGTTAGGAGGGAATCTGCAGCTTGCAGTGAAAGCACTTCCAGAGGGGAGTCTAACGAGGGCAAAGATTTGATGGTAGCAGCTTCCCTGCGGGAGATAGTCTCTTTGCCAAAATCGCATTATTAGGCGAAAGTAAGTTACAATTCAGTACCCTATCCTAAAGCTTGCTCTTAGGAGGGAATCTGCAGCTTGCAGTGAAAGCGCTTCCAGAGGGGAGTCTAATGAGGGCAAACATTTGATGGTAGCAGCTTCCCTGCGGGAGATACTCTCTTTGACAAAATCGTCTTATTAGCCGCAGTTAAGTTACAATTGAGTACCCTATCCTAAAACTTGCTGTTAGGAGGGAATCTGCAGCTTGCAGTGAAAGCGCTTCCAGAGGGGAGTCTAATGAGGGCAAACATGTGATGGTAGCAGCTTCCCTGCGGGAGATATTCTCTTTGCCATAATCGCCTTATTAGTCGAAAGTAAGTTACAATTCAGTACCCTATCCTAAAGCTTGCTGTTAGGAGGGAATCTGCAGCTTGCAGTGAAAGCGCTTCCAGAGGGGAGTCTAATGAGGGCAAACATTTGATGGTAGCAGCTTCCCTGCGGGAGATAGTCTCTTTGCCAAAATCGCATTATTAGGCGAAAGTAAGTTACAATTCAGTACCCTATCCTAAAGCTTGCTGTTAGGAGGGAATCTGCAGCTTGCAGTGAAAGCGCTTCCAGAGGGGAGTCTAATGAGGGCAAGCATTTGATGGTAGCAGCTTCCCTGCGGGAGATATTCTCTTTGCCAAAATCGCCTTATTAGCCGCAGTTAAGTTACAATTCAGTACCCTATCCTAAAGCTTGCTGTTAGGAGGGAATCTGCAGCTTGCAGTGAAAGCGCTTCCAGAGGGGAGTCTAATGAGGGCAAGCGTTTGATGGTAGCAGCTTCCCTGCGGGAGATACTCTCTTTGCCAAAATCGCATTATTAGGCGAAAGTAAGTTACAATTCAGTACCCTATCCTAAAGCTTGCTGTTAGGAGGGAATCTGCAGCTTGCAGTGAAAGCACTTCCAGAGGGGAGTCTAACGAGGGCAAAGATTTGATGGTAGCAGCTTCCCTGCAGGAGATAGTCTCTTTGCCAAAATCGCATTATTAGGCGAAAGTAAGTTACAATTCAGTACCCTATCCTAAAGCTTGCTGTTAGGAGGGAATCTGCAGCTTGCAGTGAAAGCGCTTCCAGAGCGGAGTCTAATGAGGGCAAACATTTGATGTTAGCAGCTTCCCTGCGGGAGATATTCTCTTTGCCAAAATCGCCTTATTAGCCGCAGTTAAGTTACAATTCAGTACACTGTCCTACAGCTTGCTGTTAGGAGGGAATCTGCAGCTTGCAGTGAAAGCGCTTCCGGAGGGCAGTCTAATGAGGGCAAACATTTGATGTTAGCAGCTTCCCTGCGGGTGATACTCTCTTTGCCAAAATCGCATTATTAGGGGAAAGTAATTTACAATTCAGTACCCTATCCTAAAGCTTGCTGTTAGGAGGGAATCTGCAGCTTGCAGTGAAAGCGCTTCAAGAGGGGAATCTAATGAGGACAAACATTTGATGGTAACAGCTTCCCTGCGGGAGATAGTCTCTTTGCCAAAATCGCCTTATTAGCCGCAGTTAAGTTACAATTCAGTACCCTATCCTAAAGCTTGCTGTTAGGAGGGAATCTGCAGCTTGCAGTGAAAGCGCTTCCAGAGGGGAGTCTAATGAGGGCAAACATTTGATGGTAGCAGCTTCCCTGCGGGAGATACTCTCTTTGCCATAATCGCCTTATTAGCCGCAGTTAAGTTACAATTCAGTACCCTATCCTAAAGCTTGCTGTTAGGAGGGAATCTGCAGCTTGCAGTGAAAGCGCTTCCAGAGGGGAGTCTAATGAGGGCAAACATTTGATGGTAGCAGCTTCCCTGCGGGAGATATTCTATTTGCAAAAAATCGCCTTATTAGCCGCAGTTAAGTTACAATTCAGTACCCTATCCTAAAGCTTGCTGTTAGGAGGGAATCTGCAGCTTGCAGTGAAAGCGCTTCCAGAGGGGAGTCTAATGAGTGCAAACATTTGATGGTAGCAGCTTCCCTGCGGGAGATAGTCTCTTTGCCAAAATCGCATTATTAGGCCAAAGTAAGTTACAATTCAGTACCCTATCCTAAATCTTGCTGTTAGGAGGGAATCTGCAGCTTGCAGTGAAAGCGCTTCCAGAGGAGAGTGTAATGAGGGCAAATATTTGATGGTAGCATCTTCCCTGCGAGAGATATTCTCTTTGCCAAAATCGCCTTATTAGCCGCAGTTAAGTTACAATTCAGTACCCTATCCTAAAGCTTGCTGTTAGGAGGGAATCTGCAGCTTGCAGTGAAAGCACTTCCAGAGGGGAGTCTAATGAGGGCAAACATTTGATGGTAGCAGCTTCCCTGAGGGAGATACTCTCTTTGCCATAATCGCCTTATTAGCCGTAGTTAAGTTACAATTCAGTACCCTATCCTAAAGCTTGCTGTTAGGAGGGAATCTGCAGCTTGCAGTGAAAGCGCTTCCAGAGGGGAGTCTAATGAGGGCAAGCATTTTATGGTAGCAGCTTCCCTGCGGGAGATACTCTCTTTGCCAAAATCGCATTATTAGGCGAAAGTAAGTTACAATTCAGTACCCTATCCTAAAGCTTGCTGTTAGGAGGGAATCTGCAGCTTGCAGTGAAAGCGCTTCCAGAGGGGAGTCTAATGAGGGCAAATATTTGATGGTAGCAGCTTCCCTGCGGGAGATACTCTCTTTGCCAAAATCGCCTTATTATCCGCAGTTAAGATACAATTCAGTACACTGTCCTACAGCTTGCTGTTAGGAGGGAATCTGCAGCTTGCAGTGAAAGCGCTTCCAGAGGGGAGTCTAATGAGGGCAAACATTTGATGGTAGCAGCTTCCCTGCGGGAGATATTCTCTTTGCCAAAATCGCCTTATTGGACGCAGTTAAGTTACAATTCAGTACCCTATCCTAAAGCTTGCTGTTAGGAGGGAATCTGCAGCTTGCAGTGAAAGCGCTTCCAGAGGGGAGTTTAATGAGGGCAAACATTTGATTGTAGCAGCTTCCCTGCGGGAGATACTCTCTTTGCCAAAATCGCATTATTAGGCGAAAGTAAGTTACAATTCAGTACCCTATCCTAAAGCTTGCTGTTAGGAGGGAATCTGCAGCTTGCAGTGAAAGCGCTTCCAGAGGGGAGTCTAATGAGGGCAAATATTTGATGGTAGCAGCTTCCCTGCGGGAGATATTCTCTTTGCCAAAATCGCCTTATTGGACGCAGTTAAGTTACAATTCAGTACCCTATCCTAAAGCTTGCTGTTAGGAGGGAATCTGCAGCTTGCAGTGAAAGCGCTTCCAGAGGGGAGTCTAACGAGGGCAAACATTTGATGGTAGCAGCTTCCCTGCGGGAGATACTCTCTTTGCCAAAATCGCATTATTAGGCGAAAGTAAGATACAATTCAGTACCCTATCCTAAAGCTTGCTGTTAGGAGGGAATCTGCAGCTTGCAGTGAAAGCGCTTCCAGAGGGGAGTCTAATGAGGGCAAACATTTGATGGTAGCAGCTTCCCTGCGGGAGATACTCTCTTTGCCAAAATCGCATTATTAGGCGAAAGTAAGTTACAATTCATTACCCTATCCTAAAGCTTGCTGTTAGGAGGGAATCTGCAGCTTGCAGTGAAAGCGCTTCCAGAGGGGACTCTAACGAGGGCAAACATTTGATGGTAGCATCTTCCCTGCGGGAGATACTCTCTTTGCCAAAATCGCATTATTAAGCGAAAGTAAGTTACAATTCAGTACCCTATCCTAAAGCTTGCTGTTAGGAGGGAATCTGCAGCTTGCAGTGAAAGCGCTTCCAGAGGGGAGTCTAATGAGGGCAAACATTTGATGGTAGCAGCTTCCCTGAGGGAGATACTCTCTTTGCCAAAATCGCCTTATTAGCCGCAGTTAAGTTACAATTCAGTACCCTATCCTAAAGCTTGCTGTTAGGAGGGAATCTGCAGCTTGCAGTGAAAGCGCTTCCAGAGGGGAGTCTAATGAGGGCAAACATTTGATGGTAGCAGCTTCCCTGCGGGACATATTCTATTTGCAAAAAATTGCCTTATTAGCCGCAGTTAAGTTACAATTCAGTACCCTATCCTAAAGCTTGCTGTTAGGATGGAATCTGCAGCTTGCAGTGAAAGCGCTTCCAGAGGGGAGTCTAATGAGGGCAAACATTTGATGGTAGCAGATTCCCTGCGGGAGATACTTTCTTTGCCAAAATCGCATTATTAGGCGAAAGTAAGTTACAATTCAGTACCCTATCCTAAAGCTTGCTGTTAGGAGGGAATCTGCAGCTTGCAGTGAAAGCGCTTCCAGAGGGAAGTCTAATGAGGGCAAACATTTGATGGTAGCAGCTTCCCTGCGGGAGATAGTCTCATTGACAAAATCGCCTTATTAGCCGCAGGTAAGTTACAATTCAGTACCCTATCCTAAAGCTTGCTGTTAGGAGGGAATCTGCAGCTTGAAGTGAATGGGCTTCCAGAGGGTAGTCTAACGAGGGCAAACATTTGATGGTAACAGCTTCCCTGCGGGAGATACTCTCTTTGCCAAAATCGCATTATTAGGCGAAAGTAAGATACAATTCAGTACCCTATCCTAAAGCTTGCTGTTAGGAGGGAATCTGCAGCTTGCAGTGAAAGCACTTCCAGAGGGGAGTCTAACGAGGGCAAACATTTGATGGTAGCAGCTTCCCTGCGGGACATATTCTATTTGCAAAAAATTGCCTTATTAGCCGCAGTTAAGTTACAATTCAGTACCCTATCCTAAAGCTTGCTGTTAGGATGGAATCTGCAGCTTGCAGTGAAAGCGCTTCCAGAGGGGAGTCTAATGAGGGCAAACATTTGATGGTAGCAGATTCCCTGCGGGAGATACTTTCTTTGCCAAAATCGCATTATTAGGCGAAAGTAAGTTACAATTCAGTACCCTATCCTAAAGCTTGCTGTTAGGAGGGAATCTGCAGCTTGCAGTGAAAGCGCTTCCAGAGGGAAGTCTAATGAGGGCAAACATTTGATGGTAGCAGCTTCCCTGCGGGAGATAGTCTCTTTGACAAAATCGCCTTATTAGCCGCAGGTAAGTTACAATTCAGTACCCTATCCTAAAGCTTGCTGTTAGGAGGGAATCTGCAGCTTGAAGTGAATGGGCTTCCAAAGGGTAGTCTAACGAGGGCAAACATTTGATGGTAGCAGCTTCCCTGCGGGAGATATTCTCTTTGCCAAAATCGCCTTATTAGCCGCAGTTAAGTTACAATTCAGTACACTGTCCTACAGCTTGCTGTTAGGAGGGAATCTGCAGCTTGCAGTGAAAGCGCTTCCGGAGGGCAGTCTAATGAGGGCAAACATTTGATGTTAGCAGCTTCCCTGTGGGTTATACTCTCTTTGCCAAAATCGCATTATTAGGGGAAAGTAATTTACAATTCAGTACCCTATCCTAAAGCTTGCTGTTAGGAGGGAATCTGCAGCTTGCAGTGAAAGCGCTTCCAGAGGGGAATCTAATGAGGACAAACATTTGATGGTAACAGCTTCCCTGCGGGAGATATTCTCTTTGCCAAAATCGCCTTATTAGCCGCAGTTACGTTACAATTCAGTACACTATCCTAAAGCTTGCTGTTAGGAGGGAATCTGCAGCTTGCAGTGAAAGCGCTTCCAGAGGGGAGTCTAATGAGGGCAAACATTTGATGGTAGCAGCTTCCCTGCGGGAGATACTCTCTTTGCCATAATCGCCTTATTAGCCGCAGTTAAGTTACAATTCAGTACCCTATCCTAAAGCTTGCTGTTAGGAGGGAATCTGCAGCTTGCAGTGAAAGCGCTTCCAGAGGGGAGTCTAATGAGGGCAAACATTTGATGGTAGCAGCTTCCCTGCGGGAGATATTCTATTTGCAAAAAATCGCCTTATTAGCCGCAGTTAAGTTACAATTCAGTACCCTATCCTAAAGCTTGCTGTTAGGAGGGAATCTGCAGCTTGCAGTGAAAGCGCTTCCAGAGGGGAGTCTAATGAGGGCAAACATTGTATGGTAGCAGCTTCTCTGCGGGAGATACTTTCCTTGCCAAAATCGCATTATTAGGCGAAAGTAAGTTACAATTCAGTACCATATCCTAAAGCTTGCTGTTAGGAGGGAATCTGCAGCTTGCAGTGAAAGCGCTTCCAGAGGGAAGTCTAATGAGGGCAAACATTTGATGGTAGCAGCTTCCCTGCGGGAGATAGTCTCTTTTCCAAAATCGCATTATTAGGCCAAAGTAAGTTACAATTCAGTACCCTATCCTAAATCTTGCTGTTAGGAGGGAATCTGCAGCTTGCAGTGAAAGCGCTTCCAGAGGAGAGTGTAATGAGGGCAAATATTTGATGGTAGCATCTTCCCTGCGGGAGATATTCTATTTGCAAAATCGCCTTATTAGCAGCAGTTAAGTTACAATTCAGTACCCTATCCTAAAGCTTGCTGTTAGGAGGGAATCTGCAGCTTGCAGTGAAAGCGCTTCCAGAGGGGAGTCTAATGAGGGCAAACATTTGATGGTAGCAGCTTCCCTGCGGGAGATACTCTCTTTGCCAAAATCGCATTATTAGGCGAAAGTAAGTTACAATTCAGTACCCTATCCTAAAGCTTGCTGTTAGGAGGGAATCTGCAGCTTGCAGTGAAAGCGCTTCCAGAGGGGAGTCTAATGAGGGCAAACATTTGATGGTAGCAGCTTCCCTGCGGGAGATAGTCTCTTTGCCAAAATCGCATTATTAGGCGAAAGTAAGTTACAATTCAGTACCCTATCCTGAAGCTTGCTGTTAGGAGGGAATCTGCAGCTTGCAGTGAAAGCGCTTCCAGATGGGAGTCTAATGAGGGCAAACATTTCATGGTAGCAGCTTCCCTGTGGGAGATACTCTCTTTGCCAAAATCGCATTATTAGGCGAAAGTAAGATACAATTCTGTACCCTATCCTAAAGCTTGCTTTTAGGAGGGAATCTGCAGCTTGCAGTGAAAGCGCTTCCAGAGGAGAGTGTAATGAGGGCAAATATTTGATGGTAGCAGCTTCCCTGCGTGAGATAGTCTCTTTGCCAAAATCGCATTATTAGGCGAAAGTAAGTTACAATTCAGTACCCTATCCTAAAGCTTGCTGTTAGGAGGGAATCTGCAGCTTGCAGTGAAAGCGCTTCCAGAGGGGAGTTTAATGAGGGCAAACATTTAATTGTAGCAGCTTCCCTGCGGGAGATACCCTCTTTGCCAAAATCGCATTATTAGGCGAAAGTAAGTTACAATTCAGTAACCTATCCTAAAGCTTGCTGTTAGGAGGGAATCTGCAGCTTGCAGTGAAAGCGCTTCCAGAGGGGAGTCTAACGAGGGCAAGCATTTGATGGTAGCAGCTTCCCTGCGGGAGATAGTCTCTTTTCCAAAATCGCATTATTAGGCGAAAGTAAGTTACAATTCAGTACCCTATCCTAAAGCTTGCTGTTAGGAGGGAATCTGCAGCTTGCAGTGAAAGCGCTTCCAGAAAGGAGTCTAATGAGGGCAAGCATTTGATGGTAGCAGCTTCCCTGCGGGAGATATTCTCTTTGCCAAAATCGCCTTAGTAGCCGCAGTTAAGTTACAATTCAGTACGCTGTCCTACAGCTTGCTGTTAGGAGGGAATCTGCAGCTTGCAGTGAAAGCGCTTCCAGAGGGGAGTCTAATGAGGGCAAACATTTGATGGTAGCAGCTTCCCTGCGGGAGATACTCTCTTTGCCAAAATCGCATTATTAGGCGAAAGTATGTTACAATTCAGTACCCTATCCTAAAGCTTGCTGTTAGGAGGGAATCTGCAGCTTGCAGTGAAAGCGCTTCCAGATGGGAGTCTAACGAGGCCAAACATTTGATGGTAGCAGCTTCCCTGCGGGAGATAGTCTCTTTGCCAAAATCGCATTATTAGGCGAAAGTAAGTTACAATTCTGTACCCTATCCTAAAGCTTGCTGTTAGGAGGGAATCTGCAGCTTGCAGTGAAAGCGCTTCCAGAGGGGAGTCTAATGAGGGCAAACATTTGATGGTAGCAGCTTCCCTGCGGGAGATAGTCTATTTGCCAAAATCGCATTATTAGGCGAAAGTAAGTTACAATTCAGTACCTTATCCTAAAGCTTGCTGTTAGGAGGGAATCTGCAGCTTGCAGTGAAAGCGTTTCCAGAGGGGAGTTTAATGAGGGCAAACATTTGATGGCAGCAGCTTCCCTGCGGGAGATACTCTCTTTGCCAAAATCGCATTATTAGGCGAAAGTAAGTTACAATTCAGTAACCTATCCTAAAGCTTGCTGCTAGGAGGGAATCTGCAGCTTGCAGTGAAAGCGCTTCCAGAGGGGAGTCTAATGAGGGCAAGCATTTGATGGTAGCAGCTTCCCTGCGGGAGATATTCTCTTTGCCAAAATCGCCTTATTAGCTGCAGTTAAGTTACAATTCAGTACACTGTCCTACAGCTTGCTGTTAGGAGGGAATCTGCAGCTTGCAGTGAAAGCGCTTCCAGAGGGGAGTCTAATGAGGGCAAACATTTGATGGTAGCAGCTTCCCGCGGGAGATATTCTCTTTGCCAAAATCGCCTTATTAGCCGCAGTTAAGTTACAATTCAGTACCCTATCCTAAAGCTTGCTGTTAGGAGGGAATCTGCAGCTTGCAGTGAAAGCGCTTCCAGAGGGGAGTCTAATGAGGGCAAGCATTTGATGGTAGCAGCTTCCCTGCGGGAGATACTCTCTTTGCCAAAATTGCATTAATAGGCGAAAGTAAGTTACAATTCAGTACCCTATCCTAAAGCTTGCTGTTAGGAGGGAATCTGCAGCTTGCAGTGAAAGCGCTTCCAGAGGAGAGTCTAATGAGGGCAAACATTTGATGTTAGCAGCTTCCCTGCGGGTGATACTCTCTTTGCCAAAATCGCATTATTAGGCGAAAGGAAGTTACAATTCAGTACCCTATGCTAAAGCTTGCTGTTAGGAGGGAATCTGCAGCTTGCAGAGAAAGCGCTTCCAGAGGGGAGTCTGATGAGGGCAAACATTTGATGGTAGCAGCTTCCCTGCGGGTGATAGTCTCTTTGCCAAAATCGCATTATTAGGCGAAAGTAAGTTACAATTCAGTACCCTATCCTAAAGCTTGCTGTTAGGAGGGAATCTGCAGCTTGAAGTGAATGGGCTTCCAGTGGGTAGTCTAACGAGGGCAAACATTTGATGGTAACAGCTTCCCTGCGGGAGATACTCTCTTTGCCATAATCGCCTTAGTAGCCGCAGTTAAGATACAATTCAGTACACTGTCCTACAGCTTGCTGTTAGGAGGGAATCTGCAGCTTGCAGTGAAAGCGCTTCCAGAGGGGAGTCTAATGAGGGCAAACATTTGATGGTAGCAGCTTCCCTGCGGGAGATATTCTATTTGCAAAAAATCGCCTTATTAGCCGCAGTTAAGTTACAATTCAGTACCCTATCCTAAAGCTTGCTGTTAGGAGGGAATCTGCAGCTTGCAGTGAAAGCGCTTCCAGAGGGGAGTCTAATGAGGGCAAACATTTGATGGTAGCAGCTTCCGTGCGGGAGATAGTCTCTTTGCCAAAATCGCATTATTAGGCGAAAGTAAGTTACAATTCAGTACCCTATCCTAAAGCTTGCTGTTAGGAGGGAATCTGCAGCTTGCAGTGAAAGCGCTTCCAGATGGGAGTCTAACGAGGCCAAACATTTGATGGTAGCAGCTTCCCTGCGGGAGATAGTCTCTTTGCCAAAATCGCATTATTTGGCGAAAGTAAGTTACAATTCTGTACCCTATCCTAAAGCTTGCTTTTAGGAGGGAATCTGCAGCTTGCAGTGAAAGCGCTTCCAGAGGAGAGTGTAATGAGGGCAAATATTTGATGGTAGCAGCTTCCCTGCGGGAGATATTCTCTTTGCCTAAATCGCCTTATTAGCCGCAGTTAAGTTACAATTCAGTACCCTATCCTAAAGCTTGCTGTTAGGAGGGAATCTGCAGCTTGCAGTGAAAGCGCTTCCAGACGGGAGTCTAATGAGGGCAAACATTTGATGGTAGCAGCTTCCCTGCGGGAGATACTCTCTTTGCCAAAATCGCATTATTAGGCGAAAGTAAGTTACAATTCAGTACCCTATCCTAAAGCTTGCTGTTAGGAGGGAATCTGCAGCTTGCAGTGAAAGCGCTTCCAGAGGGGAGTCTAACGAGGGCAAACATTTGATGGTAGCAGCTTCCCTGCGGGAGATAGTCTCTTTGCCAAAATCGCATTATTAGGCGAAAGTAAGTTACAATTCAGTACCCTATCCTAAAGCTTGCTGTTAGGAGGGAATCTGCAGCTTGCAGTGAAAGCGCTTCCAGAGGGGAGTCTAATGAGGGCAAGCATTTGATGGTAGCAGCTTCCGTGCGGGAGATACTCTCTTTGCCAAAATCGCATTATTAGGCTAAAGTAAGTTACAATTCAGTACACTATCCTAAAGCTTGCTGTTAGGAGGGAATCTGAAGCTTGCAGTGAAAGCGCTTCCAGAGGGGAGTCTAATGAGGGCAAGCATTTGATGGTAGCAGCTTCCCTGCGGGAGATATTCTCTTTGCCAAAATCGCCTTATTAGCCGCAGTTAAGTTACAATTCAGTACACTGTCCTAAAGCTTGCTGTTAGGAGGGAATCTGCAGCTTGCAGTGAAAGCGCTTCCAGAGGGGAGTCTAATGAGGGCAAACATTTGATGTTAGCAGCTTCCCTGCGGGTGATACTCTCTTTGCCAAAATCGCATTATTAGGCGAAAGTAAGTTACAATTCAGTACCTTATCCTAAAGCTTGCTGTTAGGAGGGAATCTGCAGCTTGCAGTGAAAGCACTTCCAGAGGGGAGTCTAATGAGGGCAAACATTTGATGGTAGCAGCTTCCCTGCGGGAGATACTCTCTTTGCCAAAATCGCATTATTAGGCGAAAGTAAGTTACAATTCAGTACCCTATCCTAAAGCTTGCTATTAGGAGGGAATCTGCAGCTTGCAGTGAAAGCGCTTCCAGAGGGGAGTCTAATGAGGGCAAACATTTGATGGTAGCAGCTTCCCTGCGGGAGATAGTCTCTTTGCCAAAATCGCATTATTAGGCGAAAGTAAGTTACAATTCTGTACCCTATCCTAAAGCTTGCTGTTAGGAGGGAATCTGCAGCTTGCAGTGAAAGCGCTTCCAGAGGGTAGTCTAATGAGGACAAACATTTGATGGTAGCAGCTTCCCTGCGGGAGATAGTCTCTTTGCAAAAATCGCATTATTAGGCGAAAGTAAGTTACAATTCAGTACCCTATCCTAAAGCTTGCTGTTAGGAGGGAATCTGCAGCTTGCAGTGAAAGCACTTCCAGAGGGGAGTCTAATGAGGGCAAACATTTGAATGTAGCAGCTTCTCTGCGGGAGATAATCTCTTTGCCAAAATTGCATTATTAGGCGAAAGTAAGTTACAATTCAGTACACTGTCCTAAAGCTTGCTGTTAGGAGGGAATCTGCAGCTTGCAGTGAAAGCGCTTCCAGAGGGGAGTCTAAGGAGGGCAAACATTTGAATGTAGCAGCTTCCCTGCGGGAGATAATCTCTTTGCCAAAATCGCATTATTAGGCGAAAGTAAGTTACAATTCAGTACCCTATCCTAAAGCTTGCTGTTAGGAGGGAATCTGCAGCTTGCAGTGAAAGTGCTTCCAGAGGGTAGTCTAACGAGGGCAAACATTTGATGGTAACAGCTTCCCTGATGGAAATACTCTCTTTGCCAAAATCGCATTATTAGGCGAAAGTAAGTTACAATTCAGTACCCTATCCTAAAGCTTTCTGTTAGGAGGGAATCTGCATCTTGCAGTGCAAGCGCTTCCAGAGGGGAGTCTAATGAGGGCAAACATTTGATGGTAGCAGCTTCCCTGCGGGTGATACTCTCTTTGCCATAATCGCATTATTAGGCGAAAGTAAGTTACAATTCAGTACCTTATCCTAAAGCTTGCTGTTAGGAGGGAATCTGCAGCTTGCAGTGAAAGCGCTTCCAGAGGGGAGTCTAATGAGGGCAAACATTTGATGGTAGCAGCTTCCCTGCGGGAGATACTCTCTTTGCCATAATCGCATTATTAGGCGAAAGAAAGTTACAATTCAGTACCCTATCCTAAAGCTTGCTGTTAGGAGGGAATCTGCAGCTTGCAGTGAAAGCGCTTCCAGAGGGGAGTCTAATGAGGGCAAACATTTGATGGTAGCAGCTTCCCTGAGGGAGATAGTCTCTTTGCCAAAATCTTATTATTAGGCGAAAGTAAGTTACAATTCAGTACCCTATCCTAAAGCTTGCTGTTAGGAGGGAATCTGCAGCTTGCAGTGAAAGCGCTTCCAGAGGGGAGTCTAATGAGGGCAAACATTTGATGGTAGCAGCTTCCCTGTGGGAGATACTCTCTTTGCCAAAATCTCCTTATTAGCCGCAGTTGAGTTACAATTCAGTACACTATCCTTAAGCTTGCTGTTAGGAGGGAATCGGCAGCTTGCAGTGAAAGCGCTTCCAGAGGGGAGTCTAATGAGGGCAAACATTTGATGGTAGCAGCTTCCCTGCGGGAGATACTCTCTTTGCCAAAATCGCATTATTAGGCGAAAGTAAGTTACAATTCAGTACCCTATCCTAAAGCTTGCTGTTAGGAGGGAATCTGCAGCTTGCAGTGAAAGCGCTTCCAGAGGGGAGTCTAATGAGGGCAAGCATTTGATGGTAGCAGCTTCCGTGCGGGAGATACTCTCTTTGCCAAAATCGCATTATTAGGCTAAAGTAAGTTACAATTCAGTACACTATCCTAAAGCTTGCTGTTAGGAGGGAATCTGAAGCTTGCAGTGAAAGCGCTTCCAGAGGGGAGTCTAATGAGGGCAAGCATTTGATGGTAGCAGCTTCCCTGCGGGAGATATTCTCTTTGCCAAAATCGCCTTATTAGCCGCAGTTAAGTTACAATTCAGTACACTGTCCTAAAGCTTGCTGTTAGGAGGGAATCTGCAGCTTGCAGTGAAAGCGCTTCCAGAGGGGAGTCTAATGAGGGCAAACATTTGATGTTAGCAGCTTCCCTGCGGGTGATACTCTCTTTGCCAAAATCGCATTATTAGGCGAAAGTAAGTTACAATTCAGTACCTTATCCTAAAGCTTGCTGTTAGGAGGGAATCTGCAGCTTGCAGTGAAAGCACTTCCAGAGGGGAGTCTAATGAGGGCAAACATTTGATGGTAGCAGCTTCCCTGCGGGAGATACTCTCTTTGCCAAAATCGCATTATTAGGCGAAAGTAAGTTACAATTCAGTACCCTATCCTAAAGCTTGCTATTAGGAGGGAATCTGCAGCTTGCAGTGAAAGCGCTTCCAGAGGGGAGTCTAATGAGGGCAAACATTTGATGGTAGCAGCTTCCCTGCGGGAGATAGTCTCTTTGCCAAAATCGCATTATTAGGCGAAAGTAAGTTACAATTCTGTACCCTATCCTAAAGCTTGCTGTTAGGAGGGAATCTGCAGCTTGCAGTGAAAGCGCTTCCAGAGGGTAGTCTAATGAGGACAAACATTTGATGGTAGCAGCTTCCCTGCGGGAGATAGTCTCTTTGCAAAAATCGCATTATTAGGCGAAAGTAAGTTACAATTCAGTACCCTATCCTAAAGCTTGCTGTTAGGAGGGAATCTGCAGCTTGCAGTGAAAGCACTTCCAGAGGGGAGTCTAATGAGGGCAAACATTTGAATGTAGCAGCTTCTCTGCGGGAGATAATCTCTTTGCCAAAATTGCATTATTAGGCGAAAGTAAGTTACAATTCAGTACACTGTCCTAAAGCTTGCTGTTAGGAGGGAATCTGCAGCTTGCAGTGAAAGCGCTTCCAGAGGGGAGTCTAAGGAGGGCAAACATTTGAATGTAGCAGCTTCCCTGCGGGAGATAATCTCTTTGCCAAAATCGCATTATTAGGCGAAAGTAAGTTACAATTCAGTACCCTATCCTAAAGCTTGCTGTTAGGAGGGAATCTGCAGCTTGCAGTGAAAGTGCTTCCAGAGGGTAGTCTAACGAGGGCAAACATTTGATGGTAACAGCTTCCCTGATGGAAATACTCTCTTTGCCAAAATCGCATTATTAGGCGAAAGTAAGTTACAATTCAGTACCCTATCCTAAAGCTTTCTGTTAGGAGGGAATCTGCATCTTGCAGTGCAAGCGCTTCCAGAGGGGAGTCTAATGAGGGCAAACATTTGATGGTAGCAGCTTCCCTGCCGGTGATACTCTCTTTGCCATAATCGCATTATTAGGCGAAAGTAAGTTACAATTCAGTACCTTATCCTAAAGCTTGCTGTTAGGAGGGAATCTGCAGCTTGCAGTGAAAGCGCTTCCAGAGGGGAGTCTAATGAGGGCAAACATTTGATGGTAGCAGCTTCCCTGCGGGAGATACTCTCTTTGCCATAATCGCATTATTAGGCGAAAGAAAGTTACAATTCAGTACCCTATCCTAAAGCTTGCTGTTAGGAGGGAATCTGCAGCTTGCAGTGAAAGCGCTTCCAGAGGGGAGTCTAATGAGGGCAAACATTTGATGGTAGCAGCTTCCCTGAGGGAGATAGTCTCTTTGCCAAAATCTTATTATTAGGCGAAAGTAAGTTACAATTCAGTACCCTATCCTAAAGCTTGCTGTTAGGAGGGAATCTGCAGCTTGCAGTGAAAGCGCTTCCAGAGGGGAGTCTAATGAGGGCAAACATTTGATGGTAGCAGCTTCCCTGTGGGAGATACTCTCTTTGCCAAAATCTCCTTATTAGCCGCAGTTGAGTTACAATTCAGTACACTATCCTTAAGCTTGCTGTTAGGAGGGAATCGGCAGCTTGCAGTGAAAGCGCTTCCAGAGGGGAGTCTAATGAGGGCAAACATTTGATGGTAGCAGCTTCCCTGCGGGAGATACTCTCTTTGCCAAAATCGCATTATTAGGCGAAAGTAAGTTACAATTCAGTACCCTATCCTAAAGCTTGCTGTTAGGAGGGAATCTGCAGCTTGCAGTGAAAGCGCTTCCAGAGGGGAGTCTAATGAGGGCAAACATTTGATGGTAGCATCTTCCCTGTGGGAGATACTCTCTTTGCCAAAATCGCATTATTAGGCGAAAGTAAGTTACAATTCAGTACCCTATCCTAAAGCTTGCTGTTAGGAGGGAATCTGCAGCTTGCAGTGAAAGCGCTTCCAGAGGGGAGTCTAATGAGGGCAAACATTTGATGGTAGCAGCTTCCCTGCGGGAGATAATCTCTTTGCCAAAATCGCCCTATTAGACGCAGTTAAGTTACAATTCAGTACCCTATCCTAAAGCTTGCTGTTAGGAGGGAATCTGCAGCTTGCAGTGAAAGCGCTTCCAGAGGGGAATCTAATGAGGACAAACATTTGATGGTAACAGCTTCCCTGCGGGAGATATTCTCTTTGCCAAAATCGCCTTATTAGCCGCAGTTAAGTTACAATTCAGTACCCTATCCTAAAGCTTGCTGTTAGGAGGGAATCTGCAGCTTGCAGTGAAAGGGCTTCCAGAGGGGAGTCTAATGAGGGCAAACATTTGATGGTAGCAGCTTCCCTGCGGGAGATACTCTCTTTGCCATAATCGCCTTATTAGCCGCAGTTAAGTTACAATTCAGTACCCTATCCTAAAGCTTGCTGTTAGGAGGGAATCTGCAGCTTGCAGTGAAAGCGCTTCCAGTGGGGAGTCTAATGAGGGCAAACATTTGATGGTAGCAGCTTCCCTGCGGGAGATATTCTATTTGCAAAAAATCGCCTTATTAGCCGCAGTTAAGTTACAATTCAGTACCCTATCCTAAAGCTTGCTGTTAGGAGGGAATCTGCAGCTTGCAGTGAAAGCGCTTCCAGAGGGGAGTCTAATGAGGGCAAACATTTGATGGTAGCAGCTTCCGTGCGGGAGATAGTCTCTTTGCCAAAATCGCATTATTAGGCGAAAGTAAGTTACAATTCAGTACCCTATCCTAAAGCTTGCTGTTAGGAGGGAATCTGCAGCTTGCAGTGAAAGCGCTTCCAGATGGGAGTCTAACGAGGCCAAACATTTGATGGTAGCAGCTTCCCTGCGGGAGATAGTCTCTTTGCCAAAATCTCATTATTTGGCGAAAGTAAGTTACAATTCTGTACCCTATCCTAAAGCTTGCTTTTAGGAGGGAATCTGCAGCTTGCAGTGAAAGCGCTTCCAGAGGAGAGTGTAATGAGGGCAAATATTTGATGGTAGCAGCTTCCCTGCGGGAGATATTCTCTTTGACAAAATCGCCTTATTAGCCGCAGTTAAGTTACAATTCAGTACACTGTCCTACAGCTTGCTGTTAGGAGGGAACCTGCAGCTTGCAGTGAAAGCGCTTCCAGAGGGGAGTCTAATGAGGGCAAACATTTGATGGTAGCAGCTTCCCTGCGGGAGATATTCTCTTTGCCAAAATCCCCTTATTAGCCGCAGTTAAGTTACAATTCAGTACCCTATCCTAAAGCTTGCTGTTAGGAGGGAATCTGCAGCTTGCAGTGAAAGCGCTTCCAGAGGGGAGTCTAATGAGGGCAAACATTTGATGGTAGCAGCTTCCCTGCGGGAGATACTCTCTTTGCCAAAATCGCATTATTAGGCGAAAGTAAGTTACAATTCAGTACCCTATCCTAAAGCTTGCTGTTAGGAGGGAATCTGCAGCTTGCAGTGAAAGCACTTCCAGAGGGGAGTCTAATGAGGGCAAACATTTGATGGTAGCAGCTTCCCTGCGGGAGATAGTCTCTTTGCCAAAATCGCATTATTATGCGAAGGTAACTTACAATTCAGTACCCTATCCTAAAGCTTGCTGTTAGGAGGGAATCTGCAGCTTGCAGTGA
This sequence comes from Phaenicophaeus curvirostris, assembly GCF_032191515.1. Taxonomy (NCBI): domain Eukaryota; kingdom Metazoa; phylum Chordata; class Aves; order Cuculiformes; family Cuculidae; genus Phaenicophaeus; species Phaenicophaeus curvirostris. Next base: position 685,522 of record NW_027206710.1, read on the forward strand.
AAGCGCTTCCAGAGGGGAGTCTAATGAGGGCAAACATTTGATGGTAGCAGCTTCCCTGCGGGAGATATTCTCTTTGCCAAAATCGCCTTATTAGCCGCAGTTAAGATACAATTCAGTACACTGTCCTAAAGCTTGCTGTTAGGAGGGAATCTGCAGCTTGCAGTGAAAGCGCTTCCAGAGGGGAGTCTAATGAGGGCAAACATTTGATGGTAGCAGCTTCCCTGCGGGAGATACTCTCTTTGCCAAAATCGCATTATTAGGCGAAAGTAAGTTACAATTCAGTACCCTATCCTAAAGCTTGCTGTTAGGAGGGAATCTGCAGCTTGCAGTGAAAGCGCTTCCAGAGGGGAGTCTAATGAGGGCAAATATTTGATGGTAGCAGCTTCCCTGCGGTAGATATTCTCTTTGCCAAAATCGCCTTATTAGTCGCAGTTAAGTTACAATTCAGTACCCTATCCTAAAGCTTGCTGTTAGGAGGGAATCTTCAGCTTGCAGTGAAAGCGCTTCCAGAGGGGAGTCTAAGGAGGGCAAACATTTGATGGTAGCAGCTTCCCTGCGGGAGATAGTCTCTTTGCCAAAATCGCATTATTAGGCGAAAGTAAGTTACAATTCTGTACCCTATCCTAAAGCTTGCTGTTAGGAGGGAATCTGCAGCTTGCAGTGAAAGCGCTTCCAGAGGGTAGTCTAATGAGGACAAACATTTGATGGTAGCAGCTTCCCTGCGGGAGATAGTCTCTTTGCAAAAATCGCATTATTAGGCGAAAGTAAGTTACAATTCAGTACCCTATCCTAAAGCTTGCTGTTAGGAGGGAATCTGCAGCTTGCAGTGAAAGCACTTCCAGAGGGGAGTCTAATGAGGGCAAACATTTGAATGTAGCAGCTTCTCTGCGGGAGATAATCTCTTTGCCAAAATTGCATTATTAGGCGAAAGTAAGTTACAATTCAGTACACTGTCCTAAAGCTTGCTGTTAGGAGGGAATCTGCAGCTTGCAGTGAAAGCGCTTCCAGAGGGGAGTCTAAGGAGGGCAAACATTTGAATGTAGCAGCTTCCCTGCGGGAGATAATCTCTTTGCCAAAATCGCATTATTAGGCGAAAGTAAGTTACAATTCAGTACCCTATCCTAAAGCTTGCTGTTAGGAGGGAATCTGCAGCTTGCAGTGAAAGTGCTTCCAGAGGGTAGTCTAACGAGGGCAAACATTTGATGGTAACAGCTTCCCTGATGGAAATACTCTCTTTGCCAAAATCGCATTATTAGGCGAAAGTAAGTTACAATTCAGTACCCTATCCTAAAGCTTTCTGTTAGGAGGGAATCTGCATCTTGCAGTGCAAGCGCTTCCAGAGGGGAGTCTAATGAGGGCAAACATTTGATGGTAGCAGCTTCCCTGCGGGTGATACTCTCTTTGCCATAATCGCATTATTAGGCGAAAGTAAGTTACAATTCAGTACCTTATCCTAAAGCTTGCTGTTAGGAGGGAATCTGCAGCTTGCAGTGAAAGCGCTTCCAGAGGGGAGTCTAATGAGGGCAAACATTTGATGGTAGCAGCTTCCCTGCGGGAGATACTCTCTTTGCCATAATCGCATTATTAGGCGAAAGAAAGTTACAATTCAGTACCCTATCCTAAAGCTTGCTGTTAGGAGGGAATCTGCAGCTTGCAGTGAAAGCGCTTCCAGAGGGGAGTCTAATGAGGGCAAACATTTGATGGTAGCAGCTTCCCTGAGGGAGATAGTCTCTTTGCCAAAATCTTATTATTAGGCGAAAGTAAGTTACAATTCAGTACCCTATCCTAAAGCTTGCTGTTAGGAGGGAATCTGCAGCTTGCAGTGAAAGCGCTTCCAGAGGGGAGTCTAATGAGGGCAAACATTTGATGGTAGCAGCTTCCCTGTGGGAGATACTCTCTTTGCCAAAATCTCCTTATTAGCCGCAGTTGAGTTACAATTCAGTACACTATCCTTAAGCTTGCTGTTAGGAGGGAATCGGCAGCTTGCAGTGAAAGCGCTTCCAGAGGGGAGTCTAATGAGGGCAAACATTTGATGGTAGCAGCTTCCCTGCGGGAGATACTCTCTTTGCCAAAATCGCATTATTAGGCGAAAGTAAGTTACAATTCAGTACCCTATCCTAAAGCTTGCTGTTAGGAGGGAATCTGCAGCTTGCAGTGAAAGCGCTTCCAGAGGGGAGTCTAACGAGGGCAAACATTTGATGGTAGCAGCTTCCCTGCTTGAGATACTCTCTTTTCCAATTTCGCCTTATTAGCCGCAGTTAAGATACAATTCAGTACCCTATCCTAAAGCTTGCTGTTAGGAGGGAATCTGCAGCTTGCAGTGAAAGCGCTTCCAGAGGGGAGTCTAATGAGGGCAAACATTTGATGGTAGCAGCTTCCCTGCGGGAGATACTCTCTTTGCCAAAATCGCCTTATTAGGCGAAAGTAAGTTACAATTCAGTACGCTATCCTAAAGCTTGCTGTTAGGAGGGAATCTGCAGCTTGCAGTGAAAGCGCTTCCAGAGGGGAGTCTAATGAGGGCAAACATTTGATGGTAGCAGCTTCCCTGCGGGAGATACTCTCTTTGCCAAAATCTCCTTATTAGCCGCAGTTGAGTTACAATTCAGTACACTATCCTTAAGCTTGCTGTTAGGAGGGAATCGGCAGCTTGCAGTGAAAGCGCTTCCAGAGGGGAGTCTAATGAGGGCAAACATTTGATGGTAGCAGCTTCCCTGCGGGAGATACTCTCTTTGCCAAAATCGCATTATTAGGCGAAAGTAAGTTACAATTCAGTACCCTATCCTAAAGCTTGCTGTTAGGAGGGAATCTGCAGCTTGCAGTGAAAGCGCTTCCAGAGGGGAGTCTAATGAGGGCAAACATTTGATGGTAGCAGCTTCCCTGCGGGAGATACTCTCTTTGCCAAAATCGCCTTATTAGGCGAAAGTAAGTTACAATTCAGTACGCTATCCTAAAGCTTGCTGTTAGGAGGGAATCTGCAGCTTGCAGTGAAAGCGCTTCCAGAGGGGAGTCTAATGAGGGCAAACATTTGATGGTAGCAGCTTCCCTGCGGGAGATACTCTCTTTGCCAAAATCGCCCTATTAGACGCAGTTAAGTTACAATTCAGTACCCTATCCTAAAGCTTGCTCTTAGGAGGAAATCTGCAGCTTGCAGTGAAAGCGCTTCCAGAGGGGAGTCTAATGAGGGCAAATATTTGATGGTAGCAGCTTCCCTGCGGGAGATATTCTCTTTGCCAAAATCGCCTTAATATCCGCAGTTAAGTTACAATTCAGTACCCTATCCTAAAGCTTGCTGTTAGGAGGGAATCTGCAGCTTGCAGTGAAAGCGCTTCCAGAGGGGAGTCTAAAGAGGGCAAACATTTGATGGTAGCAGCTTCCCTGCGGGAGATACTCTCTTTGCCAAAATCGCATTATTAGGCGAAAGTAAGTTACAATTCAGTACCCTATCCTAAAGCTTGCGGTTAGGAGGGAATCTGCAGCTTGCAGTGAAAGCGCTTCCAGAGGGGAGTCTAATGAGGGCAAACATTTGATGGTAACAGCTTCCCTGCGGGAGATATTCTCTTTGCCAAAATCGCCTTATTAGCCGCAGTTAAGTTACAATTCAGTACCCTATCCTAAAGCTTGCTGTTAGGAGGGAATCTGCAGCTTGCAGTGAAAGCGCTTCCAGAGGGGAGTCTAATGAGGGAAACATTTGATGGTAGCAGCTTCCCTGCGGGAGATACTCTCTTTTCCAAAATCGCATTATTAGGCGAAAGTAAGTTACAATTCAGTACCCTATCCTAAAGCTTGCTGTTAGGAGGGAATCTGCAGCTTGCAGTGAAAGCGCTTCCAGAGGGGAGTCTAATGAGGGCAAACATTTGATGGTAGCAGCTTCCCTGCGGGAGATATTCTCTTTGCCAAAATCGCCTTATTAGCCGCAGTTAAGTTACAATTCAGTACCCTATCCTAAAGCTTGCTGTTAGGAGGGAATCTGCAGCTTGCAGTGAAAGCGCTTCCAGAGAGGAGTCTAATGAGGGCAAACATTTGATGGTAGCAGCTTCCCTGCGGGAGATACTCTCTTTGCCAAAATCGTATTATTAGGCGAAAGTAAGTTACAATTCAGTACCCTATCCTAAAGCTTGCTGTTAGGAGGGAATCTGCAGCTTGCAGTGAAAGCGCTTCCAGAGGGGAGTCTAATGAGAGCAAACATTTGATGTTAGCAGCTTCCCTGCGGGAGATACTCTCTTTGCCAAAATCGCATTATTAGGCGAAAGTAAGTTACAATTCAGTACCCTATCCTAAAGCTTGCTGTTAGGAGGGAATCTGAAGCTTGCAGTGAAAGCGCTTCCAGAGGGGAGTCTAACGACGGCAAACATTTGATGGTAGCAGCTTCCCTGCGGGAGATACTCTCTTTGCCAAAATCGCATTATTAGGCGAAAGTAAGTTACAATTCAGTACCCTATCCTAAAGCTTGCTGTTAGGAGGGAATCTGCAGTTTGCAGTGAAAGCGCTTCCAGAGGGGAGTCTAATGAGGGCAAACATTTGATGGTAGCAGCTTCCCTGCGGGAGATAGTCTCTTTGCCAAAATCGCCTTATTAGCCGCAGTTAAGTTACAATTCAGTACCCTATCCTAAAGCTTGCTGTTAGGAGGGAATCTGCAGCTTGCAGTGAAAGCGCTTCCAGAGGGGAGTCTAATGAGGGCAAACATTTGATGGTAGCAGCTTCCCTGCGGGAGATATTCTCTTTGCCAAAATCGCATTATTAGCCGCAGTTAAGTTACAATTCAGTACCCTATCCTAAAGCTTGCTGTTAGGAGGGAATCTGCAGCTTGCAGTGAAAGCGCTTCCAGAGGGGAGTCTAATGAGAGCAAACATTTGATGGTAGCAGCTTCCCTGCGGGAGATACTCTCTTTGCCAAAATCGCATTATTAGGCGAAAGTAAGTTACAATTCAGTACCCTATCCTAAAGCTTGCTGTTAGGAGGGAATCTGAAGCTTGCAGTGAAAGCGCTTCCAGAGGGGAGTCTAATGAGGGCAAACATTTGATGGTAGCAGCTTCCCTGCGGGAGATAGTCTCTTTGCCAAAATCGCCTTATTAGCCGCAGTTAAGTTACAATTCAGTACCCTATCCTAAAGCTTGCTGTTAGGAGGGAATCTGCAGCTTGCAGTGAAAGCGCTTCCAGAGGGGAGTCTAATGAGGGCAAAGATTTGATGGTAGCAGCTTCCCTGCAGGAGATACTCTCTTTGCCAAAATCGCATTATTAGGCGAAAGTAAGTTACAATTCAGTATCCTATATTAAAGATTGCTGTTAGGAGGGAATCTGCAGCTTGCAGTGAAAGCGCTTCCAGAGGGGAGTCTAATGAGGGCAAACATTTGATGGTAGCAGCTTCCCTGCGGGAGATACTCTCTTTGCCATAATCGCCTTATTATCCGCAGTTAAGTTACAATGCAGTACCCTATGCTAAAGCTTGCTGTTAGGAGGGAATCTGCAGCTTGCAGTGAAAGCGCTTCCAGAGGGGAGTCTAATGAGGGAAACATTTGATGGTAGCAGCTTCCCTGCGGGAGATACTTTCTTTGCCAAAATCGCATTATTAGGCGAAAGTAAGTTACAATTCAGTACCCTATCCTAAAGCTTGCTGTTAGGAGGGAATCTGCAGCTTGCAGTGAAAGCGCTTCCAGAGGGGAGTCTAATGAAGGCAAACATTTGATGGTAGCAGCTTTCCTGCGGGAGATACTCTCTTTGCCAAAATCGCATTATTAGGCGAAAGTAAGTTACAATTCAGTACCCTATCCTAAAGCTTGCTGTTAGGAGGGAATCTGCAGCTTGCAGTGAAAGCGCTTCCAGAGGGGAGTCTAATGAGGGCAAACATTTGATGGTAGCAGCTTCCCTGCAGGAGATACTCTCTTTGCCAAAATCGCATTATTAGCCGCAGTTAAGTTACAATTCAGTACCCTATCCTAAAGCTTGCTGTTAGGAGGGAATCTGCAGCTTGCAGTGAAAGCGCTTCCAGAGGGGAGTCTAATGAGGGCAAACATTTGATGGTAGCAGCTTCCCTGCGGGAGATATTCTCTTTGCCAATATCTCATTATTAACCGCAGTTAAGATACAATTCAGTACCCTATCCTAAAGCTTGCTGTTAGGAGGGAATCTGCAGCTTGCAGTGAAAGCGCTTCCAGAGGGGAGTCTAATGAGGGCAAACATTTGATGGTAGCAGCTTCCCTGCGGGAGATACTCTCTTTTCCAAAATCGCATTATTAGGCGAAAGTAAGTTACAATTCAGTACCCTATACTAAAGCTTGCTTTTAGGAGGGAATCTGCAGCTTGCAGTGAAAGCGCTTCCAGAGGGGAGTCTAATGAGGGCAAACATTTGATGGTAGCAGCTTCCCTGCGGGAGATAGTCTCTTTGCCAAAATCGCATTATTAGCCGCAGTTAAGTTACAATTCAGTACCCTATCCTAAAGCTTGCTGTTAGGAGGGAATCTGCAGCTTGCAGTGAAAGCGCTTCCAGAGGGGAGTCTAACGAGGGCAAAGATTTGATGGTAGCAGCTTCCCTGCGGGAGATACTCTCTTTGCCAAAATCGCATTATTAGGCGAAAGTAAGTTACAATTCAGTACCCTATCCTAAAGCTTGCTGTTAGGAGGGAATATGAAGCTTGCAGTGAAAGCGCTTCCAGAGGGGAGTCTAATGAGGGCAAAGATTTGATGGTAGCAGCTTCCCTGCGGGAGATACTCTCTTTGCCAAAATCGCATTATTAGGCGAAAGTAAGTTACAATTCAGTACCCTATCCTAAAGCTTGCTGTTAGGAGGGAATCTGAAGCTTGCAGTGAAAGCGCTTCCAGAGGGGAGTCTAATGAGAGCAAACATTTGATGGTAGCAGCTTCCCTGCGGGAGATAGTCTCTTTGCCAAAATCGCCTTATTAGCCGCAGTTAAGTTACAATTCAGTACCCTATCCTAAAGCTTGCTGTTAGGAGGGAATCTGCAGCTTGCAGTGAAAGCGCTTCCAGAGGGGAGTCTAATGAGGGCAAAGATTTGATGGTAGCAGCTTCCCTGCAGGAGATACTCTCTTTGCCAAAATCGCATTATTAGGCGAAAGTAAGTTACAATTCAGTATCCTATATTAAAGATTGCTGTTAGGAGGGAATCTGCAGCTTGCAGTGAAAGCGCTTCCAGAGGGGAGTCTAATGAGGGCAAACATTTGATGGTAGCAGCTTCCCTGCGGGAGATACTCTCTTTGCCATAATCGCCTTATTATCCGCAGTTAAGTTACAATGCAGTACCCTATGCTAAAGCTTGCTGTTAGGAGGGAATCTGCAGCTTGCAGTGAAAGCGCTTCCAGAGGGGAGTCTAATGAGGGAAACATTTGATGGTAGCAGCTTCCCTGCGGGAGATACTTTCTTTGCCAAAATCGCATTATTAGGCGAAAGTAAGTTACAATTCAGTACCCTATCCTAAAGCTTGCTGTTAGGAGGGAATCTGCAGCTTGCAGTGAAAGCGCTTCCAGAGGGGAGTCTAATGAGGGCAAACATTTGATGGTAGCAGCTTCCCTGCGGGAGATATTCTCTTTGCCAAAATCGCATTATTAGGCGAAAGTAAGTTACAATTCAGGACCCTATCCTAAAGCTTGCTGTTAGGAGGGAATCTGCAGCTTGCAGTGAAAGCGCTTCCAGAGGGGAGTCTAATGAAGGCAAACATTTGATGGTAGCAGCTTTCCTGCGGGAGATACTCTCTTTGCCAAAATCGCATTATTAGGCGAAAGTAAGTTACAATTCAGTACCCTATCCTAAAGCTTGCTGTTAGGAGGGAATCTGCAGCTTGCAGTGAAAGCGCTTCCAGAGGGGAGTCTAATGAGGGCAAACATTTGATGGTAGCAGCTTCCCTGCAGGAGATACTCTCTTTGCCAAAATCGCATTATTAGCCGCAGTTAAGTTACAATTCAGTACCCTATCCTAAAGCTTGCTGTTAGGAGGGAATCTGCAGCTTGCAGTGAAAGCGCTTCCAGAGGGGAGTCTAATGAGGGCAAACATTTGATGGTAGCAGCTTCCCTGCGGGAGATATTCTCTTTGCCAATATCTCATTATTAACCGCAGTTAAGATACAATTCAGTACCCTATCCTAAAGCTTGCTGTTAGGAGGGAATCTGCAGCTTGCAGTGAAAGCGCTTCCAGAGGGGAGTCTAATGAGGGCAAACATTTGATGGTAGCAGCTTCCCTGCGGGAGATACTCTCTTTTCCAAAAACGCATTATTAGCCGCAGTTAAGTTACAATTCAGTACCCTATCCTAAAGCTTGCTGTTAGGAGGGAATCTGCAGCTTGCAGTGAAAGCGCTTCCAGAGGGGAGTCTAATGAGGGCAAATATTTGATGGTAAAAGCTTCCCTGCGGGAGATAGTCTCTTTGCCAAAATCGCATTATTAGGCGAAAGTAAGTTACAATTCAGTATCCTATCCTAAAGCTTGCTGTTAGGAGGGAATCTGCAGCTTGCAGTGAAAGCGCTTCCAGAGGGGAGTCTAACGAGGGCAAAGATTTGATGGTAGCAGCTTCCCTGCGGGAGATACTCTCTTTGCCAAAATCGCATTATTAGGCGAAAGTAAGTTACAATTCAGTACCCTATCCTAAAGCTTGCTGTTAGGAGGGAATATGAAGCTTGCAGTGAAAGCGCTTCCAGAGGGGAGTCTAATGAGGGCAAAGATTTGATGGTAGCAGCTTCCCTGCGGGAGATAGTCTCTTTGCCAAAATCGCATTATTAGGCGAAAGTAAGTTACAATTCAGTACCCTATCCTAAAGCTTGCTGTTAGGAGGGAATATGAAGCTTGCAGTGAAAGCGCTTCCAGAGGGGAGTCTAATGAGGGCAAACATTTGATGGTAGCAGCTTCCCTGCGGGAGATACTCTCTTTGCCAAAGTCGCATTATTAGGCGAAAGTAAGTTACAATTCAGTACCCTATCCTAAAGCTTGCTGTTAGGAGGGAATCTGCAGCTTGCAGTGAAAGCGCTTCCAGAGGGGAGTCTAATGAGGGCAAAGATTTGATGGTAGCAGCTTCCCTGCGGGAGATACTCTCTGTGCCAAAATCGCATTATTAGGCGAAAGTAAGTTACAATTCAGTACCCTATCCTAAAGCTTGCTGTTAGGAGGGAATCTGCAGCTTGCAGTCAAAGCGCTTCCAGAGGGGAGTCTAAGGAGGGCAAACATTTGATGGTAGCAGCTTCCCTGCTGGAGATACTCTCTTTGCCAAAATCGCATTATTAGGCGAAAGTAAGTTACAATTCAGTACCCTATCCTAAAGCTTGCTGTTAGGAGGGAATCTGCAGCTTGCAGTGAAAGCGCTTCCAGAGGGGAGTCTATCGAGGGCAAAGATTTGATGGTAGCAGCTTCCCTGCGGGAGATACACTCTTTGCCAAAATCGCATTATTAGGCGAAAGTAAGTTACAATTCAGTACCCTATCCTAAAGCTTGCTGTTAGGAGGGAATCTGCAGCTTGCAGTGAAAGCGCTTCCAGAGGGGAGTCTAATGAGGGCAAACATTTGATGGTAGCAGCTTCCCTGCGGGAGATACTCTCATTGCCAAAATCGCCTTAGTAGCCGCAGTTAAGATACAATTCAGTACACTGTCCTACAGCTTGCTGTTAGGAGGGAATCTGCAGCTTGCAGTGAAAGCGCTTCCAGAGGGGAGTCTAATGAGGGCAAACATTTGATGGTAGCAGCTTCCCTGCGGGAGATACTCTCTTTGCCAAAATCGCCTTATTATGCGAAAGTAAGTTACAATTCAGTACCCTATCCTAAAGCTTGCTGTTAGGAGGGAATCTGCAGCTTGCAGTGAATGCGCTTCCAGAGGGGAGTCTAATGAGGGCAAACATTTGATGGTAGCAGCTTCCCTGCGGGAGATACTCTCTTTGCCAAAATCGCATTATTAGGCGAAAGTAAGTTACAATTCAGTACCCTATCCTAAAGCTTGCTGTTAGGAGGGAATCTGCAGCTTGCAGTGAAAGCGCTTCCAGAGGGGAGTCTAATGAGGGAAAACATTTGATGGTAGCAGCTTCCCTGCGGGAGATACTCTCTTTGCCATAATCGCCTTAGTAGCCGCAGTTAAGATACAATTCAGTACACTGTCCTACAGCTTCCTGTTAGGAGGGAATCTGCAGCTTGCAGTGAAAGCGCTTCCAGAGGGGAGTCTAATGAGGGCAAACATTTGATGGTAGCAGCTTCCCTGCGGGAGATACTCTCTTTGCCAAAATCGCCTTATTAGGCGAAAGTAAGTTACAATTCAGTACCCTATCCTAAAGCTTGCTGTTAGGAGGGAATCTGCAGCTTGCAGTGAAAGCGCTTCCAGAGGGGAGTCTAATGAGGGCAAACATTTGATGGTAGCAGCTTCCCTGCAGGAGATGCTCTCTTTGCCAAAATCGCATTATTAGCCGCAGTTAAGTTACAATTCAGTACCCTATCCTAAAGCTTGCTGTTAGGAGGGAATCTGCAGCTTGCAGTGAAAGCGCTTCCAGAGGGGAGTCTAATGAGGGCAAACATTTGATGGTAGCAGCTTCCCTGCGGGAGATATTCTCTTTGCCAATATCTCATTATTAACCGCAGTTAAGATACAATTCAGTACCCTATCCTAAAGCTTGCTGTTAGGAGGGAATCTGCAGCTTGCAGTGAAAGCGCTTCCAGAGGGGAGTCTAATGAGGGCAAACATTTGATGGTAGCAGCTTCCCTGCGGGAGATACTCTCTTTTCCAAAATCGCATTATTAGGCGAAAGTAAGTTACAATTCAGTACCCTATACTAAAGCTTGCTTTTAGGAGGGAATCTGCAGCTTGCAGTGAAAGCGCTTCCAGAGGGGAGTCTAATGAGGGCAAACATTTGATGGTAGCAGCTTCCCTGCGGGAGATAGTCTCTTTGCCAAAATCGCATTATTAGCCGCAGTTAAGTTACAATTCAGTACCCTATCCTAAAGCTTGCTGTTAGGAGGGAATCTGCAGCTTGCAGTGAAAGCGCTTCCAGAGGGGAGTCTAATGAGGGCAAATATTTGATGGTAAAAGCTTCCCTGCGGGAGATAGTCTCTTTGCCAAAATCGCATTATTAGGCGAAAGTAAGTTACAATTCAGTATCCTATCCTAAAGCTTGCTGTTAGGAGGGAATCTGCAGCTTGCAGTGAAAGCGCTTCCAGAGGGGAGTCTAACGAGGGCAAAGATTTGATGGTAGCAGCTTCCCTGCGGGAGATACTCTCTTTGCCAAAATCGCATTATTAGGCGAAAGTAAGTTACAATTCAGTACCCTATCCTAAAGCTTGCTGTTAGGAGGGAATATGAAGCTTGCAGTGAAAGCGCTTCCAGAGGGGAGTCTAATGAGGGCAAATATTTGATGGTAGCAGCTTCCCTGCGGGAGATAGTCTCTTTGCCAAAATCGCATTATTAGGCGAAAGTAAGTTACAATTCAGTACCCTATCCTAAAGCTTGCTGTTAGGAGGGAATATGAAGCTTGCAGTGAAAGCGCTTCCAGAGGGGAGTCTAATGAGGGCAAACATTTGATGGTAGCAGCTTCCCTGCGGGAGATACTCTCTTTGCCAAAGTCGCATTATTAGGCGAAAGTAAGTTACAATTCAGTACCCTATCCTAAAGCTTGCTGTTAGGAGGGAATCTGCAGCTTGCAGTGAAAGCGCTTCCAGAGGGGAGTCTAATGAGGGCAAAGATTTGATGGTAGCAGCTTCCCTGCGGGAGATACTCTCTGTGCCAAAATCGCATTATTAGGCGAAAGTAAGTTACAATTCAGTACCCTATCCTAAAGCTTGCTGTTAGGAGGGAATCTGCAGCTTGCAGTCAAAGCGCTTCCAGAGGGGAGTCTAAGGAGGGCAAACATTTGATGGTAGCAGCTTCCCTGCTGGAGATACTCTCTTTGCCAAAATCGCATTATTAGGCGAAAGTAAGTTACAATTCAGTACCCTATCCTAAAGCTTGCTGTTAGGAGGGAATCTGCAGCTTGCAGTGAAAGCGCTTCCAGAGGGGAGTCTATCGAGGGCAAAGATTTGATGGTAGCAGCTTCCCTGCGGGAGATACTCTCTTTGCCATAATCGCATTATTAGGCGAAAGTAAGTTACAATTCAGTACCCTATCCTAAAGCTTGCTGTTAGGAGGGAATCTGCAGTTTGCAGTGAAAGCGCTTCCAGAGGGGAGTCTAATGAGGGCAAACATTTGATGGTAGCAGCTTCCCTGCGGGAGATAGTCTCTTTGCCATAATCGCTTTATTAGGCGAAAGTAAGTTACAATTCAGTACCCTATCCTAAAGCTTGCTGTTAGGAGGGAATCTGCAGCTTGCAGTGAAAGCGCTTCCAGAGGGGAGTCTAATGAGGGCAAACATTTGATGGTAGCAGCTTCCCTGCGGGAGATACTCTCTTTGCCAAAATCGCCTTATTATGCGAAAGTAAGTTACAATTCAGTACCCTATCCTAAAGCTTGCTGTTAGGAGGGAATCTGCAGCTTGCAGTGAATGCGCTTCCAGAGGGGAGTCTAATGAGGGCAAACATTTGATGGTAGCAGCTTCCCTGCGGGAGATACTCTCTTTGCCAAAATCGCATTATTAGGCGAAAGTAAGTTACAATTCAGTACCCTATCCTAAAGCTTGCTGTTAGGAGGGAATCTGCAGCTTGCAGTGAAAGCGCTTCCAGAGGGGAGTCTAATGAGGGAAAACATTTGATGGTAGCAGCTTCCCTGCGGGAGATACTCTCTTTGCCATAATCGCCTTAGTAGCCGCAGTTAAGATACAATTCAGTACACTGTCCTACAGCTTCCTGTTAGGAGGGAATCTGCAGCTTGCAGTGAAAGCGCTTCCAGAGGGGAGTCTAATGAGGGCAAACATTTGATGGTAGCAGCTTCCCTGCGGGAGATACTCTCTTTGCCAAAATCGCCTTATTAGGCGAAAGTAAGTTACAATTCAGTACCCTATCCTAAAGCTTGCTGTTAGGAGGGAATCTGCAGCTTGCAGTGAAAGCGCTTCCAGAGGGGAGTCTAATGAGGGCAAACATTTGATGGTAGCAGCTTCCCTGCGGGAGATACTCTCTTTGCCATAATCGCCTTAGTAGCCGCAGTTAAGATACAATTCAGTACACTGTCCTACAGCTTGCTGTTAGGAGGGAATCTGCAGCTTGCAGTGAAAGCGCTTCCAGAGGGGAGTCTAACGAGGGCAAAGATTTGATGGTAGCAGCTTCCCTGCGGGAGATACTCTCCTTGCCAAAATCGCATTATTAGGCGAAAGTAAGTTACAATTCAGTACCCTATCCTAAAGCTTGCTGTTAGGAGGGAATCTGCAGCTTGCAGTGAAAGCGCTTCCAGAGGGGAGTCTAATGAGGGCAAAGATTTGATGGTAGCAGCTTCCCTGCGGGAGATACTCTCTTTGCCAAAATCGCATTATTAGCCTCAGTTTAGTTACAATTCAGTACCCTATCCTAAAGCTTGCTGTTAGGAGGGAATCTGCAGCTTGCAGTGAAAGCGCTTCCAGAGGGGAGTCTAATGAGGGCAAAGATTTGATGGTAGCAGCTTCCCTGCGGGAGATACTCTCTTTGCCAAAATCGCATTTTTAGGCGAAAGTAAGTTACAATTCAGTACCCTATCCTAAAGCTTGCTCTTAGGAAGGAATCTGCAGCTTGCAGTGAAAGCGCTTCCAGAGGGGAGTCTAATGAGGGCAAACATTTGATGGTAGCAGCTTCCCTGCGGGAGATACTCTGTTTGCCAAAATCGCATTTTTAGGCGAAAGTAAGTTACAATTCAGTACACTATCCTAAAGCTTGCTGTTAGGAGGGAATCTGCAGCTTGCAGTGAAAGCGCTTCCAGAGGGGAGTCTAACGAGGGCAAAGATTTGATGGTAGCAGCTTCCCTGCGGGAGATACTCTCTTTGCCAAAATCGCATTATTAAGCGAAAGTAAGTTACAATTCAGTACCCTATCCTAAAGCTTGCTGTTAGGAGGGAATCTGCAGCTTGCAGTGAAAGCGCTTCCAGAGGGGAGTCTAACGAGGGCAAAGATTTGATGGTAGCAGCTTCCCTGCGGGAGATACTCTCTTTGCCATAATCGCCTTAGTAGCCGCAGTTAAGTTACAATTCAGTACACTGTCCTACAGCTTGCTGTTAGGAGGGAATCTGCAGCTTGCAGTGAAAGCGCTTCCAGAGGGGAGTCTAATGAGGGCAAAGATTTGATGGTAGCAGCTTCCCTGCGGGAGATAGTCTCTTTGCCAAAATCGCATTATTAGGCGAAAGTAAGTTACAATTCAGTACCTTATCCTAAAGCTTGCTGTTAGGAGGGAATCTGCAGCTTGCAGTGAAGGCGCTTCCAGAGGGGAGTCTAATGAGGGCAAACATTTGATGGTAGCAGCTTCCCTGCGGGAGATATTCTCTTTGCCAATATCTCATTATTAACCGCAGTTAAGATACAATTCAGTACCCTATCCTAAAGCTTGCTGTTAGGAGGGAATATGAAGCTTGCAGTGAAAGCGCTTCCAGAGGGGAGTCTAATGAGGGCAAACATTTGATGGTAGCAGCTTCCCTGCGGGAGATACTCTCTTTGCCAAAGTCGCATTATTAGGCGAAAGTAAGTTACAATTCAGTACCCTATCCTAAAGCTTGCTGTTAGGAGGGAATCTGCAGCTTGCAGTGAAAGCGCTTCCAGAGGGGAGTCTAATGAGGGCAAAGATTTGATGGTAGCAGCTTCCCTGCGGGAGATACTCTCTGTGCCAAAATCGCATTATTAGGCGAAAGTAAGTTACAATTCAGTACCCTATCCTAAAGCTTGCTGTTAGGAGGGAATCTGCAGCTTGCAGTCAAAGCGCTTCCAGAGGGGAGTCTAAGGAGGGCAAACATTTGATGGTAGCAGCTTCCCTGCTGGAGATACTCTCTTTGCCAAAATCGCATTATTAGGCGAAAGTAAGTTACAATTCAGTACCCTATCCTAAAGCTTGCTGTTAGGAGGGAATCTGCAGCTTGCAGTGAAAGCGCTTCCAGAGGGGAGTCTATCGAGGGCAAAGATTTGATGGTAGCAGCTTCCCTGCGGGAGATACACTCTTTGCCAAAATCGCATTATTAGGCGAAAGTAAGTTACAATTCAGTACCCTATCCTAAAGCTTGCTGTTAGGAGGGAATCTGCAGCTTGCAGTGAAAGCGCTTCCAGAGGGGAGTCTAATGAGGGCAAACATTTGATGGTAGCAGCTTCCCTGCGGGAGATACTCTCATTGCCAAAATCGCCTTAGTAGCCGCAGTTAAGATACAATTCAGTACACTGTCCTACAGCTTGCTGTTAGGAGGGAATCTGCAGCTTGCAGTGAAAGCGCTTCCAGAGGGGAGTCTAATGAGGGCAAACATTTGATGGTAGCAGCTTCCCTGCGGGAGATACTCTCTTTGCCAAAATCGCCTTATTATGCGAAAGTAAGTTACAATTCAGTACCCTATCCTAAAGCTTGCTGTTAGGAGGGAATCTGCAGCTTGCAGTGAATGCGCTTCCAGAGGGGAGTCTAATGAGGGCAAACATTTGATGGTAGCAGCTTCCCTGCGGGAGATACTCTCTTTGCCAAAATCGCATTATTAGGCGAAAGTAAGTTACAATTCAGTACCCTATCCTAAAGCTTGCTGTTAGGAGGGAATCTGCAGCTTGCAGTGAAAGCGCTTCCAGAGGGGAGTCTAATGAGGGAAAACATTTGATGGTAGCAGCTTCCCTGCGGGAGATACTCTCTTTGCCATAATCGCCTTAGTAGCCGCAGTTAAGATACAATTCAGTACACTGTCCTACAGCTTCCTGTTAGGAGGGAATCTGCAGCTTGCAGTGAAAGCGCTTCCAGAGGGGAGTCTAATGAGGGCAAACATTTGATGGTAGCAGCTTCCCTGCGGGAGATACTCTCTTTGCCAAAATCGCCTTATTAGGCGAAAGTAAGTTACAATTCAGTACCCTATCCTAAAGCTTGCTGTTAGGAGGGAATCTGCAGCTTGCAGTGAAAGCGCTTCCAGAGGGGAGTCTAATGAGGGCAAACATTTGATGGTAGCAGCTTCCCTGCAGGAGATGCTCTCTTTGCCAAAATCGCATTATTAGCCGCAGTTAAGTTACAATTCAGTACCCTATCCTAAAGCTTGCTGTTAGGAGGGAATCTGCAGCTTGCAGTGAAAGCGCTTCCAGAGGGGAGTCTAATGAGGGCAAACATTTGATGGTAGCAGCTTCCCTGCGGGAGATATTCTCTTTGCCAATATCTCATTATTAACCGCAGTTAAGATACAATTCAGTACCCTATCCTAAAGCTTGCTGTTAGGAGGGAATCTGCAGCTTGCAGTGAAAGCGCTTCCAGAGGGGAGTCTAATGAGGGCAAACATTTGATGGTAGCAGCTTCCCTGCGGGAGATACTCTCTTTTCCAAAATCGCATTATTAGGCGAAAGTAAGTTACAATTCAGTACCCTATACTAAAGCTTGCTTTTAGGAGGGAATCTGCAGCTTGCAGTGAAAGCGCTTCCAGAGGGGAGTCTAATGAGGGCAAACATTTGATGGTAGCAGCTTCCCTGCGGGAGATAGTCTCTTTGCCAAAATCGCATTATTAGCCGCAGTTAAGTTACAATTCAGTACCCTATCCTAAAGCTTGCTGTTAGGAGGGAATCTGCAGCTTGCAGTGAAAGCGCTTCCAGAGGGGAGTCTAATGAGGGCAAATATTTGATGGTAAAAGCTTCCCTGCGGGAGATAGTCTCTTTGCCAAAATCGCATTATTAGGCGAAAGTAAGTTACAATTCAGTATCCTATCCTAAAGCTTGCTGTTAGGAGGGAATCTGCAGCTTGCAGTGAAAGCGCTTCCAGAGGGGAGTCTAACGAGGGCAAAGATTTGATGGTAGCAGCTTCCCTGCGGGAGATACTCTCTTTGCCAAAATCGCATTATTAGGCGAAAGTAAGTTACAATTCAGTACCCTATCCTAAAGCTTGCTGTTAGGAGGGAATATGAAGCTTGCAGTGAAAGCGCTTCCAGAGGGGAGTCTAATGAGGGCAAATATTTGATGGTAGCAGCTTCCCTGCGGGAGATAGTCTCTTTGCCAAAATCGCATTATTAGGCGAAAGTAAGTTACAATTCAGTACCCTATCCTAAAGCTTGCTGTTAGGAGGGAATATGAAGCTTGCAGTGAAAGCGCTTCCAGAGGGGAGTCTAATGAGGGCAAACATTTGATGGTAGCAGCTTCCCTGCGGGAGATACTCTCTTTGCCAAAGTCGCATTATTAGGCGAAAGTAAGTTACAATTCAGTACCCTATCCTAAAGCTTGCTGTTAGGAGGGAATCTGCAGCTTGCAGTGAAAGCGCTTCCAGAGGGGAGTCTAATGAGGGCAAAGATTTGATGGTAGCAGCTTCCCTGCGGGAGATACTCTCTGTGCCAAAATCGCATTATTAGGCGAAAGTAAGTTACAATTCAGTACCCTATCCTAAAGCTTGCTGTTAGGAGGGAATCTGCAGCTTGCAGTCAAAGCGCTTCCAGAGGGGAGTCTAAGGAGGGCAAACATTTGATGGTAGCAGCTTCCCTGCTGGAGATACTCTCTTTGCCAAAATCGCATTATTAGGCGAAAGTAAGTTACAATTCAGTACCCTATCCTAAAGCTTGCTGTTAGGAGGGAATCTGCAGCTTGCAGTGAAAGCGCTTCCAGAGGGGAGTCTATCGAGGGCAAAGATTTGATGGTAGCAGCTTCCCTGCGGGAGATACTCTCTTTGCCATAATCGCATTATTAGGCGAAAGTAAGTTACAATTCAGTACCCTATCCTAAAGCTTGCTGTTAGGAGGGAATCTGCAGTTTGCAGTGAAAGCGCTTCCAGAGGGGAGTCTAATGAGGGCAAACATTTGATGGTAGCAGCTTCCCTGCGGGAGATAGTCTCTTTGCCATAATCGCTTTATTAGGCGAAAGTAAGTTACAATTCAGTACCCTATCCTAAAGCTTGCTGTTAGGAGGGAATCTGCAGCTTGCAGTGAAAGCGCTTCCAGAGGGGAGTCTAATGAGGGCAAACATTTGATGGTAGCAGCTTCCCTGCGGGAGATACTCTCTTTGCCAAAATCGCCTTATTATGCGAAAGTAAGTTACAATTCAGTACCCTATCCTAAAGCTTGCTGTTAGGAGGGAATCTGCAGCTTGCAGTGAATGCGCTTCCAGAGGGGAGTCTAATGAGGGCAAACATTTGATGGTAGCAGCTTCCCTGCGGGAGATACTCTCTTTGCCAAAATCGCATTATTAGGCGAAAGTAAGTTACAATTCAGTACCCTATCCTAAAGCTTGCTGTTAGGAGGGAATCTGCAGCTTGCAGTGAAAGCGCTTCCAGAGGGGAGTCTAATGAGGGAAAACATTTGATGGTAGCAGCTTCCCTGCGGGAGATACTCTCTTTGCCATAATCGCCTTAGTAGCCGCAGTTAAGATACAATTCAGTACACTGTCCTACAGCTTCCTGTTAGGAGGGAATCTGCAGCTTGCAGTGAAAGCGCTTCCAGAGGGGAGTCTAATGAGGGCAAACATTTGATGGTAGCAGCTTCCCTGCGGGAGATACTCTCTTTGCCAAAATCGCCTTATTAGGCGAAAGTAAGTTACAATTCAGTACCCTATCCTAAAGCTTGCTGTTAGGAGGGAATCTGCAGCTTGCAGTGAAAGCGCTTCCAGAGGGGAGTCTAATGAGGGCAAACATTTGATGGTAGCAGCTTCCCTGCGGGAGATACTCTCTTTGCCATAATCGCCTTAGTAGCCGCAGTTAAGATACAATTCAGTACACTGTCCTACAGCTTGCTGTTAGGAGGGAATCTGCAGCTTGCAGTGAAAGCGCTTCCAGAGGGGAGTCTAACGAGGGCAAAGATTTGATGGTAGCAGCTTCCCTGCGGGAGATACTCTCCTTGCCAAAATCGCATTATTAGGCGAAAGTAAGTTACAATTCAGTACCCTATCCTAAAGCTTGCTGTTAGGAGGGAATCTGCAGCTTGCAGTGAAAGCGCTTCCAGAGGGGAGTCTAATGAGGGCAAAGATTTGATGGTAGCAGCTTCCCTGCGGGAGATACTCTCTTTGCCAAAATCGCATTATTAGCCTCAGTTTAGTTACAATTCAGTACCCTATCCTAAAGCTTGCTGTTAGGAGGGAATCTGCAGCTTGCAGTGAAAGCGCTTCCAGAGGGGAGTCTAATGAGGGCAAAGATTTGATGGTAGCAGCTTCCCTGCGGGAGATACTCTCTTTGCCAAAATCGCATTTTTAGGCGAAAGTAAGTTACAATTCAGTACCCTATCCTAAAGCTTGCTCTTAGGAAGGAATCTGCAGCTTGCAGTGAAAGCGCTTCCAGAGGGGAGTCTAATGAGGGCAAACATTTGATGGTAGCAGCTTCCCTGCGGGAGATACTCTGTTTGCCAAAATCGCATTTTTAGGCGAAAGTAAGTTACAATTCAGTACACTATCCTAAAGCTTGCTGTTAGGAGGGAATCTGCAGCTTGCAGTGAAAGCGCTTCCAGAGGGGAGTCTAACGAGGGCAAAGATTTGATGGTAGCAGCTTCCCTGCGGGAGATACTCTCTTTGCCAAAATCGCATTATTAAGCGAAAGTAAGTTACAATTCAGTACCCTATCCTAAAGCTTGCTGTTAGGAGGGAATCTGCAGCTTGCAGTGAAAGCGCTTCCAGAGGGGAGTCTAACGAGGGCAAAGATTTGATGGTAGCAGCTTCCCTGCGGGAGATACTCTCTTTGCCATAATCGCCTTAGTAGCCGCAGTTAAGTTACAATTCAGTACACTGTCCTACAGCTTGCTGTTAGGAGGGAATCTGCAGCTTGCAGTGAAAGCGCTTCCAGAGGGGAGTCTAATGAGGGCAAAGATTTGATGGTAGCAGCTTCCCTGCGGGAGATAGTCTCTTTGCCAAAATCGCATTATTAGGCGAAAGTAAGTTACAATTCAGTACCTTATCCTAAAGCTTGCTGTTAGGAGGGAATCTGCAGCTTGCAGTGAAGGCGCTTCCAGAGGGGAGTCTAATGAGGGCAAAGATTTGATGGTAGCAGCTTCCCTGCGGGAGATACTCTCTTTGCCAAAATCGCATTATTAGCCTCAGTTAAGTTACAATTCAGTACCCTATCCTAAAGCTTGCTGTTAGGAGGGAATCTGCAGCTTGCAGTGAAAGCTCTTCCAGAGGGGAGTCTAATGAGGGCAAAGATTTGATGGTAGCAGCTTCCCTGCGGGAGATAGTCTCTTTGCCAAAATCGCATTATTAGGCGAAAGTAAGTTACAATTCAGTACCCTATCCTAAAGCTTGCTGTTAGGAGGGAATCTGCAGCTTGCAGTGAAAGCGCTTCCAGAGGGGAGTCTAATGAGGGCAAACATTTGATGGTAGCAGCTTCCCTGCGGGAGATACTCTCTTTGCCAAAATCGCATTATTAGGCGAAAGTAAGTTACAATTCAGTACCCTATCCTAAAGCTTGCTGTTAGGAGGGAATCTGCAGCTTGCAGTGAAAGCGCTTCCAGAGGGGAGTCTAATGAGGGCAAACATTTGATGGTAGCAGCTTCCCTGCGGGAGATACTCTCTTTGCCAAAATCGCCTTATTAGGCGAAAGTAAGTTACAATTCAGTACCCTATCCTAAAGCTTGCTGTTAGGAGGGAATCTGCAGCTTGCAGTGAAAGCGCTTCCAGAGGGGAGTCTAACGAGGGCAAAGATTTGATGGTAGCAGCTTCCCTGCGGGAGATAGTCTCTTTGCCAAAATCGCATTATTAGCCTCAGTTAAGTTACAATTCAGTACCCTATCCTAAAGCTTGCTGTTAGGAGGGAATCTGCAGCTTGCAGTGAAAGCGCTTCCAGAGGGGAGTCTAACGAGGGCAAACATTTGATGGTAGCAGCTTCCCTGCGGGAGATACTCTGTTTGCCAAAATCGCCTTATTAGGCGAAAATAAGTTACAATTCAGTACCCTATCCTAAAGCTTGCTGTTAGGAGGGAATCTGCAGCTTGCAGTGAAAGCGCTTCCAGAGGGGAGTCTAACGAGGGCAAACATTTGATGGTAGCAGCTTCCCTGCGGGAGATACTCTCTTTGCCAAAATCGCCTTATTAGGCGAAAATAAGTTACAATTCAGTACCCTATCCTAAAGCTTGCTGTTAGGAGGGAATCTGCAGCTTGCAGTGAAAGCGCTTCCAGAGGGGAGTCTAATGAGGGCAAACATTTGATGGTAGCAGCTTCCCTGCGGGAGATAGTCTCTTTGCCAAAATCGCATTATTAGCCTCAGTTAAGTTACAATTCAGTACCCTATCCTAAAGCTTGCTGTTAGGAGGGAATCTGCAGCTTGCAGTGAAAGCGCTTCCAGAGGGGAGTCTAATGAGGGCAAACATTTGATGGTAGCAGCTTCCCTGCGGGAGATACTCTCTTTGCCAAAATCGCATTATTAGGCGAAAGTAAGTTACAATTCAGTACCCTATCCTAAAGCTTGCTGTTAGGAGGGAATCTGCAGCTTGCAGTGAAAGCGCTTCCAGAGGGGAGTCTAACGAGGGCAAAGATTTGATGGTAGCAGCTTCCCTGCGGGAGATACTCTCTTTGCCATAATCGCCTTAGTAGCCGCAGTTAAGATACAATTCAGTACACTGTCCTACAGCTTGCTGTTAGGAGGGAATCTGCAGCTTGCAGTGAAAGCGCTTCCAGAGGGGAGTCTAACGAGGGCAAACATTTGATGGTAGCAGCTTCCCTGCGGGAGATAGTCTCTTTGCCAAAATCGCATTAATATGCGAAAGTAAGTTACAATTCAATACCCTATCCTAAAGCTTGCTGTTAGGAGGGAATCTGCAGCTTGCAATGAAAGCGCTCCCAGAGGGGAGTCTAATGAGGGCAAATATTTGATGGTAGCAGCTTCTCTGCGGGAGATACTTTCTTTGCCAAAATCGCATTATTAGGCGAAAGTAAGTTACAATTCAGTACCCTATCCTAAAGCTTGCTGTTAGGAGGGAATCTGCAGCTTGCAGTGAAAGCGCTTCCAGAGGGGAGTCTAATGAAGGCAAACATTTGATGGTAGCAGCTTTCCTGCGGGAGATACTCTCTTTGCCAAAATCGCATTATTAGGCGAAAGTAAGTTACAATTCAGTACCCTATCCTAAAGCTTGCTGTTAGGAGGGAATCTGCAGCTTGCAGTGAAAGCGCTTCCAGAGGGGAGTCTAATGAGGGCAAACATTTGATGGTAGCAGCTTCCCTGCAGGAGATACTCTCTTTGCCAAAATCGCATTATTAGCCGCAGTTAAGTTACAATTCAGTACCCTATCCTAAAGCTTGCTGTTAGGAGGGAATCTGCAGCTTGCAGTGAAAGCGCTTCCAGAGGGGAGTCTAATGAGGGCAAACATTTGATGGTAGCAGCTTCCCTGCGGGAGATATTCTCTTTGACAATATCTCATTATTAACCGCAGTTAAGATACAATTCAGTACCCTATCCTAAAGCTTGCTGTTAGGAGGGAATCTGCAGCTTACAGTGAAAGCGCTTCCAGAGGGGAGTCTAATGAGGGCAAACATTTGATGGTAGCAGCTTCCCTGCGGGAGATACTCTCTTTTCCAAAATCGCATTATTAGGCGAAAGTAAGTTACAATTCAGTACCCTATCCTAAAGCTTGCTGTTAGGAGGGAATCTGCAGCTTGCAGTGAAAGCGCTTCCAGAGGGGAGTCTAATGAGGGCAAACATTTGATGGTAGCAGCTTCCCTGCGGGAGATACTCTCTTTTCCAAAATCGCATTATTAGGCGAAAGTAAGTTACAATTCAGTACCCTATCCTAAAGCTTGCTTTTAGGAGGGAATCTGCAGCTTGCAGTGAAAGCGCTTCCAGAGGGGAGTCTAATGAGGGCAAACATTTGATGGTAGCAGCTTCCCTGCGGGAGATATTCTCTTTGCCAAAATCGCCTTATTAGCCGCAGTTAAGTTACAATTCAGTACCCTATCCTAAAGCTTGCTGTTAGGAGGGAATCTGCAGCTTGCAGTGAAAGCGCTTCCAGAGGGGAGTCTAATGAGGGCAAATATTTGATGGTAAAAGCTTCCCTGCGGGAGATAGTCTCTTTGCCAAAATCGCATTATTAGGCGAAAGTAAGTTACAATTCAGTATCCTATCCTAAAGCTTGCTGTTAGGAGGGAATCTGCAGCTTGCAGTGAAAGCGCTTCCAGAGGGGAGTCTAACGAGGGCAAAGATTTGATGGTAGCAGCTTCCCTGCGGGAGATACTCTCTTTGCCAAAATCGCATTATTAGGCGAAAGTAAGTTACAATTCAGTACCCTATCCTAAAGCTTGCTGTTAGGAGGGAATATGAAGCTTGCAGTGAAAGCGCTTCCAGAGGGGAGTCTAATGAGGGCAAACATTTGATGGTAGCAGCTTCCCTGCGGGAGATAGTCTCTTTGCCAAAATCGCATTATTAGGCGAAAGTAAGTTACAATTCAGTACCCTATCCTAAAGCTTGCTGTTAGGAGGGAATATGAAGCTTGCAGTGAAAGCGCTTCCAGAGGGGAGTCTAATGAGGGCAAACATTTGATGGTAGCAGCTTCCCTGCGGGAGATACTCTCTTTGCCAAAGTCGCATTATTAGGCGAAAGTAAGTTACAATTCAGTACCCTATCCTAAAGCTTGCTGTTAGGAGGGAATCTGCAGCTTGCAGTGAAAGCGCTTCCAGAGGGGAGTCTAATGAGGGCAAACATTTGATGGTAGCAGCTTCCCTGCGGGAGATACTCTCTGTGCCAAAATCGCATTATTAGGCGAAAGTAAGTTACAATTCAGTACCCTATCCTAAAGCTTGCTGTTAGGAGGGAATCTGCAGCTTGCAGTCAAAGCGCTTCCAGAGGGGAGTCTAAGGAGGGCAAACATTTGATGGTAGCAGCTTCCCTGCGGGAGATAGTCTCTTTGCCAAAATCGCTTTATTAGGCGAAAGTAAGTTACAATTCAGTACCCTATCCTAAAGCTTGCTGTTAGGAGAGAATCTGCAGCTTGCAGTGAATGCGCTTCCAGAGGGGAGTCTAATGAGGGCAAACATTTGATGGTAAACAGCTTCCCTGCGGGAGATACTCTCTTTGCCAAAATCGCATTATTAGGCGAAAGTAAGTTACAATTCAGTACCCTATCCTAAAGCTTGCTGTTAGGAGGGAATCTGCAGCTTGCAGTGAAAGCGCTTCCAGAGGGGAGTCTAATGAGGGCAAACATTTGATGGTAGCAGCTTCCCTGCGGGAGATACTCTCTGTGCCAAAATCGCATTATTAGGCGAAAGTAAGTTACAATTCAGTACCCTATCCTAAAGCTTGCTGTTAGGAGGGAATCTGCAGCTTGCAGTCAAAGCGCTTCCAGAGGGGAGTCTAAGGAGGGCAAACATTTGATGGTAGCAGCTTCCCTGCGGGAGATAGTCTCTTTGCCAAAATCCCTTTATTAGGCGAAAGTAAGTTACAATTCAGTACCCTATCCTAAAGCTTGCTGTTAGGAGAGAATCTGCAGCTTGCAGT